>NC_090924.1:606042208-606345239 GCF_040938575.1 Ambystoma mexicanum
GGGCAGCCGCAAATCGAACAGGCAGGCATTGTTGAATATTCTGAAAAGTAAATATCACGATTATTATGAAACCTTGATGAATAAAAATGTCATAAAAAAGTAAATGAACCATACCACGTTTAATGCAAGGTTTGTTTTGGTCGCCAGAACTACACCAGTTCATCATGTGCGGCTTAGTATTTGCATAAGCTACAGAAATGTTTTAAATGATGTGACTAAACTCTGAACATGTGACTCGCCCCTTGGATGTTCTGTCTTGCACGAGAAGGAAACATGCTTACATTATAGACTGGACCCCCGAAGGATGCAATTCGATGACAATTGACACAGATGAAAATAAATAGAACTATTGATAGCATAACAATTGAAACTCAAGTCAATAGCAATGAGACCAATGACCATAGCACTATTGGGTACTGTAATCGCAAATAGATAGAAATGTAAAAATTACCAAAATATGACTAGGATACATGGCCTTACCTTGACCAACAAACAGTTGGATACAGCAGGCCGAGCAGTATGTTGCAGGGGAACAGGTAGATGGCCACAGGTAGCACACTGACGAGTTTGCTCGAAGCGGTCACAGATAGCACGACAACGAGCAGATTAGCATAGATCTCAGTGCTTCTCAGGTAGAAGGTTCAGGAGTTGACTTGCAAAGCACAAAGATGTTCTCATGAGACATATCAAGTGGTTTATAAAGTATTAGAAACAGGGGTGTGTTTGTGAATGAATGACGTGTGTATGTCGTGGTATTATGTGGTTTGCAGGAGGGCGGCCTGCCTCAGGGGAGGCCTGCCTGGAGACACTGGGTCTGAGGAGGCCATGTGAGCGATGGCCCCTGGGCGTGGGATACCTTTTGAAGTGTACATGCTGTTTGGCACCTTGGCCGTTTGCGCCCGTAACAGCCCCCATGCCAGCGCTCATCTTCAGGTGCGAACCGCCTTTGATAGAGGGGGTGGGATGGATGGGCCGGTGGGCGTGCAGATAAGGCACAGGAAGAATGCTGAATGGTGACACACTTATGTGGATTGCAGTGGGGCGGCCTGCCTCAGGGGAGGCCTGCCTGGAGACACGGGTTCTGAGGAGGCCATGTGAGCTATGGCCCCTGGGCGTGGGATACCTTTTGAAGTGTACATGCTGTTTGGCACCTTGGCCGTTTGCGCCCGTGACAGCCCCCCATGCCAGCGCTCATCCCCAGGTGCGTACCGCCTTTGATATAGGGGGGTGTGATGGATGGGCCGGTGGGCGTACAGGCAAGTGTGTGGGAGCGAGGGGCCATCAGGAACCTCTCATCCTTTACTTCTCAGTAGAAACTCGGACCAATTGCCTCCTGTAGTGGGTTCGCCCCTTGCCCTTATGTGATTTTAACTTTGGTTGACATTCGCGTAGATGGGACCACTGAGCAGGACACGGGGCATCCATTTTTGTACCCCCTTTCCACTTCATCTTGGTGACCAGGCCTCACTGCACAGAGCACATGACCCCCACCCTCGTTCCCACTCTGAATGGAAAACTCCAGAGGTATTTGCAACAGCTAATAAATGTAACACATCACTCTTCCTCTGAGATCACTGTCCTGCATGTGAACCAGCCTGAACTAAGCACATAGCTCGTTCATCTCCACAAACGTGTCCTTGCCCATGCACCCTCGCCAGTGGAAACTTACTGCCATTCTGACCATGTGTCCCTGCAAGGTATTCTCTTCATGTGCCAGACCACTGACCACGCCATGATGCCCCCTAGCAGATCCCCAACTAACATTAGACCCCTACTGCAGTATATCGTTGCCTATCAATAACAAATGCCACATACCGGAGATTCTTGTGAGCACAGACCCACACTTCAAACAGTGTATTATAGTGGTCAAGACCCTTAAACTAAGGCCTGTATAATCCAATGTTGATTGATAGTATAGATATATGTGTGACTTTTATATAGACATAACCAACTGAAAGACTTTGAACAAGTTTTATTTAGTGCATGCATTATTGAGAATATATTATGTTAGCTTAGATCGTGACCACCCTGCTTCACAGCGACCTGACCTTCACCCATTCGGAGCACAGATGTCTGACGTCCATCCTTGAATGAAGACACACTTGAATCATTTAAAAAATCGAAACAACCGTTGTTAAAATATGTGTGGTGTTTAATTTTGTATCTTATTTTGATGACACAAAAATACAAGACTTCACACATTGTACAGGTCTGTACGATGTACACATTGCTCTTTCTTTCATCAATCCCACAAGAGACAAGAGTCTACTACGGATTGAGTACCATAAAATAGGAAAAGGGCCTTGAAAAAGACCACGAGGTCGAAACATGTGTCAGCTGTGCACATCATGGAATACATTTGACCCACTGTAAATATTGAGGGGGCCTGGGGTGGGTGGTTTGCAGGAGGGATCAGGACCATGGTGCATAGCACCCGCCTAGGGACCGTCGCACCCTTGCTGTCTGGCATGCCCACTTTAGCATGGTACATTCCCCGACAGGTTAGGAGCAAATATGGGTGAGGATGGACTTCGACATATTTTCATTGCTTGCAGTAGAGATGGCTGGGCCAGATATTACTGTTAGCAAGGAGGAAGATAAGAAGAGGCAGAAGAGAAATAAGGGAGAAGAGAACTTAACTAACTGCAACAAGGCATTTTCTTTGCTAGCTACAGTAATGATAGAAAGGTTTCCAGAGCAGGGGGCGGTGTGGTGGAAGGACAGGGACTGTGAGCATGTTTGTAGTGTGGGCCCACAGGGAGGGGAGGACAGGAGCTGGGCCGCAGGGCACATGGCAGCAATAGCATTTTACAGCAACTTACTGGGTAAAGCAGACCCTATAAAATGTTTTGTATTATGGGTGGCATTGAAAGGATGGGGCTGGATATAAGGGCCCAGGAAGGAGGCGCGCAAGCCAATTGATTTTGAGTTGTTACAGAAACTACTCAAAGCCCTGTCTGAAGTATGTCTCAATGCTTATGAGGTTTCATTATTTAAGGTTGATTTTGCTCTGGTGTTTTTTGGGGCTTTCCGGCTCAGCTGACTAGTCTCGGTGAGAAAAGTTGATCAGTCAGGGAAAGTCCTCTTAGAAGGCGATGTGGCCTTTATCACCAACGGTACTGGAGAGGGGATGAGGATCATGTTGAGAAAATCTAAGACAGACCAGAAGGGGAAGGGGAAGTTGGTCAATTTGTTTGGGTCCCCTGGCAAGGACAGCTGCCCTGTCTGGTTAATGAAGCTTTACCTGCCAATCAGGCTCCCCAGGGGGGGCCCTTAAAAGTATATGACAGTGGAGCCCCCTGACCATTTACCAGTTTTGTTATGTGTTATCAGCCACCTTGGGGAAAGTGAGAATACATGGCAAGGGCTGGTCCTGCCAAAGGCCTAGGAGAGGGGCTGCCACCACTGCCTTCTTGCAAGGGATGCCTGCACCTGCAATTAAGAGGATAGGTAGATGGGATTCGGACCGCTATCAAATATATGTGAGGCCAGCGGACAGCCCCACCCACCCTTGTAAAGTGTAACAAAGGAAGGCCCAGCCGAAATTTAAAATAATGGTGGAGGTTTCACAGGAGGAATTGGTGTACTGTTCAATGTCCTTGGTGTTGTAATAACTTGTATTGGCAGGTGACGCTGCATGGTTGATGGGGCATTCACTTTTGGTTTGGGCTGATAAAAGAGCACACCAGTCGAATAGAGGTCCCAACATCGGGTGAAAAAGACAAGTGGTTTGGCTGAGCACATCGGTGTTAGGACAGTTTTTCTGAAGTCCAACTAAGGGCTTAGTAAAACTATTCAACTGAGGCAGTACAAGACTCCACTCTTAGTATAAGGCTGTACCATCTGAGTATATGGTAGCGTAGACAGAGCAGCCAGGCTTATCTTAGGAGGGAGAGAGGGCTGTAGAATCAGTACAAGTGCAATTGTCATACAAATGATCCAAAGAAACACTGAAACACTATGTATGTAAAAATAAAGGATTTATTTAAATACAGGTGGGCCCAGATAAATCTAGGGGTAAGTAAGTACTAACACATTATATGAAATCACAGTTTAAAAATATAACGCTGTACTTGAAAGTACACAGACCCAAGTATAGACCTTATTTGGAAGACCTAACAGTAGTTCTACGGAAGTAAAAACCCTTTCATACACATTCAGTATAGGGGAAGCCTATTCTTGGGAAGTAAAAACCAATGGTTACTTTTTACAATTACAGTCAGTAATGCAAGGGCAGTAGACCCTTCCAGTTGTAAAATGGTTCTTAGCACACATCAGTTAATCAGACAACTGGACAATATACTTTTGGTGAATAGTGAAACACTTACTCTAGGTGCAGTAAAAACCTATAATTACTTTTGTCATAACACACAGTTATACTAGGTGAGTAAAACTAAGGATGTAATATACAAATACAGGTGCTTTTGAAATCAGGGAACCCCAGATTGAGGGAAGCAGTAACTCTTGTAACTTATTTTGGATGGCACACAGCTAACACAAGGTAAGTAAAACCCACATACTTTGTTTAACCTCACAATGGAGCGGGAAAGTAAAACCCAATGTTACACTTTACTGAATAGTTATTCTAGGTAGGCAGCAACCTAATCCAGACATATTAAGGACAGGCTAGAAGCAAGTCAGGGGAAGCAAGAACCAGTTTGGGGACACTCATACAATTATCCTCAAAGGACTTATCTGGTGATACCAACAGTTGGAGGACACTCACACAATTACCCTCAAGGAATAATCTGGTGAAACCAACACTTTACTTTTGGGAAGAGGCACAACCTAATCACAGGAGAGTAAAATACCTTCACATCTACTTTCTATTAGACTGGCAAAACAGTGGCTAAGGAAGAAAATATGTTAACCATACTTTTAAGAATAGTGCATCACACATTCAAGATCAGTAAGAACTTTTGTAACTGTTCACTCTTACAATTACAGTTACCAACCAACTCCAAGTAAGTAAGTTTTAAACACTTATTTTCTTTTCTAGGCAGAAGTCCCAATCCCTTCAAAGTCTTTCCCTTATTCTTGGAGCATGAGTGTTCTCAGTGGCAGAAGGGGGTCACTAGGACTAGTGACCAACAGGCAGTGTCAAAATAGGTTCTTTAGTAGCAAAATTCAGAGTTTCTTAGGGAAACTGGGCAAACAGGTAAGTACTTCACTTTAGAGTTAGAAGAGTGTCCAGGGGCTTCGCAGAAGACACCCTAGCAGGATTCTAGCAGTGGGACTGGGTGTACTGGGCAAGGGACCTCCCAATCACATAAAACACCATATAGCTACACAGAAATCCTAACAGGCTTAAGGTAAGTACATACCCAAGCCAACACAGTACCTCAGCAATGAAGAAGATATTGAAGCAGGCAGCAGAACTTCAGGGTCTGCAGCCAAATACCCGGTCAGTGGATTCCTTGTCGTGGTGACTGAAAAGAAGACCTCAGAACGGACTTTGCAGTAGGGATCAATGAAGAAGGCTCTAGGCAAGGTTTCCCTCACGGCTGAATGTGGTTCTGTGGATTTGGCTCCTTTTCAAGGAGCACAGAAGAAGACAGAACATCGTGGTTGATTTCTCATCATTTTAAAGGTCCAGCACTCTTGTGAGGGGACTTTTCAGACTCGATTTGTGTCTCTGGAGATCCACTAGGATGCCCACGAAGTTTCAGCGAGATTCAGAATTCAGATGACCATGCACCGCACAATGGCTTGAGGTCCCAGGGTGTTGCAACAACGCAAGGTCGCAGCAATGCGTGGGATGGCTTAAAATGCAGGTTTTCTTGAGTCTAGTTGGCTTCACTATGCTCTGGGTCGGGGTCGTCGTTTTCAGAGTCCCCAGATCGATTGGAAGGAAGGGCTACAGCAGGCTCCGGTTACACAGCAGGCTCTCCGGTCGCTGGAAATCGTCTCAGCCGCTTTTCCTTCATGTTCCTCTTCGGTTTAAGTTTCAGTGGTCGACATATCTTCAGCTTCCAGGTTTGCAGTATTCATCAGGAATTACAACACAACCTCTGCATTCTCTCCCCGTATTTTACAAGAAGGGGCGGTCTGGTTGTCCAATCAGGACAGACAGTTCCCCAATGGGATTTGTACCCATTCAAGCAAGGCGTAAGACAAAGGGCTGGGGAGTTTTGGACTCCTCCCTCACTTCCTGCTGTCACAGACAGACTGGAGCCTGGCCAGGGAGTACAGTGGACTCCCGCTGAAGACAAAAATCACACAAAGGAATTTCCCAGCCTGGAGGTTAGGGGAAGGAACAAGAAATGACAAGAAACACTAAAATGGCAAAAAAGAAGACAGGAGCCATTTTGGTAAAATGGACCCCCTTAGGTCCCTTTACTGCAGCTGTGAACACAGCTCGCGGTAAAGGTGCACCAAATTAATACAAGGTATCACCGCCACCAGCCATTGAAGGTAAATTTGTCACTGTAACAGAATTGTTACAGTTTTAGTGTGAAAGGGGATATATTGTATCTCCCCAGCACTCCACATAAGGTGGGGTGTGCTGGTTTAACTAAATAAAATGTAAAAGGGATCCAAAGATCCTTTCTACCCTTGGGAACTGTAGTTCACTCAAGGGTAGCACAAGAAAGTTAAAAGGGGAGCCCCTAGGGCAACCCAGCAACAACAGGCACTTATTGCCAATAAGTTGTTAAAGATGATAACTTTAAAAAGACACTATGGAGAGTCTTAAAAATTACTCCCAGAAAAAGAGTTCAAGATTATGTGTGTGTGGAAAAAGGTTCCCACTCACTGAGGTATTAATGACAAATATCCCACTAATAAAGCAAGAAGTTCTGGGGTTGAACCAGGAAAGGAAGTTTTACCAGTTCTGGGCACATCTTACCTAACAATCAGCATGAGGTGGCATTCATTGTTGCCCACAGTGCACAGGCAGCTGTGCTGGAGGCAGGCACCCCTGAATTATGGTCTTTCACTTGGGGGGAACGACCTCACCACATTACGAAGGGGACGCTTGTTTGAACAAATGCAGGTAACACTGAGGATCTTGGCACAAGACATGTTTTGGTCTGAAATTGTGCCCCGGCAGCAGTGGCGTGGAGCCTTTTCCAAAGCTGAGATGGAAAAATCTAGAAGAAGATTAACAGGAGCATGGAAAAACATGCAAAAAACGAGGACATGGGATTTATTAGGCATAGGGTACTAGGCCAGTTCCCGGATCATCTTGAGCGCAATGGTGTGCACCCATCCGACAAAGGGCAGGACGTTTTCCTCATACAAATAATTCTGTCATTAAGAAAGGCTGGGTGAGAGTAGGTTCCTTGGTGGGTATGACTTTCTGTTTTGGGGCATTGATGGCAGAGGGGGACCCACCCCCAAAGTGTGGCAGAGTTACAGGGCGGTCCTAGCCAGGGAGGAGTTTGGCACTGCGGTGTCAGCCGCGAGCGATACCTAATGCCAGGTTCGGGGTTCGACGGGCACTGACTCCCTTAAGGACAGTTGAGACTCCTTGTCAACTGAATACAGTGGAACTGGGTTTATTTGCTCCAAGCAAGGCCAGGGGAGCTACTGCCTGGCAGTTTGTAACCAGAGGCGGATGTCCGTTACTTTGCAAACCGGAAGTGACATGGGTCACCCGAGTATAATAAAATATTGGTGAAGGCCCGGGAAATTAAAAGGACTACCTTAAAAGGTTCTGTAGGACATTGTGCTAAAGGAGCCTGGGACCGCCCACCCTGACCCCAATTTGTTTGGTGACTGGAATAAATGTGATCTTTTGTTTCCAAAAAGTATATATTGTCTCTTTGGTTATTATTGGGAAAGTAACAAACTTGAAATCAGCACCATGTCCGGTGCTACTGGGGCTGCTGAGGAAACTAGTGGAGATTTGCTTGTACCGGAATATCGAGTTTAGGGCATGCCACGTGCAAGGTATTACTAACATTGCAGTTGACGCTCTTTCTACTTTTCAGTGGGACAAGTTCAGGAAGACCGATCTGCAGGCACGGGTGAAAGGGGAGCAGTTCAAAACAGAAAGGTGGCAGCTGGTGTCTTGGACCAGATGCTCTGGAACGTCTGGGCGCTTTTGCTCATGCCAGGATTTAGGTCCTGGTACCAGCGGTGCTATGGTAAGTTCATGAATGTTTTGAATGAACAGGGGTGCGCACCACAGGGGTCTTTTGAGGACAAAGTGCCTGTGTTTTTGGTCTGGCGCATAATGATTGGAAAACGAGTTGGCCGATAGGGCACCTGGCAACAATAGCTTTTTACAGCAAGCTTGTTAGGAGGGATGATCCCACCAAAGTTTTTACTGTGCACGCTGCTGGGGGAAGATGGAAGAGCCAAGAAAAAACAAGCACAGACACATTGGTTTCGGGATATTAGTCAAGGTCTTGGGGATTTTGCAAGGGTGTGTTACAAACCTTAAGTAGTGCTTTTCAGGCCTGTATTTGTAATGACTTTTTTCTGGGCATTTTTGGTCAGAGAGCTTGCCACTAGCTTGTCGCCAGCAGCAAAGAATTCATGTCCAGGGGGGCACTTTTGAAGGGAGATGTTGTGCTCACTGATGGGGGTACAGAGAACAAATTGAGAAGGTCCAAGACAGATCAGGAAGGGAGAGGGAGATGGATTACTTTTTATTGGTCACCAAACAGCAAGAGTTGCCTTAGCACATTGCTCTCGCAGTACATGGCCTGCAGACCAGCAGGAGGGGGCGGCATATCTGCTGGGGAATGACGATGGCTCCCCTCTGACTCTTTCAATTTTGCAAGGTTTTGGCAGCGTCATTGGACAGGACAGGCTACTGAGTAAGTGGGTGGTCTTCACACGGATTCAAGATAAGTGTAGTCATGACAGGTTGCCAGACATTTGGTCTAAAAAAATTGGTCGACCAGACAAATGGTCGAACCAATTTGGTCGAAAACCAAATGGTCGAAATTTTTTTTTTTTTATTTTAACCCTTTTTTTTATTTTTTTGGGGGGGTCCCCCCCCCAACCCCCTTTTTTTCTCTAAAAACCCCTTTTTTAACTAAACGAAAACCCGAAAAATAAATATATAAATAAAAAAAAAATTCGACCATTTGGTTTTCGACCAAATTGCGTCGACCAAATTGCAGTCGACCAGTTTTTTTTCGACGAATTGACTGGACACCGTCATGACAGTGTTTCAGCAGGGGATGTCCAGGGATTCGATGAAGAAATTAGGCAGAATGGAGTCAGACAGATACAAATTGTATATTAAGCCAAGTCGGGGGAGAAATTACAGTCCCTTGTTGCAGGCATAGACCTGGGATTTTACCGGTGGCAGAAGGAGTGTTGCAGGACAAAGGTGGGTGATTAGGAAGACATGCGCTTTATCGCAAGAGGTGTTGGGAGTTTTTATAGTTAAAAAAAAGCAATACCTGGGAAGAGAGTGCAGCAATGGCCACAGATAGACGGCAACGCAGGTCTAAGGAGCTGGAGGTGGGTTGGTTGGGAACACCGGGCATGCAATGGCATACCTTGCTGCCTGCGGTTTGCAGGCAATTGGGAAGGATGCCGGCATCAAGGGTCCTGGACCACCAGGAATGCACCATGTCCGGTGCTACCGGAATGCACCAGCACCTGGGGGGTAACCTCCTCACCACCATGGGGAGTGGATGGCTATTAGGACAGATGCATGAAGACATCAAGAATCTGGGGAAAATGCTGGCAAACATTTTCTGGTCGGAAATAGTAGCCAGCAGTTTTTGATGAGGGGCAGGGTCCAATGTGGCCATGGAGAAATCCTAAAAAGGGGGAAGAAAAGTATGGAGAAATGCATGCAGATGGAAGGCCTGGGTTTTATCAGGCACGGGTTGCTGTGTGAAAAAGACCCTGTCAATTTGTCTAGCAATGGGGTGCACCTGTCTAATAAAGGACATGATGTTTTCGTCTTGGACATTTTTGCAGCTCTCAATAGGGCGGGATGTGTATAAGGTGCTAAGGTGAGTATATTTATGTACTGTATTGAGGGAGTGTGGGCATTGGGGATCATGGGGGAGGGCACGCGAAAGCATGGCAGAGTTACTGGGCAGTCCTAGCTGATGAGGAGTCATGCTGTGGATGCTGCCACAAGCATTACCCGCTGGCTGCATGAGCCAGGATGGGGTTTGACGGGCACTGACATCCTTACGGACAGTTGGGACTCCTCAACAACTGCAGTGTCCTGGGGTTATTGGCTCCATACAGAGGTATGGGAGTTATACTGTCCTGGTAGAAAAACAAGCAGACGCAGGCTAATGTAGTCCGTGGCCTCACGGGGGCCCGGCTAGTGTGGCTACATGCTTGCCCTCTGAGGGAACACCAAGAAAAGAAAGTGTTTGCAAGGGGGCCAAGCTGCTATGCCAGGGCAGCTCAGCTACCTCAGGGCTGTGGCACCTGTTGGCCTGTCCGGGGGCTAGACTGGACTGGCGCAGTGACATACAGGGCCCAGGCAGCTTGGCAAAGGCTGCCTGGGCCCACAAAGAACAGCCCGGCCCGAACCCCATTTGGAGTGTGGCCCAGACTGTGTTGCCCAGACGTGTCCCCAAATATCCACCTCATGGCCAGTGAGGTGGGCCTGTCATCATCAAAGTCTTCCCTGCAGCGTATGCAAGGTGCAACCCGGGAGCTGAAGCAAAGGAGAGCAGTAAAGCACACTCCACCCAGGAGGGTAGAGTGGTGAACAAATGTCCCAGGTTGGCCACTGCAGCCAACCCAGGTGAAGAGGGAGGAGGTGGAGGAAGTCCCGGGCTGCTTCGTTGAGCGCCCTTGGTGAAGAAAGCCCTGGTCTGCCCAACGGAGAATCCCGGGTGAAGGCAAGTGGCCCGCCCCCTGCATCTAATGATGTATTGCAGAGTAGCTGGGCCAGAACGAAAACAAAATGGTGCACTGGTGCGGCAGTTATATCGGTGGTCCTCCCAGGCAATGGGGCCCACCCAGTGTAAATAATCCCACCCAGTATAAATAACACATACCGCGGGGCACGGCAGAGATGTCGGGTGGGCCCCCCAGCCAAACGGGTAAGGCAGTGAAGTGTGGGCCTGCCCCCACTCATGCAAGGGGTCTCTCAAGATACCAAAAAGAGCATAGGCAAGCGCAGTGAGAGCAGATGGCCCCATGTCACGGGCTGGAACACCATGAAGTAAGAAGAAGGGGCCAAGGCCCACCCTCACGTCCAGTGTCATCAGGCAACAGGCCCCCCACCCTGCAACTAGCACTTCGCAGCCCTGCACCCAATCACCCAGAGCCAGCACACAAGGTCAGACCTCAAGTTACTTGGCAGGGGTGACTGACAGTAGCAGTCCCCCCATTGTGACATAGCGTTTTATATTTATATATATGTTGTAAGTCAATGTATATATGTATGAATAGTAATGTGTATATATTTATTTAGTTAATGTTATGTAGGGTTAATGTTATGCAGGGGAAAGTAGGGAGTTTGGGTAATTATTATGGGATATGTTAAGTAAGTTGACAAGTTAAGTAGGGGTAGGATGTAAAGATGGCCATTGTTTGAATAGGAGGTAGAGAGGGGGTACTCTGGCTTGAGGTAGCAGGATAGGGTGGTGGCCTGCCTGAGGCCGCCCTAGAAAGATGGGATCACCCCCTGAGGTCATCCTCTGGCCTCACACTTCATGTGGGTGGTACCTGAGGTTTGGAAGGGGATCGGTTGTGGAAGACTTACCATAGGAGTTCATGAGACCCCTCCAAGGAAGGGTGAGCTGGCGTAGCATGTCCCTGCTTAGATGGAGCTCAATCCAGGGGAATATTAGGGAATTGGGAAAGTTTGAAAGGGTAAGGGTGTTTCAGAGAAAGGGGGCCCTGTTGGGATCCCTATAAAATTCACTCTGGTGTCAATTAGTCATCTAAGAACTCAGGGTGTAATACATCTCCCATACTAACCATTGTATTTGCAGGTTGTGTAGCGCCTCACCAGAACAGCTGGTCTGGGATGGTGGGTTGTTTCCAGTGTATTCCAGTTCTGACCAGGGGCAGCCCTGGGCCAGAGAAAAAAAAACAGGGCTACACAGGTTTACTTTTAAGTACTAAAACCAGAAGTGACAGGGTCACCCAGAAGGATGTTGAAACCAAAGTAAGGGTTCACCAGTTTGTGGAAGCCCGGGAATGGCGATTGCACAAAGTGATGCGAGTCCTTGAGAATCTACTGACTTTTACTACTGTATTTTTAAGACGCACAACAAAAGAAAACATGAGATTAGGGCATCTGTTTGTAGTTATTGTTTGACAACATGCTATAGCTTGGTGCTGTGTTTGATATGTCAAAAGATTTGAAGTGCTACAGCAAGCAAAGCATTTCTGCAGGTCTAACAAGCAGACATTATGGAAATAAACCTATTAAATCAGAAAGAAAGGAGGTGTACTTTGTTATTCCATTTTCAGTCTTGCAACACTAGATTGCTACCTCAGGTGGGTGGGGGCTTTGAGTCCAGATGCACCTGTTGAAGTTTGAATCACTGAAATGTAAACACTTAATAGAAGTACTTGGCACAGGCATACACCTTACTGCATCACAATGAGTACATATAGCTTCACAACATTTTCAATAATACATGATAATATCAACCAATTCATTTCACAAACTGCATTAACCTGAGAGTTGTCCCTGCAAGATTTATATACACGCATGCGTTCTCTTCTGCTGCACAACATTAAAATGCCTAGTAACTGCTAAATATGAACATGCTAACTCCTGAAAAAGTAGTAGTAATCCAGACAATTCACTATAGACTATCAGAACGCAATGTGAAGTGAGCATTTAAGCCATGACTGGCACTTCACGTGGCACAACTTGACACCTCGCCAAACTACCCTCTTCAAACCTGCACACAATCCAAAGTAGCCTGAATGATAGTCACCTGCTGCAAGTTATTACTTGACACATTCCGGTAATGGGGTACTGTGCGTAATGTGTATAACGTTTGTAAATATGGAAAAAGGTGTTGAAACCCCTTTCAGAAGATGCCCAATGAAAACTGCCTGTTTGGGTCTGAGCTGGGAATGGTCACAGTTATGGTTGGGCCTAATTTTTGTTATGATATGATATGATATGATATATGATATGGCATTCATAACATGCCTGTACACAAGTGTTTAAACTTTAGCAGCAGGGTCTTTTGAGAAGAGCCTCTAAATGTGTTCCTGTTTAGAAAGGGAAGGAGCTTTTAATATGGATGTGCAGATCATGTGCACTTGCTTGTGATAGAATGATTTGATCACCCAACATTCCTGCAGACAATTAAAGAAGATACTTGCCAATAACACATGCATTTAATACTGTACCTATGTGCCATTTGTATCCATGGAAGGCATAGAAATAGGAGAAATCATGTTTGTGTTTTTAATGGAAGAAACCAAACAGCAGACAGAGACCTCTGGCTGATGGGGCTCTCAGAGTTTATGTCCCTCCCTTTCTGTCTTTTGTTCCCTAGTCAAGATTGTAGTGGCTCTTTTATGAGTGTTCACTTAGCACATTGTGAGCAGTATTCCTGTAATTGATAATCATCAGCAGTTACCCCACTTAACTGCTTCCCCACATGAAGAAGGTGGACTTTGCCTTTTTGGTCACTGCCTTTCCATACCATTGCCTCCAACACTGTTCTTAGCTGCTTCGCCACCTTTTCTGCTTAGAGTGTGTGCAGTTTGCAGAGTTTGTGCTGTGGTAGAGGTATGTCTGTGTTTTGTTTGGTGGTTGAGGGTGAGTTTATAGGAAAATGTAATGTTTTTAGTAGGGTTAGGCATGGAAGTGGTCTGTGCACTTCTTTGAGTGGGTTATATTGGTTTAGCAGGGTTCATATCCTTGTACAGTGATTTGTAATAATATGCTTTATTTAGTTGGGGCAGCCCAGTTTTGTTCATTGGTTTTGGTTGTTTTTGGTTTGTGGTATCTCTCATTGTGTTGCGGTTGCTTCTTTCTTTTCAATAGCACTTCCCATTTAGCATGGTAAGTTAAAGAGCCCTGTTATAGTAATTTTCAGAATTTTAGACATTCTTCTGTTGTTAGTATTTCCTTGGGGGGTGAGTTCAAAAGTTTTGTCGAGATGCAGGAAAAATGCTGATCCATCCAATTTCAACTTTGAATATTGCTTTGGTTGGAGGCGAGTGTCATTGCAGGACCTCAATATTTTTTTTTGTTTGTAGATGCAGATTTGGCTCCTTGGCTGTGGGTTGCTCTGTGGGTTATGCAGAGCGTTTTGAAGAAAATTCTTGTTTGGGCTGATATCCATTGATTCTGCATTTTCTTGGTTAGCATAAAGCTGTTCCATTCATTCATTAATGTAAACTCTGTTTAGCAGTATGGTGTGTTTTAAGCTATCATGGATCAACACTTGCTGAGAGCCATGCAGAAAGATATAATGTATTCATACTTGTTATTTTGTATAGCGCAAATTCTAGTTTCGAGGTTCTAAATATGTTCTTGTTCCAATGTTAAAATGCTGAACGCAGCTGAACAGAGAAGAGATGTTATTTAGAAGAGGTTGTCTTTTGGCAAGCTGTCAGCTATTCTTTAGTAGAGAAAATAGCCTTGAATGCAAGAGAAAAAGATAGCATGACAAATGTTTTTGTTTTTGGCAGAATTAGGATGTCTTGTACGTAAGACAAAAATACTTGCACAATATGTCTTGCTTTCTCAGAATATTTCAGAACATATTATTATGTTTCAGCACAGTACATGCCTCTGAGAAATGCATGTACATAACCAGAAGCAATGATGTTTTCTCTGAAATGCTTCTATGCATGTAATGTACGTCACTGCCATTATGTATTAACAGTGGATTTCTTTTCAGTGCTAGTGCGAGTGCGAGTGTGAGTGCTACAGGGTTTTGGCTTGTTAGTGAGAAGCTGACTTCCCTGCCATGCATAATAAACTGTGTTTTGTTTACTATCTATCTCTGTGCCTCTTGTGATCTTATTTTGTTTCCATAGTATTTATATTGGGACTTACATCCAGTTTAGTGCTCTCAGTGATGGTATGATGTTTTTTCTCTTAGTGAGTCCGAGGAGTAGTCTTGCAGCTTTGGTCTGTATTCACTGAAGGTTTTTGGTGAGGTAATCCGTCATTGCAAAATAGATGCTGTTGGTGTAGTTTATTCTTGACATCAATATAGTACTTTTTGCCTACCTTTTACCCAGATAGTAGCTTTCCAAATACGTGCACGATTCCAAACTATGAGACCCCCTGATCATCCCCAGATGTTGTAGTTATCTAACACCGAAAAGCATGGAATTGTCGAATCCTCTTGCAATAGACACCTCTTGAAAGTATTCTCTTTTGGGGATAAGAAGCCCTCAAACTGGCAGGTGTCTTGTCCCCGTGGACATTCTGTTGGCCATTGTCCTTAGACCACAACATTTACAATTGGTGATAGTCTGCAAATGAGCAAACACACATATTATGAAGATTTACAGACTATCCATAATTGGATAGATGGCATGGAGAAAAAAATGGATTCCTTCTGTGTTCCCAATAGCTCGATATCTCTCAAGGCATTAATCTCAAATTAGTACATCCTTTTGGAACAACAATTGCTTCAAGTGACCTTTAAAACAAAGTGGGAAGTGTGACTATACAAAGGAAGAGTGTTGCCGTAGCTTGTCAATTGTATGGAAACAACAACATACCCGCTTTCATTTCTAATTGATATTCCAGGCTGATTATGGTGTGTTGAAGGGTGGAACCTCTCTTACTGTGTGAGAGGTATTGCTTGTATAGAGGAAGTCCAAGGACAGCTTACACGTGTTGGCTTTCCTCATGTGACCATGCACTATACCGACAAGATGTGAATGAACTTGTTTCACCAGTCCAGCGCCAATACAAGCAGGGTTTTCAATCAACTCACGAAGATACCTGTAGGACTGGTTTAAGGGGAGAAATATAGGAATGCATACATCCTTTGATGAATGCATTCCAAAATGAAGCTTGGTAGTTCCATGTAGTTGATAAAGCATGATCGTAACTAGGGTTGGTGGATGCTACCAGGCACTTGGGCATTGTAGTTATTCATTTGGTGTTTCAAGGAGCATTGGGACTGAACGATGAATCCATTGGGTTTTGTGTGCGTTGCGAGTTTGGGTAGTAGCCGTTGTTGTTCATGTCATGATCAGTGGGGTCTTGTTCATCATTGGAGAGGGGGGACAGATTCTGTTTTCATTGGGTTCGACATTATATATTTGGGGATGATCTGGATCAGATGGTGATGATGCAATCTTTTATCCTGTGGGTGTCCTTTGTGGGGGAGATCCTCCTATAAAGCTGAGAGCCCTAGCTATCTAGTAGGATCACTGAGCAAGGATGGCCTGAATCTTAAATACTCAAGGCATTGCTTACCACTTGCATGATGACGACTCTAATGATGAAGATCAAGCACCGCAACACGAGGCTGAATCAGTCATTCTGCAGAAAATTATGATTTATATGTGGGAGTATCCAGTTGCTGACAACCCTTCAGGGATACATTCACCCAATTTTGGTTACACTTCTTTTGTTGTATGGATTACAATAGGTTAATGAAGGATGATGGTTGCTGTAGGTGTTCATATGAGCCTGGATGAAGAGTGCATCAAGGAAATGGCATGTGAGGAGGTTAGTGCTGTCTCTGGTGGGACGATTTCTGATGTGGCATGGAACAGCAAGATTGATGTTTGTTTATTTGGAGTTGGGACAGTGGGTCAAGCAGTAAATTAGATTACGATGATTGATGATATGATGTGGTAGTTGAGTTGAGTATGCAGAAGTCAATAAGAGGTGTGAGATTAAGATGTGTCTGGTGGAACAACGCTTGATGCATCTGTTGTCCTCTTAGCCTATGGAGACTAAGGCCAGGGGCTGTTGCCTTAGGTCCTACGTTTCCCCAGCAGATGCAAAGAAATGTTGTCAAGAGAGTCCTCCTTAGTAGCTTTTGGCGTTAGCAGCTTTAAATGACCCGAAATTCACTTCCACTTCATTTACCTAGAAAGTAGAACCTCTGACTCTTGTTTGTAAAGACATCATCCCTTTGATGCCCTCAGACTAATACAAGTCTTGCTTGTGCATGTCCAGCACTGGCATCCTCTGCCTCCAGACTGTGTATATGCTCCTGGCAAAAAACCCTAGGCTGTGAGCTGGACTCATGGTAAAGTTCTCAGATTGTGGAGCTTATTTGCTAGGTGAAGTCCCCAGTTTCTGAAACACCCAGATGAATGACGTTCCAAGATGATGGAGCTTCCTGTGGTAGATCTTCCCAGACTGTAGTTGCTTCATTTTGGAATTTGTCACCTGAAGTTTGAGCTTCCTATAGTGAATGACAAATAGTGTAGTGCATCCTCTAGTGAATGTCACCAGACTGCACAATGTCATGTAGACAGAGGTCCTGAGTCAGTGGACTCACTGTAGTAAATGTCCTCAAACTGTCTGCCCACCTGTGCTGGATTTCAACAAACGGTAGCTCTCAGGATGAGCCCAAACCATGGAGCCACCCTATAGTTGATGCCCTATTTAGTGGTCATGGGTATGCAAAGACTCAAGGAACCTGCTTGTGGAAATCTCCAAATTGTGAATCTGTCGTATGACAGATTTTGCCATTTCCGGTCCTTCATGCTGGAAGATGTTCCCCGATGGTGGTGGTTATCAATAGACAGTTGAACTATTTGCTGGTCGATGTCTCCAAAAGCTTGAACACCACGAAATTAAATGGTAATGTCGCTTATTGGGGGATATTTCGGTAGCATTTCAATCAATTCCTGTTCCTTGTTACTTCTTACAAAAGAGATTGATGGCTGGAAGGTTTAGAAGTAATCTCAACCACTGGAAAAGATTTGGGCAATCCTACAGGCGATGGTTCTTCAGCCTACCAAGCCATTGCAGGAAGGGGAAAACACATATGCAGATCAGGCTTCGTCCACCTCAAAAGGGGCAGTGCAGCCTGAACTGCTTGGTCACATCCCCTCTGCACAAGATCACAAGCAACCACAGACATGTTTCGGGCTAACTGGGCATCAACAGTGAAATGTAGCTTGGGTCTCTAGGACCAGCAATCTCGTAACCAACGTTTGTGCATACCCGTCCCACTCGAGGTGACTAAAGCAAGCACAAGAGGGAGTGGCTGGAAGGCTTAGAATTAATATTAACTTCTGGCATTGCTCTGGGCAACCCTCCAATCCATTGTTCTTTCGCCTGCCAAGCCATTGCAGAAGGGAATGACTATATACAAATCTGGCTTGGTCCCACCCCATAAGGGTGTGGTCCAGCCTGAACTGCTTGGCCTCATTCCTTCTTACATAATACCACTAGCAACCCCAGTAGTATTTCATACACATTTTTAGACAGTGTAAAATCTTTGTTTAGTGATAATTGCACAATATTCCTATGTTTGACTGCTGTGAAGAATTCAACCATCTGCATGGGGTGACAGCGCACTCCTGGGCATTTTGATTTTTTGATAAATGAAAATTAATGATGGGAGATCAACCTTGGAGGACTGCATGAGACCATTCCGCACACAGTCCATCTGCTTCATGCAAAAAACACATAGTCACATGTACTCTGGGAAGAGACAGCCTACAGGTGCTGTTTTCCCCTGTCATATTCAGCTGCAATGTGACAGCCCTGGGTGCATCAAATCATCTCAAGGAGGGGCAAGGCACACCTTCCTCCAGCATGGGCAGCCTCGTTTAAATATCAAAGTCTCCATGGATCTGCATTTCTTTTGTCCTCCGGCTGATGGCAGTGCATACTAATGAGATAATTGAGGCAAGCCTGCTGAGTGGGCATGGTTGCCGAAGAAACAACAGGAAGGCAGGCCTGACACCCCTTGGTATGCAATGTGTCAACTTGAAGCAAGTTACTACCTCTCTGTATGAAAGGCAGTGAATGGCCTGTCTGAGTTCAGCAGTTACCACAGGTCTCCCTGCAGAGCAGACCCCTTTCAGAGGGGAGAAGTATGTGGTTTGGGGGGGACAGGAAGTCTAACTGTGCAAACTTCAAGGGAACCCTGCACTTTAATCAAGAGTCACAGATGGCTCAGTTAACTAGAGACACTTTGATCTACAACAGACAGGGAGATGGGTGGGACTTAGATACGTGTTGTCTCCCCCTTGTCTAGTCCTGACCTCATGCATAACAGAAGATTGTAGGTGGGGACCCAGGATTGGTTCATTGAGGTGGGCCTAGCTTGCACCAATCACTGGGGCCCATTTGGCTTTAAAAGAGGGCTGAACACCTCACTTAGCAGATCATCTGAAGTCTTTGAAAGGAGTAAGAAGAAGGACTAATTTGGAACCAAACTGAAGGCACAGTCTACCTTACATCTTCCGCCAGTGAAGGAAGGCCAGGAGTTCCAAGAGGGAAGCAAGGTTCCCCCCCGTAAACATCTCCCTGGGAACAGAGGAGGATACCGGACTCAGAGGACACATGCAGCTGCTCCAGAACCTGTACCCAGCCAGCACACAGCGTGCCCTGCTAGGTTCTGCCAGCAACCTTCCTAGGTGGGAAGTGCCAGAGAGTATCTGAACTAAGGACAAGGCCATTGGCTGCAAACACTCTCTTGAGCTTTAAGCCGTTCGCCTTGAAAGAACATGAGCCCTGCGAAGAAGTTAGGAGGAGTGCCACACAAGCATCATCCAGCGTCCATCTTTTAAGGACATTTTCGAGACAGTCGAGACCTCGAACTGCATCTGGCTGCACTGCTGACTCTTGTCACGCCACAGTGCCCAGAGCCGTCCGAGACACCTCGACCAGCATTCCAGATCCACCAACCAGCATAGAGACAACAATTATTGGCCCAGAGCCACCGTGCCAGACAGCCTGCAGACGTCTGTCCAGCCTCGCTTGTCAAACTGCCTGCCGCCAGGTACCCGCAGCTGTCTCCCGCCACTAACTCTGTCTCAAGGGCTGTGAAGCACCCTGGAACTGCCTCGACGCTGTTGATCACCAAAAACCTCTTCAGCACCAGGTACATTGTGGTTATGCCCCCCTGGTCCTTCTCCGAAGGCCTGTAGAGATACTTACGAACCCATGACCATTTGGTGCTGAAACCGAATAACCTTGAACTTTAAGACTGATTACTTTACCAACTACCCTCCTGTCAGTATCCAGAGTGCATCCCTTTCCTTCGTGAAACTGTCTGTCTTCTGTGTTCAGGATGGGTTGTATTTTATAGTGTGCTGGAACTGTCTATTGTAGTAATAATAAAGTAGATATGTTTATACAACCTTGACTGGACAGTCCCTTTTATCGTTGCGTAATAATTGTATTTTTGCTGTTTTGCAACTAACCAACGATCCACGACCTTGCGGAGATAAGCCTGCCGTTCTGTCCACGTTACCAAAATTGGACAAGGAGGTCTTATAATTCACTTGTATTCCAATCTGTTCAGATCCCTTGTAGTGTACTAGAGCTCTGGGGTTGATTGATGGTTTAGAAACCGATGTTCATCCCTGGACCACTGGTGCCCTGGAAGTTGATTCATCACAACTGCTCTTATTTTGCCAAACCTCAGATTGTCACAGGTGTATTTTTCTGGGACTTTATAATCTGGAAAAGGGAAACTAGAACTCTCAGAAATAAGCCCCCTGCAAAAACGTACTCTAGACAAAATAAAAGAGTTGATACACTGTTGTAGGGCACAAATTACTACCAACCAAATATGTTGCACTGAGCAAATATGTTTACTTAATTTGGCCTCCGAATTTCAAGCTAGTCTTTCAATCCACTGCTATTCAACATAACCTAATTTTCCATTTTACGGTTTCAATGTGATATCAATAATTGTAACTAAGCGTAATTTCTCTAGAGTTGAATCCACCCGACTTTCTATACAACAGAATACTTCTACGAATGTACCACATGGCTGTGAATTTATCACATCGGATATTTTCCCTTTCCGCCCTATGGGTGGATCTGAGTAGGTTTGTATTATGTTTATATTCATCATAACAATTATCATGTAAAACCCATAACACTTTAAAGAAAATTAAGTGTATTAATAATACCAGTTATGGTAATAAAAACATACTTGTATGTACAAAGCAAAGATGTTTTCTTAGCTTTTAAAAAAATATGTATTAACTCAAAGAACTAACTTGTTTTCCAAATAACGTTTTGAGTGATTGGACTGTGAAAGTTCAATGGCGCAGTTTCCATTCAAGCCACTGTTTATTTGCCAAGAAGGCCACACTCCAGTACAAGCCCCAGCAGGAGCACCACCTGCTGGCTAAAATGTGCTATTCCTTGCCTCACGTTTGCATATCTCAAAAACCTCATATGGTATACACACTGGTTTCATACAGTCCAATCCCTTTACAATGAGCAATATCAAAAACATATTTGATTTTTAAGACAGTACAGTTGTCATGCAAAAATGTAATTTGCTTAAAGGATTAAATAAACAAGCTATATACTCCAATGAACACGTGATATTAAAGGTGACTAGAACGCCTTTCCCCTGCAGACTAAGTTAAAGACACAAAAGAGTTTTCTAAAAATGTTATTCAGTAATTTAAAATCAGTTTTCCCAAGCCATTGCCATGCACTGATCCCCTCAATAGCCGACGGCGGTATGTGATGTTTGCTAACTAATTCCTATCTCCTGACCTGCACACAAGCTAGACAAATAGGATATGGGCAGGCATTCAAATTCATAAGTTTTGATTTTTATTCGAACCCCATGCCGTGCCAAAATATAAACAATATTGATCCCAATCAGTTATTTCAGTCACCTGAATTATGTGTGCCACTCCTGTTAGATATGATAGGTTATTTATAACGCGCGTAATACGCAGAGGTTTCTAAGCATGGACCCAGGGATCAAACCCTGTGTTTCTCCGTGTCATCTTGCTTCCAGGGTGAGCACGTTGCCGCTGAGCTATCCTCCCGAGAACTAAATCTCCATCACCACTTCAGTCATACACAATCTGCTGTCTAACTGCACACAAGAAGTTAGGCCGCCAAAGGGCCTAATATCAGATAATACCTTGTGCTTAACCCCTTATGTGCTGAGCCATTATGCATTCTGATGCAAAAAGGACAAGGATACTCGCCTTCTGCACTTACAGTGCTCACTACTACATTTTTTTCTGTTTCTCAGCACTACAAGTTCCAACTGGGTTTTTGCACTAGGACAATGTTTGCCCTGTTGCTTATACCATGATAAATTGCACTTATCACAGTGCAATTGTTTTCTAATATGGCCTCAATGTTTTTTGCAGTACGGAAAACTTTGCCCTTGTGCTAATACCGTGCAATTGTGCACTTGCACTGGTGCAAAGTTTCTGTAATCTGGCCCCTAAATGGCTTTTCAAGTGGAATTTAATGTTAAAAGATAGGCCCTGTGCACAGATCCGTCATCAACCTTTGGATAATAGAATAATGTGTATTTGTGTAAAATGTTTACAACATAATTTCAAAAAAATTATTATGTATAGTAGTCAAGATTAAAATAAAGAAACACATATTAATGTCCAGCACTTAGTGTGATGCCTGCTTTTCAACTCTTTATCCCAACTATGGAATTATGGCTGTGCCTAGGGGAAAAGGGATGAACCATGATTTGAATTTGGGTCCTTTTCCCCCCCAGTGGAAAATCTTACTACTGGTTCGCAAGCTTCCCCCATATGTTTTCAGAGGTTGAAGAAATTGATTGGGGTTCACTAGGAGTTAAAATGCTTGAGAGCTTTCCCAGTATAAGGGGTCTAGAGGCTGTCAGGCTATGTTATTCTATGCTGAGCTATGCTATGTTTTTGGATTGTCTAGAGCACAGCTTCTGATATTTGCGTGGCCTCTTGGAGGTTTCACCTTGTAGGGGCGGTGTGGGGTTGGGTGGCTGGTGAAATAGTGGAATCGTGGCAGGAAAGCAAGGGTGCGGTTGCTAATGTGGTGAGGTGAGGCAGATTGGAGAAACCATACCCTGCCATGGGTTAGCCGCTCACTGGTAAGGAAAGTGTGGTGATGTGTGTTTTATAGGATGATATCCGCAGGTGGTCAGGCTGAACGAAAATGCAAATGGGAACACGCGTGAGGTGAAATGAGCTACAGAGGTAACGAGATGGAAGCAGGGGCATTACTAAAGAAAAATAAATAAAGGGGAGTTAGAGCGGAAGACTTTTAAAAACATGCATACATTCCCATTCTCTGCTTACCCCCAATGATAGGAGCCAGAGACTTTCTGAAAGTTGGAAACATAAAATACATTTTATTGGAACATATTGGTCGCACTAGAAGAGTCATCCTTTCGGGCGGCCCCAGTTCAGCTCAGGTCTTATGCATGCCTGGCCCAACACTTTACTGGGTCTCATTACACGGTAGGCGGTAAACCATGGTGCTATTAGCACCATGTATGCCGCCAGTACCATACTGGTACCACCATGGAGGAAAGAGGAATTACCACCCCATTTCAAGGTTGGCGGGGCGGTAATTCCCCCTTCCTCCATGGCCCTTCCCCATTCCCATTTTTGCCCCATAGGGCATAATGGGAATGGGGAAGGAGCTAATTACGGTACCGCAAATTGCTGTACCGTAATTAGCACCAAGGTCCCTTTGCGGGTCCCAACTTTAACGGCTGGTCTACACCAGCCGTTAAGGTCGGTTCCCGCAAAGGGACCTCGTAGTAAGGCGGTAAGGGTTAACGGTCACCGGTACCCTTACCGGTCACCGTTAACCCTTACCGCCTTCCATGTAATGAGGCCCATAGTCCTTTCCCGGGTGGCTCCGCCAATCCCACCTTACAAAGTCCTATGTCCAAAACCTGTGAGCCTTCTCACACCAGTTCTGTTCTTGTGAGAATGGCCCACCCTGGATTCCGACTGCCAGTTCAGTTACTCCCATTTGGACAATGGAGCAAACCCAAGGCCACTGCATCGGTTGTTGAGGAGTCCCAACCGTCCCTAGTGGTATCAGTGCCCGTGTCCCCCACCCTGACTGAAGCAGTCTGGTTGTAGCTCACGGACCAAACAGCAGCGTGCCTCCTTCTCTGGGACCACCCCCATAACCCTGCCACGCTTTGGGGTGCCCCCTGCCACCCCAATGCCCCCACCAAGTAGGAACCTATCACCCTGCTCCCTTGGGTATCATGAGTCCTCCTTCCTTCTCAGAGCTCTGAACCTACCCCTCAGAAACCCCTAGTTGTCCTTGCCATTCTGGTGAAACACCGACCGTAGCGAGAGCTAATGGATCTTTCTTGCCCAATTTCCCATTCCTGAAACAAACCAAAGCTCCAAGCCCATCATCCTCTCCTTCCCCCCACCAGGGACCTGTTCCTCCATGTTATCCCCATTACCAGATGGCCCATTGATATTTCCGGGAAGTAACTCTCAAACCCTGTGTGGAGCCTAGCCCGGAGTTCTCAGCAGGTACTTAAATATTCTCCCCTACCTACTTGCGGGTGTCCCCACCACTAGTGTCATTGTCCTCCTGTCAAGACACCAACCTTAACGAGATCTAGTGGGTCTCCCTTGCCCAACAATTCCTGAGGCAAACCAACAATCCAAGGGCGTCAGCCTCTCCATCCCACCCTCAGGGACCTGTTACTCCATTTTATTCTCACACTGGGAGGCCCATTGATATATCCAGGAAACAACTTGCAAACTCTGTGTTGAGCCATATTACCCTTTGGGGGAGCGGCCCGCCGGTACGTAGATATTCACCCTTACCTACTTCCACGCGCCCTAGCCGCTCATCCGCGCAACCCGGCCATTGGCAGTTGTTACCCGCCGTTTTCCTTTCGGCACCTCCTCCTAGAACATCATGAAACTCCGTCTTCCACCTGGACCCGCACCTGGCACCGGCCAGAGGGTTGGGTCCAAGCACCCATCCCTGTCTCCATGACACTATGGCTCACCTTTCGGGGAGTTCCCCTTGCAAACCGTGTTTCCTGCCTCACCTGCATGAGCCCACTTTACCAGTGCTACTCCACCAACCACTCTGAGCTGTTGCCACACTGTATCACTTTCTGGGCAACCTTCTGCCTGGTCCTTTGATCCTGTGACACAAAATCCAAAAATGAGTAGTTTAGACATCCCTGCCCCCACAAAATCGCGGGCTGCTTGGTGCTCGAGAGGGAGTAAAGCGTCAGTGAATGCTGCAACCTTGCTACTCATTCACTCTACAGCACCCTCCAGCTGTATGTAGCCCATGTTCACATATCATTATCTTAATCCAATTTCCACCTATGCCACCAACCTCCCCACTTTGTCCACCCATGGTAACCTCTTGCCTTCCACAATAGTGTAGATCTATGCATATCGTTAACTTTAATTCCCTCGTCTGCACCCTTCCAACCATGCCAACGTCCCTCGCGTCTCCCACCTCAAATGTGCACCAATGTTGGGGGGGTTATACCTCAAGCTAGTCTGATTAAACTTACCAGCCCTCCATGACAGGGGAGCCCACTGAGGAACTCTGCGCTAGTACATAGTGTTCCGTACCTCCAAAGTTCACCTTGGATGCAAACCCATCTCTGTGTGCAGCATTCCTTACAATTTCCCATTTAACTGTTGGATAGCTCTGTCCCAACAGTCCATTTGCCCCCCATTGGTCCGTGGAGACTGAAGCAGCTCTTGGTTGCTATTATTATGCCAAAGAACATCCATGTATCTCAGTTTAAAACACCCGAGAGAACACGCACTCCAACTAGGAGTAATTAAGCCATGCCATACTTAATAAATTAGACCCATTAAACCCAAGTATAAGACTTCCCATAAATTCCTATGAAGTCTTTCTTCCACACTTCCTGGGACACACCCTCCTAGCTTCAAGGGGTGGGGTGGATGCGGCCCCCCATGTATATGGCCATTCATAGACGAGCAGCCGGACAGGAGTAACCCCAGTACCGGATAGATGTAACTCACTCACACACCCTTAACCTTCGTGCTACAGTGCAGCATATTACCTTGCCCGTAACGGCTGAAAATTAACCGCTACCATGGAAGCGTGACCTTCACGTCAATCAGCCGTATACCACCCGAGTTGCCACGGGCCATATGCAAAGCAAAATCACCCTATCCTTCAGTTAACTGAGTGAACATAAATCAGAGCATCCACCCAGTACCCCTTAACATTGTATGTGGTTAGGTGCCCCAATTCGCCCAATGTTCTCCAATCCTGTAGATACTTCATACACCTTGCCTGTTCTCCCAATCCTCTCCTGCTTTATCCAATTTGGAACCTTTATATGATCTGATAGGTCATTTGTAACGCGCTTGATAACCAGAGGTTTCGAAGCGCGGACCAGGGATCGAACTTGTGTTGCTCAGTGTTGTCTTGCTTCCAAGACGAGCATGTTGCCCCTGAGCTATCCACCCATCGCACTTTCATGCATTCACTGTAAAACATGTACACTAGACACTTTCACTACTAATTCCTCCAAAATTGCAATGCATCCTCACTTCTGTCGCATCGTGTGAACCTGATCTACCCCCCATACTAATATGACATGTTTTGCTAAATTAGCATCAGTGTATCTTAGTTCTACCCACCCCGAGAGGACACTATGCCCTTCCACTCAGAGTATAAAGCAATGCCATACTCATAAAATAATGCCGTCAAACCAGAAATGTAATACTGTCTGTCCTTCCCAGCAAACTTCTCTTCTCCTTTGCTGTCCGTGCAGGAAAGCAAACTGCTTTGAGTGTTGGGGGGTGTCATTTGTAACATATAGTGATCCTATCTCAGGCTTACATTATTTTCAGGTCCGGAAGTACTATGCTTCTCGAGGGGACCCTCCCGGGAAAAGGCTATCCTTCTATTGCCTTCCCCTGGTTTAGCCCGGGAATTAGTCTTATCCTCGCCCGCACTTAACCACAGGACCACAACACTATGCAACTCTGTCGTGATCGATACCCATCACCCCCTTGTGATGGCAATTCCCTTAGAAGCCCGCTGCGCTGAAAGGTTGGCTACAGCCGCGTACATTCCTGAGCCACCAAGTGAGTTTGTGATAGAGTATTCCTCACTGATAAAACCCGTACAAGTTCCTTGTGAATCCCCTTAAACACACTCTAACCCATGTGGCACGTCTATGGCTGCCATAAAACCCACAAAACCTATGCAGCCAACCCTTGCAGTTGACCAATAATGCCACTGCTACCGTGCCATAAATACAATTAGTTACAAACTCCCCAGTTAACCTCCATATCATGCCGTCCCGAGAAGTAAAAGTAGTAGTAAATAACAGTGGGATATGGTTTTGTGCCCCTCCCCCCCCCCGGGATTTTAACTTGGCTCCTCCCCTCGTCACACATCGTGTGTCAGTGCGTTTAAATCTGTCATATTGACAGATACCTTTGTTACCTTTAATTTGAGAACCATTGGGGGGTCCTATCGTTCAGGCCGCCCCAAACCCATACCACAAGCTGGTTTGCAACAGACGCCCACTGTCGGCTGAACGGAAAACCCTACTTAACATTAAACTATTGAAACAGGAGGCACCTCCAACATCTTCTCTATGTTCTTTAAACCCAAGCCCCCACCCTTCCAGGGCGCCTCAACCTGCACCAGTAAATACCAGGCAGATGACACTCAAAGAAGCCCCTCTGTGGGGGTGGTCACCTTATGAACCCGATGTGGTTCCTTTGGCAATGAGTTATGGCCAGTCCCTTCTAAACCAGCCCAAGCACAAGGTTGTGCCTGTATTGCCTCCTGCCCATGAATCCCTATTGAAATCGTAAATCCGGAGTCCATTCCGCACTGGAGTATTCTTCAATAGCAACCGAAAATACAAGGTCCTCCCCATCCTCTTAAAACGGATCTGATGTGAAATGCGCACGTTGTACAGTGGTATGCACTGAGCACTTCCTTGATAACTGAATTCTGGCTCAGACAGAAGCCATCCTGCCAAAGAAGAATATGCTTCTACATATTGCAAAAGTATTGCAAACCCTATACGTCATAAACAACTGCAGCACCTGTCTCTTAGTCAGTTGTAAAGGCTCCCCCAGCCATACCCGGTGGGGTTATGTTTCTCGGCCAGGGCTGGACTGGGAACCAAAAGCGGCCCTGGAAATGTATTTCAAAGTGGCCCCAGATGAAGATATGCTGGAAGCTTTGTAGCCTATTACTTACTTCAACCCACTCAAGAGGCCCAGGGTGCACAGAACCCCCTCCAACCCCTGGAAATCACCAGCATTCCATGTAGGCCAGTCCACTACCCAGGTCTCCAGAGTTTAACAGTTACGTTCCTTGGGTAGCCTACAATGTACAGGTGCATTCCCTGGGTACCCAGGCACATACAGTAACATGTCCATATTGTTAGATGTACATACCCCGAGCATCCAGGTACACACAGTTACATCTCCTTGGAAATGAAAAGCTTTGTGTGCCTTGACATCTACGTTTACATTCCCAAAGCATCACAGACTACAGTTAAATTCCCTGTGTTCATGTATTGGCTGCCATATAGTTGCCTTAGCACTCCCTGTGTGGCCAGACATGTACAGCTAGACTCCTAGGTATAGGGGTGCTCAGCTACATTCCTTGGGTAAGTCAGCCAATAGTTTACGTTCAATTTGCACCTTGACATATAGTTATACATTCCCAAGGCAACTGCAGGTACATTTCATTGGAATTCCATCCTCTACATTTACATCCCTTGGATATCCTGACATCGTATAGGTACATCTACAGCTACACTCCGAAGTATAGGGGTACTCACGGTTACACCCCTTCTATAAATCAGCCTATGGTTCCATTCAGTTTGCACCTTGACATATAAAGTTATACATTCACAAGGCAACTACAGCACACGGTCTAGGAATCCAGGCATCTAGAGTTATATTCCATGGGCACCCAGTCCTCTACAGTTACATTCCTTGGGTAGTCTGGCCACGAACAGGTACACCCCCCTAGGCTTTCAGACGTGCACAGTGACACCCCTTGGGCATGCAGGCATCTACAATTGCCTCCTGGAAAACATCCTGCAATCTACACTTACATTCCCTGGGCATACAGACATATACAGTTACATTCCCTGGGCATACAGACATATACAGTTATATTCCCTGGGCATGCAGACATATACAGTTGCATTCCCTGGGTGCGTACATTGCCATTTTATGGGTAGGGATTTCTCCCAGTAGGCACTGGGAATTTCTAACGAGGTATGTCCAGGGCTGGACAGCCCCACCGGGACATCCCCCGGTAGGCCCCTGGCTGGTAGGGCCTCTTTTTGAGCGGAAGGGCACATGCACAAAACATTAAACTCTCATAACGTGATTTCGCCAATGTACCATGTGACCCCTACCGAGAGGGGTGAAGGAGAACAAATGGCTATCCGGCAATTGGAAAGAAATGCAGGGAATACTAATAACACCCCAAACGGTGCGACTGAAAACCACCAAAGGATTACAGGATGGGAGCCAAGACTGTGTAAAGCCCAGGAACTATCTTTTGGTTTGTTTATTTTGAGATACAAATCATAAGCCACCAAAATATTTGTTTTCTAATTTGATACCTTTTATTTGTGTTAACCAAAATAAACTCCAATGTCTGGCACATGTGTCTTTGATCACCACTTGGCTTTTTGACAGGAAGATAATATTGCACAAAGCATGGCGGGAGGACCAAGGGTTGCATGGAGAAGCAGAGACGAGATCACACATCGCATGAGGGTGGCAAAGACAAGATCACACAGAAGATGGGAGGGGAAGAGACAAGATCACACAGAGCATAGGGGCAGAGGCAGGATCGCACATAGCACAGGAGGCGCACAGGCAATATCACACAGAGCACGGAGGGGCAGAGACAAGATTCCACAGAGCACGGGAGGGGCAGTGACAAGATTACACAGAGCATGTGAGTGCCAGAGACAAGATCACACAGCATGGAGGAGCAGAGACAAGATTACACAGAGCATGTGAGGGACAGAAACAAGATCACACAGAGCACAGGGGGGCAGATACAAGATCACACAAAGCATGGGGGAGGGAGAGAGACAAGATCATATAGTGTGGTTAAGGGAGTACCTATTACCCAGTAGGCAAACGAGGCAAGTGCCTGTTATAAAAAGGGCCCCAAGTTGAGAGGGTCCTTTTAAGTTCCAGCCCGTAGCAGTCCTGTTTTCTTATGAGGTGTGTCGACATTGCAGTTACTTGTGGCCTCCCGTTCCTGGCAATTTGTTTTTCTCCCCAGTGCGACAGAAGAAAAACAAAGTGCAGCACTATTTCTTTTGACCTCCCCTCCAGGGCCAGCGGCCCCATAATGTCTCCCATCCCAGGACACTGTGGCCTTTCTCCATGTATCTGCATTGCAAGGCACTTGAACCAGCCCTGAGCGTGATATGCAGGAGGAGACTGGGTGCACCGAATTCCACTTTCTTTCTAACATATTATTCACATATCGCTGAACACATGATGCATGTCCTGGTGAGCAGTGTTCCAATCCCAGGTGTCCAGATCAGAGCTGGACTGCTGTGACACAGGGGCTTGGGGGGGAACTGAAGTGATCAGGACCCCACCTGTAAATTGGGAATCCAAGCCTGTTTAAGTGGGAGGGGTGTACTTGCAACTTACTTGCCATGGGGGGATTCGGGGGGGGGGGGGGGGTGCTCTTTGGAGAACGTACAACAGTTGTATAGAGCCTGGCTGGGACTTCAGGGAGAAATGGGACATGGGGGGTCGCACAATAGAGGAGGGAGAGCTGCCCGGGGGTTGGGGGGGGTTACTGCCTAGGTAGTGCAGGCTGGCATGGGAGTACTTTAGAACGGAGGGGATTTGACCAGGGAGATGATGCACAATGCCCCGGAAAAGTGCCTCCCATCCGTGAAGAGACCAGAAAGGCAGTTACTTGCATAAAAGGGGGCTCCGGGTGTCTCCGATACATTCTTTTCATCTCACAGGTTAACGGAAGCGAAGCAGTGAGGGGACAAAGTTAAAACTAGCAGCTGCGCAGAAGAGGAAAGGCTGAGTGGGGAAAGGGCAGGTGTTCAAATATACTTTGCACAAATGGCTTCGGCATGCTGCAAAGTGTAACTTTGAAATAAATATATGTTTTGAGAAAAGCATTGCCTCAAACCTGCAGTGAAACCTGCCATGCCCATAGCCAAGTTAGAAATTGCTCTTTGCGCACCTTCTGGGAGTACAGAAGAGGGAAGAATGATTCAGGCACGGGCCCAGCCCGGCTACTGGAAAGAAAAAAAAGCATTACTGCGCTCGCCTCGGCTCGGTCGGTGGTGGCAGCCAATTCAAGGCAAACCACTCAGGTGGAGCCGAGGCGAAATCACGTTATGAGAGCTTAATGTTTTGTGCATGTGTCCTTCCGCTCAAAAAGAGGCCCTACCAGCCAGGGGCCTACCGGGGGATGTCCCGGTGTCCCGGTGGGGCAGTCCAGCTCTGTTCTCGGCACCCTTATCCTACTGTAATCTTTTTGCCAACCTCAACTTGGTGTGTTCCTCCCCCGTCATCTGAAATACAAAATACCACCGTGAACACATTAAAATAGCAACCTTGAAACCCACAAGAAGTCCCTAACGCCGAGCCACCTCTGCGTTAAACATTATAACCAGGTCCGTGTCATGAACACATTGTACTTCCGTCATTTTAAGGAACACTTCAGACAGTGGGACCCGAATCCCGCGCAATTCTCGTATCTCTATGCTGCACACGAAAATTGACCGGAATCAAACAAAACCTCCGTCCTGTAACCAACCTGTTCTAACTTGCAAACTGTCAAAGGCGCACGGTCCCAACCGAAGAAACTCTTGTTACACACAGGGCCCCTTTCCCCCTGCGCAGCTGCCAGCGGGAGACTGCTATTCTTTGCTATCGTCCGTGTTCGGATGCCGTTCGAAAAATTATCCTGCGAACACTTGTGCATGGGTGTGTTATAAATTACCATAATGTGCATACATTATCCTGTGAACACTTGTGCATGGGTGCGTTATAAATGACCATAATGTACATACATTATCCTGTGAACACTTACATACATTATCATGTGAACACTTGTGCATGGGTGCGTTATAAATGACCCTAATGTGAATACATTATCCTGTGAACACTTGTGCATGGGCGCGTTATAAATTACCCTAATGTGCATACGTTATCCTGTGAACACTTGTGCATGGGCGCGTTATAAATGACCCTAATGTGCATACGTTATCCTGTGAACACTTGTGCATGGGCGCGTTATAAATGACCCTAATGTGCATATGTTATCCTGTGAACACTTGTGCATGGCCGCGTTATAAATTACCATAATGTGATACATCATCCTGTGAACACTTGTGCATTGGCCCGTTATAAATGACAATACTGTGCATACATTTATACTGTGAACACTTGAGTGTGGGTGCGTTATAAATACCATCTCCTAGCATACTAATAGTGGACCCGGCACCCTACCCTATGCATCCTGATTATCACAGCCGATCTTTCATTCCCACTATGAGAGATTAATATGGAAAGCATTTTGAAATCCTGCTAACGCATTGGAATTGCATGGCATTTATCTCTTGTTGGGCCGCTGCACGGGGCCCACTAATTCACTATATTCCCCATCCCGCGACCCATACCTGGCATCGCCGAAAACTACAGAATGGCACCCTATGCGCTCCGACCCCATAATATAACACCTACTGCTTGGGAATTTCTGTTCAACGTCTGCTCTTGAGATCAGGTTTTGTGACTGTTCCTGTACTATTGCTCTGACTTGTTCTTTTGGCTCCTGATGGACTGTGGTGGATGTGATCGTGTCTCCTGCTCCCACCTGGATCTGAATTAGCCCTAAGCGAGATGCGGTGTGATAGCTGAGAAAGCATCTGCCTTTCGTGAGGGATCTAATTACATGGATGGTGGTGTCTACTCTGCGTCCGTTGAGGAGAAAGCGGCGTGTGAACCGTCCAATTGTTTTTAGTGGAGTAGCTGCGCCCCACTGGAAGATCCTGGAGTGTGAAGGTTCAAGTATTGGCGGCCGCGGGATTTTCATGTATTCTTGTTCGCCCATTATGTTTACGGTGGCGCCTGAGTCCACCATGAAGTGAAAAATGCAGTTCTCCATTTTGATCGGTATTTTTGGGGCTTCTCTGACTTCCTCATTGTCAAGTACAAGGTTGACGTATTTGTCTTGGTGCTGTGGGTCATATTGCATATAATATGCGGTCGCTGGTGGATCGTACTGTTGTGGGTCTTTGCCATGATTTTCGGGAGGGTAGTCATATTCGTCTATCAACGGTTGTTGTCTGTCCATATAGTCACGAGCTTGAGCGTGTTCGTAGTCTTGATATTCGTCCACTGCTCTGATGTGTCTCCGCTGGTTTTGTTGGTGGTATCTTTGCATCCCGCCTTGTGGAGGTGTCGGGTGAAACGGCGTTCTAACCAGAGCTTGGGGCGGCACTGTGGGGAATGGTTTCCCTTCTCTGCATACTGATTGGAAGTGTCCTTCTCTCCCACAGTACGAACACCTCTGTGACAGTGCTGGGCATGAACCTGAGTGTGGATACGCCATGCCACATTGATGGCATTGTCTCTGTTGCCGTGGAACTTGTGGTATTTGTGTCCTGTAGGACTGCTAGCCTCGCTCATATTGGCGAGGTGTCTGGATTGCGGCTATGTGCTCTGTTGGGTCTTGTTTCAGAGTGTTGGTGCCTGTCATGGACGCGGCTTGCGCATTGACTCTTTCAAAGATACGGGCGAGCTCACTGACTGCAGGGATGGTGAGTGGTTTTTTTAACAGTTGCTGTTTTAATGCAGGGGATATACAGCCTTCTCTGAGGTGGATTGCTTCTTCTAGGGAGAACTCATCAAACTTGCAGTGTGCTCGCTTTACTCGTAGGTGGTTTATGAGCTCATGGACTGTTTCTTGAGGTTTTTGAACGCATTGATTGAAAAGGTATCGTTCATAGTCTCGATTAGTCTCGATTATTAGTAGCTTGTCTAGGGCGCTGATCAGTTTTGTAAAATCACTTTGTTCGGCTGCGGGGACTGTCTTGACAATTGTTTTGACCCCCCCCCACCCCCACCAGGTTCAGAAAAATGTCCCTTATGTACAGAGAATCTCCATCACCAGACCCTCTCACAAAATGGTTGAAGTCTTGCATCCACTCAGTCCATCTCGGCCTTTTTGTGGCTTGTGGCGTCATAGAAAATGGGGGGGCATCCTTAACCGGATGGACTTGGCTGCACGCATAGGCTGGGGTGATGCAGGGTTGCTCATAATGCAGTGTGGTTGGCCTAGTGTGGGCCTTGTAGGTGAGGATGCTGAGAGTTCCCTTTGTGTGGAGCTGTCTCCAAGTTAGTCTCTCTGAACACTGTAGTTGTGCCACGTGTGTTGTTGGCTGTGCTGGGGTGGGCGTGAGCTTTCATTCACCGTCTCATATTTGCTTATCGCGGGCTCCCCTTGAGCCACCCGTCTGGTGTCTCTCCCTTCAAGCCTGGATGGCGCTGTGAGCAGCTGGAACTTCGGAGTTCCAGGAGGCTGAGGGAGGTGCTGGTGTGCTGCTTGACAGTGGGGGAGCTGGAAACCGGCTGTGCTCTGTTGTCGTGTCGACCTTGCAAACAGACGTCATGTGTAGGAGGAGGCAGGGGCTGGGCAGGCTGCCCGCGCGCAGTTCATGCTCTCAGCGGGATCGCTGGCGTCGATGTGGAGGAGGCGGAGGAGCGGGCGGACTGCCCGAGTGCTGGACGGCTTGGCTCACGCTCGTCGGCACCGCTGTATCAGGTGTCAGGAGGAGGAGGAGGATTGGGCGGACTGCCCATGGAGTGGGAAACTCGGCTCCGGTATGTTGGGGTGGACTGCCCGTAGGAAGGAGGAGGACGAGCAGTGCGGGCGTCAGGCGTACTGGGACCGTCCTCGTCGCCAGTGTTGCCGTTGGATGCGGCACTGAAACAAAATGCACAGTACGCAGGAGGATTGGATATAACATGTTTATTTCACTGCTGCAATGTAAAACTGGCGCCAACGCGCGCCTTACCCACAATCCCTTAACTCCCCCCTCCCACCATGTCGTCCGCAACCTTTGTGGGCGGGGCTTGGCGTTAACCCTGTGGAGGTCGGTAACATAGGCCTGTATCAAAGGCCGCATTCGTGCCGCTCTCCCCTAAAACTGGCGCTATTGAAACGGACAGCGCCCACTACGTTCTGACCATAATACCAAAACAAAGTGTACTCGTACACATAGTCACGCTTTACGTTATCAAAATGCGAGCAAAACATGAGGAACCTCGCTGACCGCGGGACGGCGCCCGCCTCCTTCCTATCTCCAATTTCTTTAGAAAGCATCCTGTAGCGTAGGCTGCATTACTTGCCGCTCCTAAACCTTGCGCGCCAAACACAAAAGTGACCTTACAGAAACCGCGGGACGGTGCCCACTACGGTCAGAGAACCAACCTTAATAATAATACACCTAGTGCCATTCTCGTAGGTCACACCTCGACCTTACCACCAGCTACGCGGTCTCGCCCGCAAGGCCCGGTGACCATACCACATTGTAAACCTACAAACCACATTGCAAAGCTACAGTTAAACTTAAAACAGTGAAATCAACCCTACCCCCCCCATAATAGAAAACATAGGTTGCATCTTGTGCAGCTCCCTCGCGTTGCGTGCCAAAATTGGTGCCATTGAAATCGAGGTATGGTGCCTGCTACGTTTTTACCACAACATATAAACATAGTACCACAATGCCATCATATTAAACCTAGTGTCAGACCTGCCACGAAAGGTGAGGAAAACGTGGACAACTTTAGCTGCCCTGTGGGATGGCGTTCGCTTCATTCATACCCCCACCAACTAGAAAGCATAGGCCGTCTCTAGTGCAGCACCCGTACCCTGCGCACCACAACTGGCACTAATGCTAAACTTGTGTAGGTGGCCGCAATGTTCAGACCACCGACTTCCTAGTGCCTGTCTTCTAGGCCCAGCCTCGTACTCTCACTCAAAGGCTAATCCCAAAACATACGGCGTAATTCGTACCCAAGCATTGAGCATAAACCTTTGTGCTTGTATCATAGGCCAAGCTTTGTGCTGCTGCTCTCTACCCTTAGACACTTTAAGCCCTGCAGCCCTCGGCCGCAACCACAAAGCATTATTATAACCGCTACCAACTTACCAAAATTGTCCCACTGCCCGCTTAAACCAATACTAATTAACATAACCTACTGAAAGGTCCCCCTTCCCGTATGCCTGCCCCAGCCCGCTTACCCCAATGCAACCTGCGGTGCGTAGACCGCCTTGTTTTCTCAGCCAACATTATACCGAACAGTATCCCGAAAAGTCCCTCTTGCTCAATATAGAGTCACTTGCTTCTGCTGCCAGCACACGGTGGAGGAAATGCCTGCGGCCCCCAGGCCTCATGGCAAGGGCAGGCGCCTATGCGCAAACCCATCAACTCCACACCTTACATCGTAATCCAAATTGCCGACCTCCAAATGAACTGCTGCTTGAAAACGTGCCTTGCTGCTGCTGCCTGGGCTGGAAAAGAGACGTTGCACTCTCAGCCCAAGCAATTTGCATTTCTGGCCGGACCCCCTAGGGCACCTGCACTCTGCCCACCTCGAGGAGTCCGCGGAGGGGGTGGACAGAGGGGAGGTGTGAGCTGCACCTCTAGCGCCCCCTCCGTGGGCTGGTGCGGCTGCTGACAACTTTAGGGTTGTTGAGGAGCCTTCCAGGCCACTCCACTGTTTTGCTATATCCACACGTTGCCTGCATCCACGGGTCTGTTCCCTCATACACTGAGTGTGTGGCCATTAAATAGAATGTGCTGTATCGTATCATAGCAAGGTGACTTGGCACCATTTGAACAGGGCGGTCCACACTGTCAAAAGAAGGGGCTACGCCATGTGAGATTAAATGAAAGCATGGCAAACTGTGACAAGCCGAGGTAAGAAAGTTAAAGCAAACATGCAAGCCGCTTCAATGGGTTGGCGAGTGCAGGTGAAAGAAGACCTTTAAAGGCGCTCCAAGAGAAAGACCCAGTCTATAAGTAAGTGGTGAGAATGTATTCAAAGTGGTGAGAATGTATTCACAGAGGACTGTTTTAGAGGAGGTTCCATAGGAGATATGAGAGTTAAGCAGAGAACAGAAACACATGGAAGTGTACATTTTGGGAGGAGTAAGCAGCCGTGTGAGACACCACGAATCTGACGCGAGGTGAAACGTTTGCTGCAGCAGATCCCCTATTGCAGGGATTGTGTTTGTTGGCTTCATCACAGGCCAATGCATCTGTTTTTATCCAAGCTGAGCACAGGTCATCCCACAGTGTCTCAGCCTCAACGAGTCTGTCAGTTCTTACTAGAAATCACCATAAAAACATCAGTTATCAGATGATGTCATAGTCCTGATGAAGAGCCTCTCTCGAAACACCTTTTGGCTACTTTAAAATATTACTGTGACAATTCCCAAAATATATTTTTTTGTGGACACATGCAAATTAATATGTTTGCAAGAACGAAATACCCTTTTGGGTGGTGTTTCTAAAAAATGTGTTTATTTCTTAAAACTTCAATGTGAGGCAAACTTTGAAACTGAATGTTTGCCTGTTGCCGTCGCGTTCTCGGTTGACGTCAGGGAAGCGTCTGCAGAAGTTTCCGTGCGACTCCAGTTCAGGTATTATCCCAGGTGTTTAGCGCAGGTCCTTAGCTTTATTTTCAGATTGTTTGAATTTAGCTTTGATAATGTTTGTCACAATTGCAGTTCTGATGAGTAAAGTTTTGAACCTTCAACCCAAGCATAGCGAGCCAAACTGTGCAGCCCACAGTGGTGCAAGTGTATTAACTGCATTAAAGAGGCATGATTCATTCTAGTTGTTTACCACAACACCATGCAGTGGAGTTCACAGCTATGACATGTGGTATCTCTACTCATTGCATCTTATGGTAGCCTTTAATGCTGGCTGCAGGAAGCTTTTAGTGGCTCCCTTATTCCGCTGATAAACATGTGAAAGAGGTGAGCAGCGTTTCGCACAAAACAAGGTGTACTTTATTCCCACTCTCAACACCTGAATTCTGTAGAGAAGTTAAACCATTGCCCCACTGTGATGTTTCTTGCTCAGTAGTGACTTCCACCAGGTGTTCATTGGAGGACCTTCTTAGGTATGCCTACCAGTGGTTTAAATTGGATGAAAAAGCTGGGCGTTCTTCAACGTGTCACAAAATTGGTCTGGTCTATTAAGTTGCAGGAATGGCCTAGTTAAAAGTATTAAGTATTTTTTTCAGGCGACAGTATATCAGTGATCACAATATATCTGTATGTACAGAGATTGCAACCCTTGTCCATACACATTTAGTATTGGCATGACTTTGTTAATGGCAAGACTTGAGCGCAGCTCAACACTGCACGCTGAACGTCCCTTAAATGGTTCAGGCAGAATAAAATGGACAGGTTTTAGTAGCTTTTATCTATGGGCTAAAGTACCCCCTCTGCATGTTATATGGATAAGGCAAGTCACTAAGGAGGCTTTTCACCACATTGTGGAAGGAGGCCGAAGGAGGTGACTTGTAAAATCCTTTCTACATAAGTTATCTGGTATTTTATTCTTTATAATACATGCCCACCACTGTCACCCGCTCTGGGCTCGTTCATACTCTAATGTAAAATATCTTCCAGCTCGTGATACATGTAATCATATGTTGCTTGTAATGGTATGCAGAAAAATATTTTAAGCAGTTTAATAAAATCCATTTGAAACATGTTTTCTGGATTAAAATAAATGATAATATAAAGATAGATTCTTGCTCTCCTGTGGCAAACTCCAATAGTCCACAAAATAAACATGTTACCATAAACAGTTCCTTCTCACTTAATGGTGTTGTGTCGCAGAAAGCTATTTCTGTGACACCAGCTCTTAGGCCTCCCTTGGCTCTCCTCTCCCCTTCTCTTCTACTCTCCCATTGTACTGGATGAGGTCTCTAGACAAGTCCTCTCTATGAATGTCTCCTCCAAACCGTTGTTTCCCTGCTCCTCCAGAACTATCAAGGACAATATTGCCTTCCTTGCTTGCGCCATCCCTGGACGATTTCTGTGATCACTCCTTTGCCACCGGCTCCTTCCCGCTACCACTCAAGCACTCCCTTATGCATCCTCTCCTCAAAAAGCCTTCTGCCGACCCCTCTTACCTGGCTAACTACCACCCTATCTCCATTACCCCCTTTCCTGGGCAAACTCCTAGAGAAGCTTGCCCTCTCCCAACTGATCTAACACACTGAATCTGTTGGTTGTCTCCACGACCACCAGCCTGGCTTCAGAACAGACAGAGGCATAGAAATTGCTCTACTGAACACCCATGAAGACTTGTTGTCAATCTTAATTCCAACTCTCCTTCTGTTCTTATCCTTCTGGATCTTTCCTCTGCCTTTGACACAGTCAATCATGCCAGCCTGACAAATCGGCTCTTTGACACCCTCGGCATCACAGGCCTGCCACTGGACCGGTTGACCTCCTTCCATCCGATCGTCCTTCCCAGGTCCAAGTGGGCCCTTTTCTTTCCCCTATCACTCTCTCAAACAAGTCTTGTTGTGACTTTTCAACATATACCTTTCCCATTTGGCCCACCTGCTCTCCTCCTTCTATCCTTACTTCAAGTGTTATGCAGATGAGACACAGCTCTCCTTCAAGCTCCGCTCTACTGCCTCCTCTTCCTCCTCTCTCATCCCTGACTGTCTGACTACTAATCAGGCACGGGTGTGCTGCCGATGATGTCTTCCTTAATGCCAGTAAGACTGAGATCCTTCTCAATGGGGCACCTGATCCCTCCTTCCCTCCTACCTCCTGGCCGCCCTCTATGGGTCCCCCCTCTCAACCTCTTGTGTGGCAAAAAACCTTGGTTTCATCTTTTACTCATCTCTCTCCTTCTCTCCTCACATCGCAGACCTTGCCAAGAAGGCAAATTATCAGCTGTGCCGCCTCAGTGGCATTCCCCCTTTCCTCCCTTTCCAACAGAAACTCAATGTCTCCAGAGCTCTGGTCCTCTCTAGGCTGGACTACTGCAACTGTATCTTCCTCAATCTTCCTTTATCCTCCCTTTGCCCCCTTCAACTAGTCCAGAATAGGACTGCAAGACTTATCCTTGGCTTCAAGCCCAGGGACTGCATCTCTCCAGCCCTAATGTCTCTCCACTGGCTCCCGGTTGCTGCTAGAATCAAATTGAACAACCTCTGCATCACCCACAAGGCTTTTTGGGGCCAGAGACCCTGCTACATCCAACTCTCTCTCCTTAAATACCTCACTGCTAGAGCCTTTCGGTCTGCTAGCTCCAACTCTCTGCCGTTCAGACGCTTCTCTAAGCAGAGAGTGGGAGTTAGATCTCTAGGGGCCTTCCTCTGGAATGGTCTTTCTGCCCCTCTCAGGCTTGAGCCCGATCTACTTAAGTTCCCGAAGCTCCTCAAGATCCTCCTTTTCTCCTCTTCCTTCCCTCCTCCTGCTAAATCCTCCTTCTGCCGCAGTGACTGCCTGATTCCCTATGAGTTCTAGAGGGGTTCAGTCCCCCCGGCTCAGTCCACTCCCCTTCCTCGCACTTAGCATGTGGTCCCGCACCACCGCAATTCCCAGGCACTTGGCTTTCTGGCTTCCTCCTTTTCCCTTCTCTCCCTAGCACTTCGCTTATTACATAGGCCGTCACACCACCCCTCCCCCGCACTTCTTGTTCTACACTTGCATGATCTGATTGTCACAAGGCCTAGTAGGACAGTTATTGTAGCTTTCTCCCTTGTCCCCTCCCCCCCTTTCTTTTTTAGTTTTTTTGTCTTGTGGCACCTTGAAACACCATTTGTTGAATGGGCACCTTGCAAATATCCTATGAATAAATAAATAAAGTGCTCCAGAGGCAGCTGGGATTCAGCAGACAGTGTGACAAAGCAACTGTAATACATTACTGCAGGTGGGGTACTTATGCCATTTTGTTATTGAAAGTGACGAGTGATATCACTACTAGGCTGTAAATGAAGAGAACTATTTGACAGCGTTTATATAGATATTGTAGATCCGTGCATTCTCGGTTTTGCCAGTTAGAGGCCCAGAGGGTAAGGTATTTGCCCAGAATCACTCAAGCTTGGTGATTTGAAGAAGGCAAGATTTGGAACCCAGATCTCCCAATTCCAAATTTTACAACCCCTTCCTATTTATTTTATCTGTATATTAGCCTCATTCTAATTTGCAATACCTACATTAACAGTTTCACACGTACATATATTGTTAGAGCAGAAGATCTAATACTAACCCTGCTGCCAAGATATATGCATCGCGCTTCCAGGAGTAATAATTTGCAAAGATGTTCATTGTCCCAAGTCTTTTGAAAATGTGTGGGTTCGCTTTTACAGTGCGTTGTTCGTATAGCACTGGCCCTACACACAAAATAAACAATGGGGGAATGCACACTGTAGAAAAGGTTAGAGAAACATATAACTGAACTTCGCTCGCCGCCCTGCCCCAGTGACAGAACACAGCGTGGCGCGTGCACAATGGGAGCTTTTGTGAGCATAGGAAGTGCACGCTCTTATTCGGGCTGCGTACGAATCACCCCTCTGGAGTGCTCATAGAAATGGGACTGTGTAAACAAGCCGCCGCGCCGTGCTCGTGAACGTCTCCCCAGTGTAGATTGACCGCCCAGGTGAAAGGGAAGTTTGTAAACCTTGGCCTGTATCTTTTAATCCCCAGATAACATCTCTCAATGTCCTTGCTTTGGCTTCTTTCCCAGCATGATGGCGCGCTTTATCTGCATCAATAAAGCGCAAAGTCGTGTTGCGCGCCAGCATCGCCACGCGTGAGAATCTGAGGAAATTCCATTGGGTTCTTACCTGGCTTTGCTCCAGAACTCACAGCGAATATCTCTCAGACTGCACCAGTGGCGTAGTGGCGGCTACTACATTTTTCCATTGTAGCAGTGTAAATAATTCCCACAAATGTGTGAAAACTACCAAGCATAAGGTAGAAGCCGAGAGTAAATAATGGCAGTTTCGGGGGTGTTCTCCACACATTATGCAGCAGATGGGAGGGATATTATCTCCGGGCAATCGGGAGAGTGGAATTTCCCCATTCGAATGATTAGCGTTAGAATTATTTTAGGATGGAGGGATGCAGTAAAAAAATAGCAGCCTTTTTGCTAACAAAATCGGGAGTCTCCCCACTAAATCGGGAGGGTTAGCATATATGGTTCTCCCATGAAGATTTCTTTTTAATTAATGTGTTAAAATGGTACATTTTACAGCACCATGTCTATCAATAATTGGGTAGAAATCATACGATTCACAATCGGTTTGCAGGGTAACATGAAATAAATCCAATAGTTGCTTGGTCACCAACATTTTGCACAATGCCTTTGCCCACAATATATGCCATTATTTTGCCAGTGTAAGAAGACATTGTCATGCTGGTTATGCCCAATAATGTCAGTAATGCCACTGTAAAGAATTATGGTTATCCTGGCTGTGTTCTATATGTTTGTATCACAATGCAAGAACACACTTAAGTTGGCTTTGCCTATAATATCAATTAATGTAAGAAGACAAGTCCAAGCTGGCTGTGACAATATATACCAGAATCTTCACATAAGAACACTCATTTTGGCTTTACCCATATTGTTCCAATGCTTCTGTAAGTAAATATGTCATTGCTGGCTGCACCATTACATGGCAGTATCACCATGTTAGGAAGCCAGGTTGGTTTTACTAGTAATGCCAGTAGTGTCACTGTAAGTAAACATGTTCCACCCTGCAAACTAAAATAGCAAACAAACGGCACAACCTAACCAACATAGCCTCAACTCCTCCACCTACAGAGCATCTCACTCAATGCTCTCATGGCTTCAAATTCTCAAAAGTATCTGTACCAGAAGTGCAAAAAATCATCGCCTCCCTGAGACCCACGAGATGTCAAGGTGATAGCGGCCCGGCACAGATCATCAAAGATGCTGCCAGAGACCCAGCCCCCTTCCTAACAAAATTAATCAACATCTCCTTCTCAACAGGCATAGTACCCAGCAACTTGAAGGAATCCTGGGTTCTTCGATTACTTAAAAAACAAACCTTGGACCCCACCATACCCACCAATTACAGGCCAATTACAATGGTCCCATTCCTGCTGAAGATCCTATATAGGGGTGCATACCTGCAAATCCAAGAATATCTAGAGACTAACCAGCTCCCGGGGTTTCGACAATCTGGCTTTAGACCTCAACATGGAACCGAAACGGCCCTGATTGACTTAAAAAGTCAGATTGACGAAACTCAAAGACAAAGGAAGGATTGCAATCCTACTCCTTCTAGACTTCTCAGCCGCATTTGACCTGGTGGACCATAAAGTACTCTGCGACCACCTTGCCACAGCAGCCCATTTCTCCCAGTCGGCAATCACATCGATCGAATCATTCCTCAACAATAGAACCATGCGAGTTTTCTCGCTGCCTGCAGCAGCTGACCCCATACCCATCACATGTGGAGTGCCACAGGGTTTGTGCATGTCGCCCACCCTGTATAATATCTTCACAAAGCCTCTGTTCGATGAACTGGACCGTCTGGGTGTCACCTAAACAAATTATGCAGATGACACCCAGATCCTCCTCCCTCTAACAGGCATCTAAGACACTGATGTATGGCTTGTGAATTAAATTTACTTAATCATTCAGGCATGGATGACCACCCATGGCCTCTGCCTGAATGATGACAAAACGGAACTTCTTCTGCTAGGTTCCCCAGCCAACCTAAACAAGATAATCCCTAGCTACAACTCCTTTAATATAGACAGGAATAATATCCATGTGGCCAAAGAAGTAAAAACACTTGGTTTTTAACTGGATGCTACCTCCAATCTGCACAAACAAGTTCACGCAACCTCATCAACCACTGCCTACACTGGCAAACTGATAAGAGCCTGCAAAGCACTACTCTCAACAGAAAGCTGCCTTATTCTAGCCAATGCACTCATACAGTCCAAACTGGACTACTGTAATGGACTCTACCTAGAGGCTAGTAAGTTTGTGACCAACAAACTACAAATATTGCAGAAAAATGCCCCTAGAGTCGCCCTTAATCCACCAAGAAAAGAGCACATCTCAGCAATAAGAAGACAACATAAATGGCTCTGCATAAAAGAAAGAATTGAGCTTAGAACTTTGTGCCTTACCTTCAAAGCCCTGAACCACACAGCACCACCCTACCTAACAGAAAAATTATCCATCAGATGCACCAGCCATGCCACCAGATCAGCTCACACGTCCTGCCTAGAGGTCCCTAGATACAAATTAAAAAGATCAGGAGGGAGCAGCTTCCCCGTCATGGCAGCCCAACTGTGGAACACCCTCCCACCGGCGCTCAAGACAACCTAGCTATTCTCCACCTTCTGTAGAGGTGTCATATCCTGGCTGATTAGCAAGAACTAACTGAGATAAGGAACTCTCACCCTCCTACAAATGCATCTAATTGTCTACTTCCTGCCTCTTGTCTAATTCTAAGTCTTATCATGCTCAACTGTATTACCATATTCAACTGTATCACTGCCATATGTATGTCCTCCTATGTAACCACAAAATGACTACTGCCTATGTCTGTAACCTCTTTTCTGTGACCTAATTGCACCCAGATACCTCAGGGTCAGGGGAGCTATAGAAATAAAATAAACAAATTAACAAACAGGCTACGTACAAAATATGCAAGTATTTGCATGCAATTACACATTCATGTTGGCTTAGTCTACAATACCAGTAATGCACTGTAAGAAGACATGTCCATGCTAGCTATGGCAGTATATGCCAGTATGTCCACATAAGTACACTGATGTTGGCTTTACCCATAAAGCACTAATGTCACTCTAAGAAAATGAATACATGCTGTCCAAGTTTCATTACCGGCACACTTGTTCTTTCTTCTTCTGAAACCCTCAGTCTAAGCACATGGTGCACATGCATGGGGCAATAAGCAGGCCTCAAACACACAATTCATTTGTATACATGAATATAAACTTTAATGTTATTAAAAGTTTTGTTAAAATGCTGTTTCTTTCTTCTTTACTTTAGTTTCCCTGTATGTGCCTCTGATTTGTATGCATTATGGGTCTTCATATGTATTGTTTGTACTAGCATAGTGTGTAGTAAGTCTTGAATTGTTAGCTAGTTATTACATGTTTATCATTTCTCAAAACTCTGATAAGGTAGCATTCATTATTTTACTATCCAAAATTACAAGATCATAAATGTACTTCTATGGTATGCTGCAGCCATTGCCCATGTTTATGTATGATTAGGTTCCACTATTAACAAGAACAGTCCAATACAATGTTGTTTAGATGAGTACATTCTTTAATAGATTAAGTAGTTCATGATACTTTTCCAATTTATTATTATTATTATTATTATTATTATTATTAAATTATTATTATAGGTCTCCCGATCACCCCTGACATCTTGTTACCAACATTATAAACACAACCCCTTGTAGGGACTTTTCATCAAAATTAATTTCACATGTGATGTCATCAGTGAGGTCATCAATGACATTTGTGATGTCATCTTTGATGTCCTGGGTGGTAGTCTTAGCAGTGCACGGTGGTGGCGTGAGTTCTGGTTCCTTAGCTTACCATAACTGGCGAATTTCATTGAATGTCATAGGTTTTCATTAGTGCAACTTAGCCACAACGTCCCTTTAACAAAGTTTTTTCAGTGAATTTCATAGGTTGTTATTAGTGTAACTTAACCATAATGTCCCTTTAACAACATTTTTTCAGTGAATTTCATGGGTTTTTACCAGAGCATGCTATTTTCCTAAAACATACTAATATCATACTTACACCAATATAGCAACATTTTTGTCCAATTTACAAAGTTTCACCTTAAAACTCTACCATTTCTCAACTTCTAACATAATTTTTAACACTTCAATACACTTTTTACAACGTTGTCCACTGTTTTTGCATCCGTTGATCCTTCTGGACAGTGCGAGCGTGCGCGGCATGATGACGTGTCCACGAACGGGTCCACACTTCGCGATCAGGTCTGTGCTTTGAGGGCAGTTCGGAACTGCATTTTCTACCGATCTAGGAACTTTCAAGTTCAAAATGTACCCTTGCACAGCTTCTACACCTAAACCTACTCATTTTCCATTAAAAATCTAGTACCGAGCACATACTTGAAAGAATATTAGCAAAACTGCTATTTATCTTAAAAATGGCATAAGCTAATGCCATCCCTCCTCCCCAAGAGCCACCACCACCACCAGCTGGAGGACCTACACAACAACAAAAAGCGCAGTATTACCAAAGAAAATAAAGACAACCAAGAACATGAGGTAGAGGAAGTGCCTACCTCTAGCACCCAAAGAGAATCAAGGGTGTGGCAGTTCTTTACCACTGTTGGGAATGTACCAAAGGCTAAAGCTACCAAAGTGAAATCCACTGAGTGCAACTTTGTACTCGGTCGCGGACTACCTGGGCAGTACTCCTGTAGTCAGTGCTGCCTGTAGTCAGGCTCGGTTTGAGGATTCTAGCCAAGCCTGGTTGTGGCAAGGGGGATGGTGTGGCAATGCAGACCGACTGTAACAAAATTCGAACAGTTTTGCCCACGCCCAATTGCCTCTGCCCACAGAGCGTCCTGGAAAGAGGTGTTGACAGCCATTTAACGAGTTGCAATTGTTGCAGGTCGATAAAAGACTACCAGTAGCGCAATTTCTCATTTGTTCCTAGTCCTGTTTAGAGTGCATTTGGCAATGATGGGCAGGACCTTTCCATCTGAAAGACCACTCACAGATTGTTACCTAGCCAATGGGGTCCCCATCAGTGCCAAATGGCCAAACATGTGCAAAAGGAGAGAAAGCTCCCTTTTAAACTTTAGTCATGATTCCTATGAGTGACATACAAAAAAGTGCTGCTTTACATTAGTTGACATATGTTCTTAACACCATATACAACAGCACTCTGGAAGTTTGTGACAGAGGTAGTATTTACCCAGTGATGTTACTAAACCCTTTTCTGCAATTCTCAGAGTGATTAAAGTAGCGTTGTAAAAAACGATTTTTCAGGCTTGTGTTATTTAGCACCCTGGGAATTCTAGTTTTCCGTCAGCTTGTGGATTATAAAGCTAAAACATTATCCCTTTGGCTGAACATGTTTCTTTAAACATTGTAAGGTTGCCTTCATTTGAGATGTGTATTCTGCAAATAACGATCAGATTTCTCAATTTTCCTGTGGCCACGCATGGGGTCATCCGGTCCTGTGTTCTCATTTGAATTCTTGGACTTGCAGTTTTTTCTTACCCATTTCACATTTAGGTTATCTACGGGACAGGGAATTCCGAGCATAAACAGGACTCGGTGGCTTTCTCACACATGGACATGGGAAACTGGAGAACGTTGCTCTATAAGAAAGTATTATTGTGGGTCTTCAACTCCAAAATGTAAATATTTGGAACAAGTGGAGTTTAGAAGGCATGTGTTCAAGTGCATGAACTGTAGAGTGTGTTAAAATCTCAGCTTCACTGTTTAACCACAATGTATGATCCTGGCCAAATAATGTAATTCCATGTAGTATAGAGGACTGGCCTCAGCAGGGCCACCATTAACTTTGTTCTTATTTTGCTGCCAGCCACCAAAGTGGCATGGGCCATCCAGCGTACTGCCTCACCGGAGAATGAGTGAAACTCTTTGTTGTGCCCTGTTATGCTATGTTATTGGATCTTGTATATCACATAGTCTACCATAAAAACAGAAAGTGTTTATGTGTGTTTTGGAGTAAAGGGGCAGGAAAAGGACAAGAAAGATCCTCAGTGTGCCATACATCAATATGGATGGGCAGCAATAATATCTATTGGGCTAATGTGCCTACTGCTGAGAGCTATGTTTAAACTGCTGTGCACAGGTTCCAATCCCCTCAAGTTTCATCCTTCGGAGGTCAGGTTGGAGTGCTGTCACTTCCTGTGATGTTATATGCAAATTAAGGGGCCCCACAATTATTTTGCTGCACTTGGCCCCACAATTCCTTGGGCTGGCCTGGCATACAAATATATATATATATATACTAAATGCACAGAGTTTCCTACACTTAACTGGTGCCACCTGAGCTCCGTACTACCAAGGCACACGCTACACGATTATCCAGATGGCCCACCTCAGTCCTGGCGCCTCAGTATTTCACTGGCTCTGATCTGCTGTCAATCAGGGTGCCATACATCTTACAGAGTTTACCTAGAGGCAAAAGGAGGCTACGGGGCCATAACTACAATACCCCACTGGCCCGCTAATGGAAACATTTACTGTAATTAGACAGAGCCAGCAGCGCTCAATGCGTGACACAAACTTGCCGGTGGGCGCTAACCACTACATAATTCGCCTTACAGCAGTGCTTCTAAGCAGCAAAACTGCTCATATGCTAGGTAAAACAGAAACATTTAAATGTTCAATGTATTCAAATTCAAAAACATATTTTTCCCTCCAAGTGCAGAAGTAAGGTGGGCTGTGCCAAACAAAATAACTAGTTACCACTGTTGCTACCTTCTATGCTATTCACACTACATTTCTTATAAACCAGGGAAACCACAAAATGCCTATCCTGTAAGCCACTAGACTGCTTTTCCTGTTGGTAGGAGAGGGGAGGCTTGCTTTTTCACCACCTTAACCTTAAGAGCCTGGGAATTATTTTTATTTTATGGATTTCTCCTTATGTATGGTTGCTAGGCAACTCTTTGTTGCTACTATCATCCTATTTCACCCCGGGTCTTTGACTTTAGCCAATTTTCTTCAACTGAAATGACGCGAGACTACAACTCCCAGGAGCCAATTTATGGATCTACGAAAGCCCAGACCTTTTAAAAGGTGTCCCTGATTAAATGGATTTTCCTGCCAAACTTCTCCTTGCTCACAGAAGGAATTGGTGTGATCTCTCCTAAAGAGATTGCAAAGTTTTCGAAGAAGATCATCCAGGCATGCCAGAGGTGAGTAATTCTCCATTTTATAATCGAGAAGTGAAACTGTGGGTACTAAAATGGCATGGGTAAAAGAGGGCTGGATGCGCTACTCACGTGTCTCATGCATTGCAATTGACAACTTTGGAGCTTTGGCAAAGTGTAAAGTTGATTCTGTACATAATGTCGACAAGTAGACACTACATTAAAACCACCTTAGCATGCATAGCTATCAGTTTAAAGTGCTACATGTTGTGAAACGAGTCCCTAGGGAGGGAGGCATGACAGTCACCCCCTGGGGTGTTTGGTTGGATGGTGCAGTCTAAGCACCCGGGCCAGGATTGACTTTTGAGTATCAGGTGGCTTCACTCTATGTTTGAGTGTAGCTTTGTGTGGACTTTTGTGCATGTGGAGAACATGTTGTTGCTTAGTTGTGTTAAGGTGAGGTTCATAAGTGTGTATAGAAGCAGATTTATATATCACTGATGGAACCAGCCCCCTCACCTCTGACATTCTGGATGAAGAACATGAAGACACTGTGCATGGCACCAGGGATAATTCCAATACTGCATTGATTGTATGAGAGACATTATGCACTCAGACAACCATACCGAATGCACCCTCGAGCTGAAGCGGTAGCAGAAGAGTTGCAGACACTGCTGACTATCAAAGAGCTGTAAAGGAAATCTGACAGGTGCAAAGTGATGTCATAAGGAGAAGACACAATGACACACCGAAACGATATGAGAATACTTCAAGAATGAACATTTAACTGAATAAGCAAAGGAAACATATATATGAGTGAGAAGAAACCATAAATGCAAAGAAGATAAGTATCCAGAAGAGTAGTAAACGTATATACGCAGAAACGCAGTTTAGATGAGTCACGTAGATGCTTGCTGCAGTAGAAAACATAAGATGGGTAAAGCGGTCATGTTGAAAAGATGGATGTCATCTTTGAATAAAACTAAGCGAAAGGCTTGAAGGAGTGAAACCAGGGCTGTAGAGCTGACAGACACTGGAGAATTGATTTGCACACCAATAAAGAATAGCTATTGGCCAGAGATCAAGGATGCCACAGCAAGAAGTAACTGCGGGGTACACAGGGAGTAAACGAGGATAAGCAATGTATGCAGGACATATTTCTCTTAGATTAAGTATTGAGCAAACATTTTCGAATGCAAAATATTGGACAATTAAAGATGCAGAAAGCATAAGTGAGATGGAGCAACCAAGTCTCCAGAGACCAAAGAGAGTAATGACACCTAGTCTAATTCAATAAAATAGCACTAAATAGAAAGTTGAAATGTGCAAAATCATGGTCTCTTCAGACATGGTGCAAGACCAAAAAACAAGGCCTATTCATAAGCCCTGGACGAAGATAATGATGTACCTTAAATCCCCTTAAAGTTCCAGAGAAGAGGACATCCGGTAAGATCAAGTACAAAGAAGAGGCCTTGGCTGAAGGCTTGGCTGATGAAAGGTGGTGGACTAATTAGGCAAGTGGGCAGTGGTCTGACATTGTTTTCTGCACCTGGATTTATTTTGCTTACGTGCTGCTAACAAGCCAAATGTCCAAGGTTGGGAGAGAATGCCAGCCAATTATGAGGGCCTATACAATGATGAGCATACATTGTTGCAGGGGCCAATCCGCTGCCACTATGCTGCCATAATCTGCATTATACGTAGTTCGAGGGAAGTTTAAGGCATGTCGCCAGATGAAGGGCAGCCAATGGTGTTACTAACACTTACAGAGACTATAAGAACATATGTTACCCTAACCAATCCCTCCGTCCGATAGGTGTTGTTATTTTCCACATAGGATGACATCATAGCTGACGTATATCAAAGTATAAAGCCTTTGTTTAACTGAAATGTAATCAAGCGTGTGTGGACTATGATATGTTGTTCGCCAGGTTTGCCTCCTTTATTGAACTGATAATAAAGAAGTATTTTGCCATATTCTTTGAGTCTTTCCGGTTATTTGGGCCTGAGATAATTTATTATGTTAATCCCATTCTATGCGTGAGAACACCCAAAGGTGCTAGAGCACACATGCCAACATTATCCATTCCATTTGGGAGATGCTATTGCGGGCTGATTTTAATTTTGCAATGTGGGACGTGACGTCCTAGATTATGTAAACTGGAAGCTGAGGTGGAAGCAGTCTGCTGCAGTCCCCCTGTGTTTTGCAGTCTGTTCACTATTGCTACTGGTGCCTGTGGGAGGAGACAATCTTACAAAATCCACCATACACCGCAGAGCTGCCGAGGAGCTGGAAGCTGAGGTGGAAGCAGTCTGCTGCAGTCCGGGGCAGCACAGTGCAGTGTGCACGCCCCCAAGAATGGAGGACACGGGGTGATGCCTCGGAAGTCAATGGTCAAGCCGAGAGGACTCAGGCTTGGACTTGAGGAACCCCTTGAAACACCCACCCCGACAACGACGCTTGGCTTCTGTATCATCATTTAATATACTATCAAAGACAGGTATGGAACAAAATATTTTAAATGTTCCTACAATGGAATCAAGTAACCTTGACATTTCCAGTTTGCACACCCCTTTGTTACGCCCTCAGCGTCTGGCAACTTATTCTGCGAACGCAAATGATCTAGAAAATTAGCAACCTCCTTATATATCCCCTACAGCCACAATGCCCCACTTACCTGATGGAGGGGACGGTGATGAGGTGGAGGAGCAGGACGGATGCCGCTCATGGACCGTTGAGGCGGGGAGCAGCGAGTGGCTGTGAGTGATCGAGCAGTCGCGGGAGGCGCCGATGGAGCCGTGTGAACTCCCGTGACTCCGGGTGAGTGGAGAGTTTGGGGAGGTTGCGGGCAGAGTGTCGGGGGCTCCCCCTGCTGAGAGAGAGTGTGGGGGTCGGAGGGAGGAGTGGCGCCGCCGGACGGGGACGGTGAGGTGCGCCTGCACTGGAGGACTCCGGCGGGAGCCGAGGGGGGGGTGGTTCCTGTGTTGAATCTGGTTGACCCGCCCCTGGAAAGCCAGGAAGGTGCTGAGAGCGACGCGCATATGGAAATGCATCAGGTGGTGTTAACAGCGCCTACAGTGAATTTTAAGAAACCTACAAATGTCACCATAGAGATTCACCCTTTGATGACGGGGCCAGATTTGATAAGCCCACATGATGAAACTTTGCTGGATGATTCTACATTGCAAGAAAATATGAATGATCCAGAGGCAAAAGACAAAGTGAATTTAGAAATGGAAAATGAGAATGGTGAAAGTAATCTTTGTGAAACTAATGATTCATCCGAGTACAACAAACAACACTTAGCTTGTGGTGAAGCACTGATTAAGGAAACCCCAGTAAAAATCACTAAAAAAAACTTATACAAAAGGGCAGAACAAAAAGGATAACAACAGTGCTGGGAAAAGTGCACCAGAGAAAAAATTCAATGTCACAAAACAAGAGAGTGTTAATCAAGATTATGCCTGGATCAAGGACAAAAATCTCTTCTTCAAATTCTGTGGCCAGATTTTTCCAGAAACCATTAACGAAAGAGCAAACTCAAACAGAGGAATTGTCTGACGTGGACTTATTGGAAGGAGCAGCCTTGCCTACATACGATAGCTCACAAGGGTTGAGTTTTCTTTGGTCAGGAATGAGAACGGATACTCCATGTACAACTTTAAAAACTGGGATTCGGTATTTTAAAGACCCAGAATCACAAGTTGGGCTGGATAATCAGACTCTGCCCACGCTAAATAAGCAAGTATTGGAGAAAACATCAGAGAAATCAAGACACATTCCTACCGTCAGCAAGAATTACTCGGCAAAAGGGTGTATATTTGACTCACAAGAAAATATCGAGGAGAACAGAGATAAGAACGTAGACTCTTGTTCCCCTCAGGAAGTAAACAAGCCAATTACAAGTGAAAATGCCTTTTCTCTGAGTGAAATAAATTTGGAAGATACACTACAGGAGACTTCCCTTATGGGTAAGGACCAACTAAAGACAGCGACAAAAGAGATACTGGAAGGGGGAAGTTATGTAGAAAAGGCACCAAAGAATAATGACCTTGGAGTGAACACTACGTCTTGTCCCCGCCTGCGTTCACCAATTTGAAATAGAAGATCTTCAACTTTGATCTCCAATAATGAGAAAGAAACACCAACAAAAAAAGCGGACATTTTCTCTGTAATGTCAGCCGTAACAATTGCCCTTGCACCTTTCTGTAAATTATATGAATCCATTCATGATACTTTGAGGGATCATACAACTTTAGCAGCCATGCTGCATATGAAAATGATCTACATAGAAGGATATATTACAGCTTTGGAAGCGAAGGGAGGAGGGCCCGGTACAATCAATAAGACATCGGGTAATATCAACGGAGAATCAAAGCAACAAGATGTTTTGGAAGTGGAAAAGACCATCCAGAAAAAAACCTCAGTCGCAGTACAGACTGAGGAGTTAGTAACGACAGTTCCAAATATATCTTGTACAGAGGGAGGACATCAGCTAAGTGAACTACGAACTGATAGAGCCAAACAGAGCTCTTTAGTCGAAGATTGTGAAGTACTGAAGAAAGTCCCCCTAGTAAAAACATTAAAACAGAGGACCTATCAGCCGAGTATAACAAAGAAGCAATCATCTAACGGATGTGTAATTATGACTGTGGAAAAAATGCACCGGTTATGACTCCAATTGTAGGCGAACGGGAAACCGCGTCTCAAATTGAGCCTCTGAGAGTAAATCTTTCAGGGACCCTGGAACAAAGAAATACTGATTCTCAAGGAAAGGAACTGACATCATACCCGCTTTTTAAAATGAAGAGACATACGAAAAAATTAGAAAAACGAGTGGTAACAGTAGAAGATCAGCGAACACATTCAGACTTAATAAAGAGCCAAACAGAAAATCAGAGTAAAGAAGTTTGTACCGAAGAAGAGCCGAGAAATAGATCTGTGGCTTTCCAGGTTTTAGAACCACTTAACCTAGAAAAAGCGGGGCAAGATGTTACTTTAAATAAGCAACAACTGTAAACTGATGACCCTGAAAAAAGTATAGACCTCATGGACCTGTCGGTGTACTCGGTAGATAATTCAGACCCAGAAACTTCACTCATGGTACAGCAAGTAAGGATATTGGAAAAGGATTGTGGAAATCAAGAAAATAATGATATGCAACAACTGAGCCCATATCTTACTTTGAAAGAAAGACGGGAAAAATTATTAAAGATTTCCGTTGAAAGAAAAGTGGACAGAGAGTACTCGCCGGGAAGAGAGAAGGTGGGGAAAGAACTTAAAGGGAAAATAATGGCCCAAAGGGCTATACATTTCAGGAGTAGATCACCCTGTCGAAACAGAGATACCAATAGCCAGATCCGGGAGAATGGTCAATTAGTAAACCATCGAAAGAAAGACCAAAAGAGGAAACTCGTACCAGAACAAAGTCATGGACGAAATTTAAGAAAGGAAAGTATCTATGACCTAGACAGAGAAAAAGACACCCACACTCCATACAGTAAAAAGCTGGGTAGTGAAAGGACTTTTAAACTGGAACGGGTGGGTGTGTTCCAAGATAACTTGATTTTGAACTGGGAAAACATCTTGGCCCTAATTAAATGCATTCCAAAGCTGAGATAGATTAACTCTGAAGACATTAAATTTGTTAAGTTCAGCTCTACTGGCAAAAGAGATTGTGTCTACCTACATATTCCCTCTCCTATAACCAGGTCAATGTTGACTTTGGAACAGGAGAGTTTTCAAATGTTGGGCTATGATCTGTGGGACTGCCATACAAGAGGTGCCAAGATACAACAAGAAAAACGACAATAGGCACATAAAGAAAATATACCCTCAATGCAAGGGAGTACATTAATTTGAACCAAAGAGTCACCAGTTTGACCAATTAAAGGGTTGACACAAAAAGAGGAAGAGACCTCGATCAGGACGTCGACTAGTTCCCTCGAAAGGTCTGATCAAAGAGTAGAGCTGAACAAAGTAGGACAGGACGAAACCACTTATCCGGATCCTTTGAACAATGGAAGATATCCAAAGGGACCTTTTCAGAAGATAAAAATTACATTTGCACAAGAAGTTATAGATACGGAAAATGAACAATTAACATTAAAAAAAACATAAGGAGGGGGAAAAAGATGACCATTCCAGTTGGTCGTGGATTTTGAAAGCCCTAGTAAAAAAAAGTTAGCCATGCAAGGTACGGAAGGACAGAAGGGATGATGTCGGGATTGACGTACCCAAGGATTTGAGGAAAGATACCATTGTCATGGGCTGTTGGAACACTCAAGGGTACAGCCACCTCCTGGCCATGAGTGATGTCAACTTAGGGTATTTTGACATCATATGTCATATGTCTAACCAAAAAGCCATTTTTGGAGGGCTATGAAACATATCTCTCCCCAGCGGTACAATCAGAATGAGGCCGACCTTCTTCAGGTTTGTTGACTGCTATTAGATCTGGATCGGGGATACATCACATAAAAACAGTGATATCAAATATCAATTTTCAAGTGTCCCTTTTGAATTGGTCAAAGCAACCTACGGAAAACAATAAAAATAATTTAAAGGAAGAAGCAATGATCCTGATAAATACATAATGGAATCCCGCACTGATTAAGAACGAGGATTACCTAGAAATGGCAGATAACATCTTGGAAAGAATACATCTGGAGTGGATGCCGAAATGTATTATTTTCTGCGGAGACCTTAATGCGGTTTGCCCTAAAACCAAAACGCGACAAGGTATTAGAAAAAAGGTCCCATTGAACATGGTCCAAGGACATTTATGGATCACGGCAATGTCCTCTTGGGACTTACAAAGTCTAGAAACATCAATATCTAGAAAAAAACTGATAATACCGACATGGGAAAGAAATAACCAGAGCGCAAACCTAGATCATATATTTGTCTCATACGAGATGTTGAAGATTATAACTGAGTTTGAGGTCGTGAGAACAGTTAATAGTGATCATAACCTTTTAAAGGTAAAATGGGCCTGCACATGAACATGGCAGTGGAGATTGAGGCTTGTAAGGGAGGAACAAAGTTAAGACTGTCCGCAAACGCAGTCGTAGAAATGGCTGATACATATACTAACATGTGTAAGACAAATCTGTTAGCAGGTTCGAAAAATAACATCGACTACCAACCTCTGCTAGAAGTCTATGAAGTTAAAAGAAAGGCCTGACCAAATAGTAAAATAAAAACCCATCTAAACAAATGTAATAAATGCATCGTGGAAGAGAGAAAAAAATTAAGGAAATTAAAACGTCAAGCAAAAAAAGCAAAAACTCTTGAACTTGTGATCCAGGTAAAAGCTGCAACAAGGACATATAAAAGTTGGCTAAGACAACAAAGAGAGAACATTAACCAAGCCGACGCAGCTGCTAAAGACAGTGTGCAGTAGAAAAACAAGAGATTTCTGGACCCTAATCAGAACAACGTCAGAAACTCAAAATAATCCAATAAATAATAAAGAAGAAGCCTGGTCGAACCATTTCACAAAGCTATTCCAGAAATTTGGGCATTCTACCCCTCTGTTAAACATACCTCTTAAACAAGATCTGTCAAATAAAGCATGGCAGAATACCTGGGACCTGGATGATATTAAAAGAAAACTTGTTCGTTTGAACAATTCAAGGGCTCCGGGGCCTGATGGCATTACGAACGTAGACTTGAAGGAACATCTGGTAGAATGGGCAGACTTCATTTATGAGGTAATAAAAAACTGTACTGAAACAAGATCCATACCTTGTTCATGGACGACAGCAACCATTGTACCAATCTATAAACTCAGACCTAGAGACCAAACTAAGAACTATCGTCCAATTTTACTTTTAGATGGTGTTGGGAAAGTGTTTGGTTCGCTACTGTTGGAGAACTTCCAAAAATGGGCCAGGTCAACGGGACATGAATGCCCGCTTCAATCTGGGTTTGTAAAAGACACGGGAACAGCACCAAATATTCTTCTACTAAGCACTTTAAAAAGTAAGATTCAGGAAGGAAGCCCAAAAATTCCCCTTGCTTTTGTTGACCTGGTCAAGGCTTTCGACCAGGTCAACCGTGAAATTCTCTGGGAAAAACAACAAGAAACTGCCCGGAAAGCATTCTGGACCTATCAGAGCTCTCCATCAAGACACCTCCATCAGGGTATGTTTAAATCAAGGAGGGATGTTATCAGAGCTAATCCCTACGGCCAGAGGAGTCGAACAAGAGTGCCCCCTTGCACCGACACTGTTCAATTCATACCTTTGGCACATTGAAGAAAACGAATTGGAGGTCCGTACATTCCCCCCAACAGTAGGGAAGAATAGGATCCCAAGATTGCTTTATGCGGATTACCTTATTTTGATGGATTACACCCCAATTGGCCTTCAGCGCCAATTAAATGAACTGGCGATTTATATAAAGAAGAACAATTTAGAGATCAATAAGTTCAAAACCAAAGGTATGACTATGGAGAAACAAAGCAACCACACTGAGATCTTTATTTGGACCCTGGAAGGGGAGAAGATTGAACAAGTGAAGGAAATTAAATACTTGGGGGTAATCCTAAGTAATAACAAACAAGAGCGTCCAATGCAAAATCATCTCTTGGAAAAGGCGAGGAAACTGGCAAGTCAGGCGAAAGCAATAGACAGAAGATTCTGTCGATTTACAGTAATCCCTTTGATGCAATTCTACAAGGGAAAGGTGGTTCCCTCCATAATTTACGGTGGAGATGCAATGCCGACCATACCACAAGAATTTTGGAAACGCATAGAAGGGCTGTTTTGGAAAAATACGCTGAATCTACCACCATCAACACCAGTAAGGACTATACGTCAGGAACTCTGTCAGCAATCATTGGAGTCGATGGTTGCTAGAAATACATTAATGCTATACAGGAAGACCATAATTAGCAATTATCCGAATGTAATGTCTATCATCCATGCAGAAATTAAAGAACAAAAAAGTAATTTTTTGATGACCTGGACGAAAGAAAACCAAAAATCCCTGGAAGAAATAGGTAGCTCCGTAGAAGAACTCATTCAAAACCCAAACAAAGTAAAACAAAAATGGTGGGAACAAGATTGGATACAGACGACATGTTTAAAACAGAGAAGTAAATTCATAAGCCATTTGCAACCAACAACACAAGGCTTAAATGACCTACCGAAGTACCTAAATAAATTCCAAAGTAAGATTTTGAGAGACACCATCTTACGAGTTCGAATGAATCTCCTTCCAACGAATGAGCTTAGAGCCATAAGAAAAATAACACTTGATAATAGCTGCCGTTTCTGCGAAAATAAGGATCAAACGGAGACACTTTGACATTTACTATTATCATGTACAACCTTGTCAAAGCTGAGAACCACACATCTGGGACACTTATTCAAAGAGTCAAGAACATGAGTCGAAGAGGAATGGTGGAACGGTTTAATAGAGGGGGACAATACTGGTTACGTGATAGTGGTTTCCCAATTCTTTATGAACTTGAAGCTTTAAGATTGTAATTGGGAATAGATTGTGAGATTTTGATTGGGAAGATTTTTGAAAATCTTGTTTTGTTTGGACTCAAGGAACTTTTCAGTAGGAGAGGAGGGAGGAGTGAGGGATTTCTGTTTTCTTTTCTTGTAAAATGTTTTTGTAAATTGAAACAAGTAAAATAAAAATTTTAAAAAAAGATTATTTTAAAAAAAGATTATGTAATTATGTAATGAGGTAATTCTGAAGTACAAGTCCCAGAACACAAAATTAAAACCAGGACTAGACTAACAACTCCTGAATGGATTGGATAATGTTGGCATGTATGGGGTGTTTTGGCCTGTGTTCGAGGTAACATTTTGGAGCAGGTTGGCCGGAAAAGTATTTTAACAGAGAAGAGGGGCAACTTCTCAGCAAAGTTTGCATAGAGCGTTTTATGGGCAACAGAAGGTTACTGTTTATTGCCAGACATTATATTTGAGGGTTTGCTGTCCAAGTAAAATTACTTCAGAGCCCACCAATATCTTAAAGATAATGGAAAGTATTAGTAATAGTAATTCTTTGAGATTTAAGGTGCTGACGAGACAATATGACCCTGGTACACAGTTCATGAGACAATAAGAGTAAAGGATCCTATATCCTGAGAACAGTCAATAGTTGGTGAAGTGAATAGTACGTTATTTATTTTGTGGTATCCACTCTCATCATTCGAAAGAAAATTGATAATACAAGTCAATAATGATTTTTAAATAGTGTATTTAAGTCAAATATTTAATGAAACATCAATCTTTATAAATCCAAGACTTACTCAACGATTTCGGGATAAGATCCCTTCACCAGGAGCATAAGTGTAACGATTTGATAGAATAAAAAAACACAATACAGACGTATAAGTGTCACACAGCTTTGTAGAAAGATAATATCACATATGAATGTGAATAATATCAACAAGGCAATTGAAAATCATGTCATGAGATATTAAATTGATTTATGAAAGAAATACCTGAGCGACTAAGAAAACACATTTTCTAGGTTCTTACTCTATGAAGAGAACATTTAGACCTGTGCCATAATTGCTTTAGGTGCAACATAAGTACGGAACGGAAGGAGATAAATGTACAGAAAATAGGTACCCAAAGAATTTCAAAGAAGTCCCAAAGTGGATGCTTCTAGGTGCTATTTAATTGCTAGAAATGGTATCTGCGGAATAAGAGTAACGTTTATTAGAAAATAGTTAGGGGGTCATTTTGAATGTACCATATGATTTTAGGCCCAGGCGCCAAACAGCATACTTATTGGAAGCTGGGCTGGTTAAAAGCTGTTACCATGTGTGTGTGTTTGCACTGAAAGCCAGCATGTTCACAAAGAATTCAAATGGTCATGACGTATGCAACGTAAGGATGCCATGCCGTACGTGTGATGAGAATGATGTCAAGATTATATGAAATGTAAACAAAATGAACAAAGCAGTTTGCGTTACGGGTGCATAGCTATAATTCAATTACTGAATCTAAACGTCTTTGACATGATGTTTGTGTGTGTGACCCTTCCCTATCTTGAAGGGGATGCTTTATCATGATCGCTTGAATAATAATGTATTATTGATACAAAAATAGTAAATTTATTGTTTGTTGAATCAGACTCCTCCCATCGGGATAGGGAAGGGTCCGAGCTCTTGTTCTCGAGGACTGAAACTCTCTAGGGCAGGGGTGGACTGGGAACAAAAAGATGCCCTGGAAATTGTTTTCAAGGTGCTCCCATATTAGATAATTAAGGCAAGCCCAAACCTTTTCCTCTGGGAAAATTTGGCAAAACCACTCAAAAGAGACCCAAGAAGCAAAGTCCTACTGGCAGATCTCCAGAGTTCCTTATAGGCCAGTGCAGCCCTGCCCTAGAGGTCCCTCAGATGTAACACAAACTAAGAAAAAGAAAACGTCTTGGCAATACGTTTCTTGGTAGACTTATATTTGCCTTGATAAAAAATTGTGCAGTGAGGTTTCATGTAACGGTGGCGATCTGTAAAGGTATTTAACATGTAATTGCTGTAGGTGTGTGCGTTAATGTACTTTACACACAGCACAATGGCCTTGGTGGATGGAGGGTGTAAATGAGTGATTGTAAAAGACAGGCACTGTATAGTAAACAAAATAAGCAGCATCAATAGATTTTGCCCAGAACAGTGTCATTGATATTTACATCAATACTCGTGAAATTCATAACAGACATTGGGATGTTCCTTGAATGCTCCAGTCTGGGTGGGTCCATGGTGTAGGGCAGGGTAGGGTGGCCAACTTTAAAAAATGTTTTTGCAGGACACTTTAGATGTGGTAGCGCATCAGAAGCAGCCTACAGTGCACATGCTTCCACACGGTATAACTCATGCCACCCCCATCACCTTTGTTGGTAACATTAGTGGCAGATGGCATTTTATCACATACACATAACAAAAAATAATTTGAAAAAGCAGGAACATTACAGATGCAGAAAACTCATCTATTAGAACTCTGTCCAGGCACTGTGGGGAAAAACACTGTGTAAACCTCCTTAATTGCAAATGTGTTGACACCAGCTGAAGTGACTTCACGGAAAGGGCATTGCAAGGAGTACCATCAGTGTTTGATACTTAATGCCAGTATAAGAAATGACATCACAAGAAGTTGCCATAAGTAAGCAGAGTGGTGAATAACACTGTGGCATGAAACACATGAATGTCATATTTGAAGCAACTCTAAAGTCATTTAGCTTTTTTAAATAATAGCAGGAAATATGAACATAAGCTATGAACTGAATCCCTTACAGAGGCTCAAGACAAGACTCAGCAAGACTAAATGACTTTCCTGGAATCACACACTTTGGTTAAATGCTGAAACTGAGATATGGACTATTTAAGCAACTGAACACAACTCTGTCCTGGTTTAGCTGATATGCATATTTATTAAGGTTTTTCTTTGGGTATCATGTACCTAAATAATACTTTCTTCATAGAAATCACTTGAAAAGAACCCACATTTTATAATAAACTAGCCTTTCATAACAAACTAACCCCAAACTATATAATTTGTCATAGAAATATGTTGAGCAATAATAGTATGGCTTTAGTTTAATTCTCCCCATTCTGCATGGAAGGTCACAACAACACCTTGCAAATTAATGTGAGCCTAACAAATCCCCCTTGGGTTTTAAAACCATAGTTATTATTTCATAACGTGTTCAGCATTATGTTCCCTTCTCTCTTCTTATCATCCCATCCCGATTTCATAACAGATAAAAGTCCTTGCTAATATTCCTGTTATCTCCAATCAGTGCCTAATTGCTCCCATTATAATGCTATGTTAACACACAGCGTGCCAGGTCTGTGGGGTAAAAGGGCAGTCCCAGAGTGACAGAGATGGAGAGGCCATGCTAGGCCACATTGTGAGAGTGAAGCTGGCTAATGTGGAGTTCCATTGAAACATAAAAGCCAGAACAACATACTGATTTCAACATAAGGCCTAGTGAATTACCAAAAATTGCAACTTCAGTAAAATACAAAGACATCCAGTTGAAAGAGAGTGTGCCTTAGAACTGTGATCGTAACTATGTTCAATGGAGGTAAACAGAAGGCAAAGGTGCTGCAGATGCTGACTTTGTGTAAACGAGTAAAAGCCACATGTGACAGATTGAAGGCTGAAGATGTTCACATGGAAGGAAATACATACATTTGAAATACTGTGCATTTGAAAGAAAAAAAGGAGTAATGATGCCTGACATTTAAGAGATAAATTCAAGTGACAGATTGCGTTTATCAGGAATAAAGAGACTTAATTTTCATCATATGAAATGAGAGCATGAAGAGAGAAAGGCCTATTTAGTTTCTGCATAAATGAACACTCGGTCTCTATGTTAACTGTGGCCTATCTGTGTGCATGCAGCCAAGAAGGAATCTACCTCTGTTCTAATATAGTAGAAAAGAAAGATTGTACTTATGAACAACAGGCATAAATGTAATCCAAAATGCAATATGGTAAAGACATCATGCTAATGTAAAATTGTATTCTTTTAGAATTATGCATGTAACTTTTCATTGAACTGCTGGGTATCTGGAACGGGGACCCGACCTTTGGGGCTGGGCCCACCGGGAAAAGCATGTCTGGTCCAGTTGAAAATACAAAGAATGATGAGAGAGAGATCTGAACTGCGGTGATACAGATAACGACCAACAGAAATTACCCTTACGGTCAAACCTCCCAATAAATTGTGCATTAGCTTTGAGCAAAGACCTTTGACGCTCAGGAGGGGAGGGCAGAATTGCATGGGCTGAAAAGCCAGATGTCCCAGTCATGTGATTTTGGAGAAAATGAAACTGCTTGGGTTTGATCTGAATGTGAAACTGGAGGTGCCATGTAATGCATGTCCATTGATTAACATTGAATACATTTTCTCGTATAAAAGGTGCATTGTGTGTCCTACCAAGCTCATCCTAGGTTTTTATTAAAGGGGAAAAAAAGGCTGTCGGAACACTGTAAAAACACATTTTGTGTGATGTACATAACTTAAGTTATGATCGAAATGATAATTCTGGCATTTTCATAAGTCTGAGGAACTGGTAAATTGGCGAAGTGATAGATCATGAAATTAATGTTTGACTTGGGAAGGGTCTAATTTTTAGCTATTTCGACCGTGAATAATGTTGGCCCCACCCAGGAAGGGAGCCATAAAATGTAGAATTCAAAATATATAGATTCATGTAGTTATCTGAAAGATTAGGGTAGCTGCCATGTTGTGAGATTTTCCAGCACACAGAAAAGTAAAACCCACCTGTCATTTTGGGATGACAAATCTTTCTCTGCCCTCAGCCTACATCATACACACCTCCCAACTCCTGGTCCTATCAGCAGCCAGTGGGCATCTTGGTGGGAGATGAAGGGATAGCAATCCTTATTGTGGGAATTATGATAATGTAGGAGTGTCATTAAGAGGAGAATTTTGCATCAGAACAGAGCTTTTTCCACTTTATTCTTGGAGGTAGTGTACTGCTGGACTCATGCGAGGAACAAATAGCAGAGAAGCCTCAAACCTTACAATGGAGACAGTGAGAGGGAAATCTAGACGTTTGCTGGAACCCCCTCAGAGGAACCAGAGGAAGTTGGAGTGCAGGAGAAAATCCTTGACTGAAGTCCTTGACCAGATCTGTGCTGTCAGAGGAGCCCTGCTGTTTTTACCTGGATGCCCCATAATCAAGGCCTCTCATTTAAGTAGACTAATCCAAACACCATCAATTGTGTGGGGAGCTCCCTGCCTTTATCCCTTTATATTAGTGTGTAAGGGGGGGGGGGTCAAACTTGGTAGGCCCTTAACACATTTTATTCAATCTCACTCAAATTATTTCCCCATATAAAACCACCCTCTCTGTAGAAATTGAATTGCGTGATGAACTGCCTGCCTTAATCCTTTCCATTAAATTTTGGGGCAGGGGGTGAAAGCGTGTAGATCCTTAGCACCTTTAATTTAATTAAATACATTATTTCTCATATAGAAAAATCACAGGATGATTGTTGTTAGAGTTCGAAACTAACAACATTCATGCCCAGTCGGTTAGAGCCGGTATAGACAATATAGACTTGGGTGACTGTCCTTCTGAAACTCCTGACTACAGTCCAGAAGGGGGGGAGGGTCCTGAATCCCAAAAGAAGTCATCATAAAATGCTACTTTTCAAGTGAATGGGGATGACGCAAAATAACATTTCCCATTTATTGCCTTGCATCCCAAACCAGAATTTCCAAGCATTACATCTCATTTGTATGTGTGTTGCCAAACAAGATGTCCCATTTATTCCTGTGCATCCCAAAAAAGAATCCCAAAGCACTGTATGTTCTTTGAATGTGTGTTGAAAAACGATTTTCCCATCGAGTTTCTTTTCCCAACCTTGCTTATCAAATAAAAGCCTAAAAAATGATTTCCCCATTTCAGTTCCCTTTCCAAACCTTGCTTTTCAAATAAAAGCCCAAAACGATTTTCCCATTTAGTTTCTTTCTCAAACATTGCCTTTCTAAAAATGAAGCTAAAATGATTTTCCCATTGAGTTTCTTTCTCAAACATTGCCTTTTTCAGAATAAAGCCAAAATGATGTGTCCATTGTGTTCCCACTCCCTGGACTTTGCCATCGAATCAGAGGAGTCGTATCCAATTGATGCCTGGAGGGTGGGGGTTGCTGTGAGTAAAGTGTATTGGGACACACTAAGCAATCACTATCTATTGTGAATGTTTTCTATTGGTTAATTTGAAATTAAATCTGATGTAAATTGTGACTGCATATTGTGCGGTAAAATATAGCCCCTGAATGCCAGAAATAAAGAGGCCAGAGTGATTTGTGGAGTCCCATTGAAGTCTAATGCCAGCACCGGAATGGTGATGTCAGATATGAGGCCTATTGAACTAAAATCAAGCCTTAATCTCAAATGAAGGAAAGTGTGCTCAGAAGTTCAAAAGTGCAAAGATAGGCGCAATGCATTTCAGCAAGGAAAGAGAAAGAAATGTGGCTGAAAATGCTGTTGTACTAAATCCATGGAAAGCTACACTTTTTACTCAAAGAGACAGATAGCAATGTGTACATTATCTTCAATGTAATGGCAGATTGTGATCCAGAAATCTCAAGTGAAACCCAGTTTATTGCAACTATAAGAAATAAAAGAACTTCCTTTTTCCTCATCCCAAATGACCGTATGCAGAGAAGTTTGCACTTGGTTTCAATGTGAACATGGTTTTCTCATATAACCGGCCTGTGTATGGACAATCAGGAAGTGATACTCATGTCTTTTGCAACTGTGAGACTAAAGTAATACATTACACATGTACATAAAGCCCAGGTGCCTTTTAAATGCTTCATGTAAAATGCACTGTGTGTGAGTTAAAAGCCATTTCTTGCAGCATTGTACATGCAGCTGGGCATTTCCACTGAAATGAAACTTTAACCTCAAAGACCTTTCCTATGCTTGTCCCAGAGAGGGAGGTCTGGTTGTCAACAATCAATCAGGTCCATTGCTTAAAAATACAAAGAAATACACTGCCATTGATGGAAACTATGGTGGAAATAGATAAAGCCCTGCCTGTTGTTTCAGCAGAAGTGACCCTGAGATCACAACTCCCATAAAATGTGCATTAAAGTTATAGCCAGGACCATTGGGAGGTAAGGAGAGATAGGTTAACATAAACATGAGCCAGCATCTGGCTGGTCACATATTTAACGGTAAATTAAACTTTTATAAAAAGGAGGGGGCTAGAGTGAACCTTTTTTTTTTAAAGGTGACAGTAATCCCTTTTGAACCATGCCAGAACGATTTTTGTGTGATAACCATAACAGAGGTTATTAAGAAAAATTTGATTTGGGCCTTCCATTATTCTGAAAGATGTGAAAGTTGGTGTGAGGGTGAAGGACAAAATTAACATGGGAACTATGAAGTGTAATATTTTTCACTGATGCGGTTCCCGAGTAAACAAAGAAAACAGTATCTCTGCATATCAAGGGCGTGTCGACTTCAGATTAGTATCATCTGATTTGCCTTAAAATGTAGTTCTCAAAAATATATCCATACATGTAAAGATTTGAAAAATTAGAGTGCTTGACATGTTGATAGATTTTCAGAGTTTAAACATGCCACACCCACATGTCAGTTTGGAATGACAAAGCTTTCATCTTCCACAGCATTCCTAATTCACACCCCTCAAATCCTTGTCATATTAGCACGCAGGTGGGAGGTGGGTGGAGAGACCCAGCCAATACCTTCTGCAGGAATCATGACAAGTGTGTGATGTCATTTGCCCTGTAAGTAGACCAGTTTGCAACAGAACTGGGCTTTTTCACTTTATTGCAGGAGGTAACTTGCTGCTGAACTCTTGCGAGAAACACCCAAGCAGAGAGGCTCCAAATCTTGCATTGGAGACAGGGCCAGGAGACACAGAAGCTGACTGAGTCCCCTTGGAGAAGACAGAGGGGACTATACTTGACTGACACCCTTGCTGTCCCAGAGGTGCCCTACTGTTCTCTGATGCCCACTACAAGGCCTCTCTTGTAAGTAAAACTATCCCAAATCCATATACTGTGTAGGCCCTGCATTTCTCAAGTATTGTTCTAGTTATTTCCCCATAGCAAAATACCCTGTTTGTCTGTGTAGATCCTTAGCATATTTAATGAAAGTAAATCAATTGATTCCCCTACAGAAATCACAGGATGGGTTTTGTTAGCATTCAAAACTAACAAGCTCCTCCCAGGATAGTTTTCGAGCCGGTATAGACATAAAGATTTGATTGACTATCAGTAAAAAAACTCCTGACTTTGGTACAGAAAGGAGGGTCCTGAATCCCAAAAGAATGAATCCCCAAAACCCTGCTTCCAGGTGAGTGTGCAGGGTGCAAAACAAAATTCCCAATTGATTACCTGCATCGTAAACCATAAGTGTGAAGCATTGTACTTCGTTTGCATGTGTGGTGGAAAAAAACAAAATTGCCCCTTTGTTTCCATTGTGCTCTGACCCAAACCACAAAGCCCTGCTGATTCTTTTTAGGTGTGGAAAAACAAATTTTCCCATTGCTTTTCTTTCCCTCATATTGCACCTGTAGTAATAAGTGCAAAATGATTTTTCGCCTTGAATCCCTTTTTCCAAAGAGTGCATTTTTCTATCAGAACCCAAAACGATTTTCCCATTGTGTTCCCACTCTCTGCCACTGGCCTTCAGTTCAGAGTGTTCAAGTCTAATTGATGTTTGGAGGGTGGGGGTTGCTGGGAGAAATAGTATTATAACCAAATCAGCAATTACTGTGTGCCTTGAATTGTTAATTTTCTGTATTGGTGGGTGATTTGAATAGAAACTTCTGGGAAATTGTGACTGCATATCTTAGTATTATCTCTGTGTTGGTGCCATTACAGTAGTCCTTTTTGTTCTTGTTTTGCCACAGAATTGGTGGATGATGTTAGTCGATTTGTCAAATTTGGTTTATATAAATTAATAAATCTATATTCTTACTACACACCGGCCTTGTTCATAGTCCACCGTGGCACCGGGTATTTGTTGGGGTTGGGTGCGAGACGGGTGGGGGCCTTACTAAACGGAATCAAAATAATAGTGATTTGTTGTGCGCCACCTTGATTGGGGGAAAGGAACTCCCTGAGTTGAGTCTGATCGCGTAATAAACTGCAACAATATTTCAAAATTATTCCTGTGTTGTTTTAATAACAGAAGTAATTTGGAGTTGTGGTATGGTGTAGGACCACTGCATTGGTGGTTGAGGTTTTCGTTTCTATTCCGTTTTGTCAAACCTTTAATAAATATGTATATTCTTACTTTACACCTGCCTGTTTCCTAGCTTATTAGTCCAGGGGGTATTTGTTGGGGTGGTGGGAGACGGTTTGGAGGCCTTACTAAAGTTGAATTTATATAAGCGCTTTGGGTGCGTGCCACCTTGCTTGGGGGGGAAAGGAACTGCCTGAGTTGAGAGTGACTGCCTGATTAATCACAACCGGTCCCTGGAAGAGCCGCTCTGCTCCCCACAGTTCAAACTTTCACATAAAAGTATGAGCACTCGAAAGGCTAAATTAACAGGTTGGGTCCTGCATCCTGAAAGGCTTCTGTCAGGTCGCCCGAAGTAAAAGCAGGACTTTTGCCATCCTGCAGAGGGGCTGTGCAGAATGCATATCCCGAGCTGTTATTGCAGGACAGTCCCGCAAATAACGGGACGGTTAGCCACCTTAGGACAGAGTGCTTACCAGCAGTGCTTTAAATGGGCCAGCCCTATCTGGCTCTCAGGGCCAGCACTTCTCATTGTTCTCACTATTGAGAACTGGGACTTCTCCAGGCTAAAGGGAAATTCTGGTACTCAAGCACATGGCGCATTGGAAGATGAAAGCTTTTTAAACACTGTTTGTGGTTGTAACTGTAGCTTTTACTATGTGTGGCAAATTGTGCGCGCTCCCCCTCCGTTCGCCAGCAAACTTCTGTGTGGCATCCCTCCATGCCTCCTTTCAGCCCCACCCTCCAGGAAGCTGACGCACCAATTTCTGCCTTCTTAACATTGCTAGGACGCCAAATCGTAAAAAAGGCAGCACCAGCCTGGGCACTACAGGACAGCCTCACACCGTGCTTGGAACTCCAGCTATGTGCCTTTCTCCTCAGCTCTTACCTCTTTATGGCACTCTGGCTCCACTTGACAGATAATCTGTATCACAAAAACTGGAAATAGCATAGCTGCAGCTCAATTTAACACATATTCCACATGTAGCCTAGGGCAGTTTCTTTGTAAAAATACTCATTGCTTTGTTAATTGTGCCTATTATAAACAACCTTAAACAAATAAAATAAACATGTTTGTGGTTTGCGTTCACTTCTATGGTAAGTCTGGGTTACATTTTGATGAGATGATTTTTGCAAGGCCTCTTTTTGGTCTTTCAGAATGTGCGGTTTGCTTTACGTTCAATCAAGCTGATTTGCAGTGTATGTGGTAAAAACACACATATTCTGCTCTTGTGTTTGTCAGTAAAAACATGCTTTATTTTGAAACCTAGCGGGCTATGAAGTGAATGTGCCTCCTTTACTGAGATGTAAAATCATCCCATATTTTAGGAAATGTGTATAGTGCCTAAATTTGAGCTTGTAGTTTGCTTTTTTTCTGTTTTGTTTGCAACTTTGTCAGTGCTCGCTACCGACCGCACACAATGCTATAATAAAGAATTCTAATCAGGATGGAGTGTGCCAGAGGTTTATCAGTCGGCTGTGTCCCTGATTATTTTCCAGTAATCTTCATTAATACTAGTCCTGCTCTACCTCGTCCCAGTACTTCAATTACTTCGTGAAGGTGTACCACCTGCCTGGTAACCTTATCCAATCAAAAGTTCCAAGTTTGATGTATGCTCTACCCCTTGCTCCTCCTACCCCTAAAGGAAGCCGTCATAGAGTAACATAAGTACTGGGATGAAGAAGAGGGACGTGGATGTTAAGCTGGGCAAACAGGCTCTGGTATCAACGTTGTTATGGCAAACATAGATCCCTTAGTGGCATTGCCGATCCCTTACTGGTATTGCCAGGCTGCCTAAAATTCTGTGTGTTTGAAGTATTGCCATGCTGTATGAACATCATGGGCCTGATTTACAAAGCATTTCTCAATGGAATTGTTCCATTGAAAAGCACTTTTGTAAATCGGGCCCCATGTCTCATACCGCCTCCATAGTGTTGCATCCTATTACAGTCAACACTTCTTTACATCATCTTTCATCACATCTACAGATGACTATAATAGTTACCAGTCATGACCCAATGCTGTCATTACGTATCATTGTTCTGCAATGTACAATGTTTTCTGCCCACTGCCAGGAGTACATATGTCTGGTGCTGTGCAAACAGGTAATTTGCAATGGCGGGACGGTGAAAAGGTTTGAGAAAGGCAACCAGAAAGGGGCACAAAGAGGGTCATTAAGAGATAAAATGGTAGGCACACATAAAAAAGTCACTTGGAGAACTACACCAACAGAGAGGGACACAGAATGTGAGATTAGAAGTGTGGTGGATAGGCCTACCAGGGCACACGCACAAGAACAATTATTCGATCTTGTCTAACCTGAGACCCCACCCACTTAAATCTAGACTGGTGAATTCCTGCACTTCTTTTTTTCCACATAAAATACTGGCTTGCCACCAGCAGTTCACAGAATGTGTTAGGCCACTAGTCCACTAGTGCGGGTAGCAAGAACAGTCCCACCACATTGTTCTTAGGATGGGTCAACCTGTATCGCAAAACAGACAGGTCAGCTGGGAACACCCACTCACACTCCTCCAGTCAACAAGGCGTAGCCCCTAGGCTTTCGCTCAACTATGATCTGTAGGAGATTCTCAGACGAAACGTGTAATTGGGGGCTATGCTGCAGCTACAGGTATGCATATTGTCATTGTGGGGCAGACACCCACACAGCAAGGGTATGCAAGAGGGGCAGTCCTTGATCAAATCAGTCAATGCCTCAACGTTGAAGTGTATGGCGTAGGTTTAGATTTTGTTTGGTTTGCAAATCGGCCAGGTGCTTTAGTATGTCAAGATGGGCAGGCTTGAGAGGCGGCATGCAGTGAGGCCACATGACGCTGCAGGTTACAGTCTGCATGCAGGGAGGTTTCCTGAAATACATGGGTGGTGATTGTTAAGCCCTGACGTTTTCTTGTTTTCAGTTTCATGCGTTTTACCCACTGTTCTATTTAAAGGAATAGTGCGCTCGGAAAATATTATTGGCTAAAAAAGATGGCCAATAATCAAAAATATTTATTTTTTTAAAAATCCCTGTGTAAAGTATTGAGCGAATGAAGCTCAAACTTAAAAATGTGAAGCACTAGGAGGCATCGATTATGTAAAATGGATGCCTCCTGTGCTTGCCCTTGCGGCACTAATGAAGCAAAAGCCAGCCAGCTGTAATAAACAAAAGCTACCACTGGGTGGCTTTTGCTTCATTGGTGCCGGAGGACGGAGACCAGAGACTGCAGGCAGGAAAGCTGCATCTGGGTAAGTGCTTATTTCTTTTTTTAAATAAGCACTAGCTGTGTTTTTTTTTCTAAGTTTTCTGGGCTGGTGGAGCCTAGAAAATGTAGAAAGAAAACTGCAGCTTTTAAAATGTTGTATTTATTCCTGCGGTAGCTTCAGCTTGGAGCCCTGTGGGCTCCAAGCTGAAGCTACCGCAAACATAAATACAACGTTGTTGTATTTAAAAACGCAGCGGTTTTCTTTCTAAGTTTCTCGTGCTCCTCCGAGCCGGAGGAGCCAGAGAAACTTAGAACGAAGAACCGCAGCATTTTTTAGTAAAACCGCGTTGTCTTTCTGCCTGCCGTGGCAATCACTTTGAGTCCCCTGGGTTCCCCCGCGGGATCCCGGGAGACTCAAAGTGAAAGCCAAGGCAGGCAGAAACACAACACGGTTGTGTTTCAAAATGCTGCAGTGTTTCTGCCTGCAGCATTTTCTCTTTTAGTCTCCTGGGCTCCCCCGGAAAGCCGCCGCAGTGAGAAATACAACGTTGTTGTATTTGTAAATGCTGCAGTATTTACAAAAACAACAATGTTGTTATTCTGACTGCAGCGGCTTTTGCATGGAGTCTCCTGGGCTCCCTCAGGGTTGGGGGAGCCCAGAGGCTCCACACGAAAGCCGCTGCAGTCAGAATAACAACCTTGTTGTATTTATGATTTCTGTGGTTTTCCAACCACAGCAATCACCAATACAACAAGGTTGTTTTTGTAATTGCAGCGCCTCTGCTTTTTGCCTTCATTTTACGTTATCTGTGGTTCCCTGGGCTTGGGGAGCACCGAAAACGTAAAATGAAAGTGAAGGCAGCCTCCTCAGCTCTGCTCTGGCTGCAGTAAGCAAAAGCTCCTAGTAGGAGGCTTTTGCTGCTTGTTTAGGGCTGCCAGGGCAGAGCTGAGGAGGCTGCCTGAAATGGCAAAATGGATGCTGCCATGTGAATGCTTTGAGCCTTGTTTGCTCAAAGTGTTTACATAGGAACTTTCATTCAAAATATGTTTAAAGTATGTTTTAGACTAGTACCCATCTTTTTAGCCAATAATATTTTCTGAGCGCACTATTCCTTTAATTACAATAAATGTTCGCACGTTTCTGCTTTCACTCATTTGCCAATTCTTCCTAGCCCAAGTGGAACTCGGAGCTGCAGCATGGGCCGAATCATCCCTCGGCATCCTAGACAATAAGGGAATCTCCTGTGAAGGGAAAGGTAAGGGTAGTGCACAGACGAGCGGTTGTCATTTGGGGGTCACCAGGGGCCACAGTTGCAACTCCTGAGGACTTCCTTGGGACCCCAACTTTAAAAAAAATATATTTTCTTTGCACAGTCCTCACCCATCAGGGAGAAGGCTGGGCTGGGGAGGCACTCAGTAGTGGTTGGAGCTGACCGAGCTGGCACATGTCACATGTCACATGACACGTTCAGCTCCAACCCTTTCTCCCTCTGTTTCTTGCAGCTCACATGCAGGAACCAGGAAGCTGTGTGCAGCACGGAAGAGCCCGGGGGGCCTGGAATGCCGGTCCTAAGCTGCAAGAAAAAGGTAAGAAGGCTTTTTATTTGTAATATGATGTGTGTTTTGCATGTGTGAAGTGCATGTCAGATGTATGTATGTGAATGGTGAATGAATGAGAAGTGATGTGTGTTTTTGATGTTCTGGGTGGGTGGGTTTGTGCCTGTGCAGAGAATGCAATGAGTGGATGTACAAGAAGTTGTGAGTGACTAGTGGGTGAATGAGAAGTGATGTGTGTTTTTGAATGATCTTGGTGGGTGGGTGTGTGTGTGCCTGTGTAGAGAATGCAGTGAGTGCATGTAAGAGAAGGCGCGAGTGAGTGACTGGTGGGTGAATGAGTATGAATGTGGTAGAGTGTGTTTGAATGTTCTGGGTGGGGTTTGGTGTGTGCCTGTATGGTGGATCCAGTCTGAGTGAGTGTGAGAGGAGATGTATGGGTTAGTGACCAGTGGGTGAAAGGGGATGTATGTGTGTGTAAGGCCCTGGGATACTGGGGATCCCTAGAGCATTTTTGCCACATCCTTTATTGACTTTACATGTTTTACTGGTATTTTCTGACAGAGCAAATTTTATGTGTGCTATTAGGTGGCTAGACTGACATTTTGGTGCATTCAGTCTAGCCATTGCTTACTGTGGCATGACATGTATTACTCAGCATCTTTACAAAAGCAAGCATGATAAGTAGTGTTACCTCGCTAGACTGATGTTTTGGTTTAGCGCCTGTACATTCTTCACTGTAGCATTACTTTTTATTAACTGAGCATCTATGATGAATCAAGCAAGATAAGTGTTCTTTTGGGTCTAGACTGGCTTACATTGAAACCAGTCAGGTTTTCCTACTGTGACATTTAATGGCCAAACAAATGGGTGTATGTACTCACATAGGAGTACTGGCATATATTGTCAGAGACAGTTTTGTGCCCAGTGCCAGTAATGATAATATAGAAAAAAGGCTTAAAACAAACATAAGTATGGTCTTATATGGGAATACTAGCATATGTTGGTGGAGCCAGCATGGCAATGTATGGGCACAGCCAGCATAAACATGTTTTTTATACTTGCATTTATTGCAGGGAGCAACATGATAATGCATTGGGAAATGCCCTGTGCACTTTTGGTGACTTGCATCTATCGTGCTTTTTTCTTTTTTTTAAAAAAACTTTTATTTATTCAGCTTGGTAACACAGGTACAGGTGAGTAACAATAAGGCATATGAAATCAAAACAGTTCAATCGGTACAAATACACATAGTTCGTATAAACGAAGTACATAAAGGAAAAAAGAATCAACATATGCACATGGGGGGACACATGGGAAGTCGGAACATAAACAGATGGAGAAAAAAAAAAAAAAATTTCAAGACCGCCCAGGGATGAACTAGGTGAGGGGGCTGGGGATATAGGATCCGAGTCGGAGTCAGTGGGAGACATAAATGAGCGAAACTTCAGCCAGATATCTCTGGGTCTGGAGTGGGCGGGCTGCTGTATCGCCCAGGACTCTTCTGTGTCGGAGGCCCACGTCACTGTCCTGAGCCACTGTGCATGAGTAGGGGTGGTAGGCCTAAGCCAGCAAAGCAGAATTGTGCGCACAACAAGTAACATACAGAGGCCAGCAAGTTTTCTGGAGTCACGGTGGAGCTCGGGGAAATCATGAAACAGGCATTTCATTGGGGATAGGGGAATGGGGGATTCAAGGATAGACGACATAGTAGAGCATACTGAGGTCCAGAATTGAGCAAGTCGGGGACAAGACCATATCATGTGGATATAATCAGCATCATCATATCCACAACTAGGGCACCTAGGGGAGGAGTCGCCCGAGATGCGATGTAGCCTGGTCGGGGTGTAGTGGTACCTGTGAAGCACTTTAAATTGAATTAATTTGAATCGGGAGTTGAAGGAGACACCCTGGATACGTGAACACATATGGGCCCAGCGCTCATCGGTCACCTCGAGGCCGAGATCAGTCTCCCAGGAGCGCCGTAGTTTGGGGAATGTAGGGGGCGATCTGGTTTGAAGCAGAGTGTATAGTCTCGAGATTTTGCCCCTCAAGGGGACAGGTGAGGTTAGTTCGGTGATTGCAGGTTCATCGGGAGGCAGTGCTGGAAAGCATGTGTACTTGTGCTTGAGTACTCTACGGAGGGACGAATATTGGAGCCAAACGGAGGGTCTCCGTCTGAGGGAAGCCGGGAGGTCAGGCCACTCAATGAAGTTACCCTGTTCGAATACGTCACGCAGCAATTCATAACCCACCTCGGCCCAAGAACGAACTACAGAGGGTGGGACTTGTGGGACTTCCGGCAGGAAATTCCAAATTGGGAGGTTACCGTGGAAGGGGTGGGTGGTGCCCAGTATTTGCCAAGATTTGGATAAGACCAAGGATGTGCATGCCGCTGGGTCCAGTGAGTCTGATATCACTGGCATAGGTGTGATCACAAGAGATCGAATGTCACGGTCACTGACTGATAGTCTCTCTAGTCTGACGTGGGGAGGGGGTCCAGAGTATTGAACCAGTGTGCAGTATGTTGAAGTTGTGCCGCCAGCCAGTACCTAAGGAAGTCTGGTGCCCCAAAGCCGCCAGCTTCCATGGGGGCGGAGAGGGTCTTGAGTTTAAGGCGGACTGAGCCCGAGTGCCAGAGGAAGGTGTTTAGGGTGCGTGTCAGCGCCTGAAAAAAGTCAGCTCCCGGCCATTGCGGAATATTGGCAAATCTATACAGTAGTTGGGGAAGTACCACCATCTTCAGTACCCCTATCCTGCCCGACAGTGAGATCGGAAGTTTGTTCCAGCCCTGTATTTTTATTGTAAGGTTTGCAAGGTATGACTGATAGTTTTCCTCCAGGACCCGTTCGGTGTGCCTGGACACCACTACGCCTAAATAAGTAAATTTAGATTGGGCCCATGCGAATCCCATGGTATCGGGAGGTGGGAGTGTACTGGGAGTGAGCGGAAAGAGGGTTGATTTAGAGCAGTTCACCGTGAGACCAGAGATACGTCCAAATAGAGCAATATCTTCCAGTATTAGGGCCAGGTTAACTTCAGGGGAACGAATATAGAGGAGAGCATCGTCAGCATATAGAGAGACTATATCTGAGGAACCAGCTGTACGCAGACCTCTATGCGAATGGTTTTGGCGAAGCATGTCAGCAAACGGCTCCATTGCCACTGCGAAGATTAGGGGTGAGAAGGGGCAACCCTGTCTAGTGCCCCTGGCAATGTGAAAAAGGGGGGAACAACGGCCCTCGGTACAGACTCTGGCCACGGGGTTGGAGTACAGTAGCCTGACCCAGGAGACAAAGGTGGGGCCAAATTTGCAATTGTCAAGTACCCGCCAGAGATAGCTCCACGAGACCGAATCAAAGGCCTTTTGCATATCAAAAGTCGCGGCCACCGCGTGTACACCTGGGCTTACTCTACTTATAATGTTGAAAAGGCGTCTCAAATTCAAGGAGGTGGAGCGGCTCGGGATGAATCCCGACTGGTCCGGATGAATGATATGTGGCATGAAGGGGATAAGACGTAGAGCGAGTGATTTGGCATAAATCTTGACATCGCAGTTGATCAATGAAAGAGGACGGTAAGAGCCGCATTGAGTGGAGGATTTATTAGGTTTTAGCAGGACTGTAATGGTGGCTTCACGGAGTGAGGGGGGGAACTGACCTGCCTCCACCGACTCCTCCCAGAGTGCTGCCAGACGAGGGAGTAGGAGTGATTTGAAGTGCTTATAAAACTCGATTGGTATACCATCCGAGCTTGGGGATTTGGCCGAAGATAGGGAGTCTATGGCCTCCAAGAACTCCTCAAGGGAGAGTGGGTTCTCAAGGGACGATGGTATCGGGAGAGAGGGCCGAGAGGGGGAGTTTATCAAGGTAAGCATCTATTTTCGCCGTAGTGGCGTTGTCTGAGTGTGCATATAGGGATTGATAGAAGGAAAGGAATTCGGTATTGACATCTCCAGGGGAGGTGGCCACGGATCCATCAGGTCTCTCAATTCCGGGAATAGGTGGGGCACCGAACTCACGGCGGAGAAGTCTAGCTAGGAGACGGCTAGGACGTTCACCCTCACCATATCTCCTTGCCCGACTGGGGTTATCAAGAAACCTCAGCTCGCGGTCTGTTTCCGTGACAATTAACGCAAGGATTTCCGGGGTTGGGTCTAGAGCGTACTGGGCCTCCAGCGCAGATAATGTGGCCTCGCTTCCGGCGATTTCCCTACGATAGTTTTGAGGATACCATTTTCCTTGGAAAGGGCAATGCCTCTAATATAGACCTTAAAGGACTCCCATAGGGTGGCCTGTGAAGAAACGGTGTTGGTGTTGATCTCGAAGAACTCCTCGATCGCCGACCCCACCTCCGAGCTAAAGACCGGATCAAGGAGAGAAAGTGGTTTCATTCTCCAGTGTCTGGTTTGGTCCCGGTCTAGACCCCAACATAGGGTGACAGTCACTGGGGAGTGATCCGATAGAGTCCTAGGAAGGATTGCCATACCAGACACGGTCTTCATCAGATCGTCGGATAATAACCATCTATCAATCCGGGAGAAGGAATCGTGAACCGAGGAATAAAAGGAATAAGAGCGGGAGTTGGGGTAGAGGAACCTCCAAGCGTCAAACAGGGCTAAGCGAGGAAGGGAGGAAAGTGTGGTGTATGCAGCTCTGGAGAGTTAACGGGGTCTGGAGCCAGATCTATCAAGATCCACGTCGAATATCGTATTGAAATCGCCTCCCCAGAGAATCGGTATCAGAGGGAAGCCATCCAGGAGAGTTATAAGATGTGTGTAAAAGTCGGGGTCGTCAATATTGGGACCATATATATTTAACAGGATAACTTCCCTATTTTGTAGGGTGCCATGGAGAAGCACGTACCTGCCCAGGGGATCAATTATCGTAGCAGTGGGGACAAATCTAAGGCTCCTGTGGATAAGGGTCATGACCCCGCGGCTCTGGGTAGAGTAGGTGGTGAAGTACCTTTGTGGGCCCCATGTTTTAGCGAATTTGTCACAATAATCTGTGCATGCATGCGTCTCCTGAAGGAACAGGATTTTAGCCCCGTGACGCTCGCCCTGAAGTTGTAATAGCCTCATTTTCTTGTAATTACCCAGCCCCCGTACGTTCCAGCTCATAAATGTCAAGGTTTCCTCACTCAACCCTCCAGGGGTAGCCATTGAGGAATACGGGTGGATGGAAATGTGCCCTCCATGGTCGGCGCCCAGTGCGGGCAGATCTGTATCGCCGACGGGACCTTAGTGCTTCGGACTCAACCTTCTCTGCGAATACCAAGCTTTTTTTAACATATAACCCCATTCCCCCCTCCCCCTCCTACATCCCTCTCCCAAACAGAGGGATGATCACCCTATAACCCAACAACCAAAACCAGAACAGTGGCATCAACGCCTGGGGGGCCTGCGAGGTGGCCTGGCGGCGATGCTCCGAACCATGAGGCAATATTAGGATAACCATTATGCCCGACACTAATATCAATTCCCGTCCAAGGGAGGTCCCGTGGGGGAAGGGGCAGGCATGGTAAACATATAATGAACCAATTTAACGGGGTTAGCCCGGTCGCGTAGCGTTAGGACAATGAGCAGGGAGCAATAACAGTAATGAAAAACATCAAAGATAACAACATTATTTGTTACAGGTGCGAACAGGTGGTCTCATGGGAACCACATTAGGAAATGTCAGAATGCCAGAAGAACAGGTAAGTACTGAGGCAGGATATAAGGGCATCCGTTGAACAAATGTCTTAAGCTGTGGTGAGCCAGTAGTGGCGTCTGCTGCAAGGACATTTCAGCCGGGAAAGCGTTCATCTATGAACCTGGAGGCCTCCTCTGGCAGCGTGAAAAAGTAAACACGGTTTGCATGTTCGATGCGCAGTTTAGCGGGGTATAACATGGAATATTTCACCTGGAGGTCGCGTAGTCTCCTCTTCACCGCCAGGAAGGTCTTGCGTTCCCGCTGAACAGCCACCGAAAATTCCGGATATAGATGGATCCTGGCTGCGCCTAAGAGAAGGTCCCCCTTGGCCCTCGCCGCCCTGAGGAGGGCATCATGGTCCCAAAAGTTTAAGACCCTGGCTATGATCGGGCGTGGGGGTGCACCAGGTTTGGGTTTCGCCGTGAGTGAAAGGTGGGCTCTCTCGATCGCAAACTGCGGGGAGAGTTTTGGGGAGTCAAGGAGCTGGAGCAACATACCCTCCACATAGTCTTGCATGGGTTCCTCTATACCGTCTTCTGGCACCCCGACAATGCGAAGGTTGTTGCGCCTCGAGCGAGATTCAAGGTCCTCGTTCTTCTTCTCCACCTCGGTGACACGGGTGGATAGTATGGAGACCTCCGCACGGAGGGAACCTAGGCCGTCTTCGGCGGTGCTCACACACTCCTCAATCTCGGTCACACGACCATCAGTTCTCTCCATGTGCGCTTTAATAGAGGATATCGTGCCATTCATATCATCCAGCTTGCTATGAATTGTGGTGAACCCCTCACGGATAAACTCCATCATCTTCTGGGAATCGGATGGTTCGGGCGCGGGTGAGGGGGAAGAGTCCTGTGTAGATGCCTCCGCCCCGGGGCCCACCGAGGGTTTAGTGAAAATATTGATGGAGGATTGCTTCTTGCCAGTTCATGTCGACATGTCGCCGGAGGGGGGATAAACCTAAGTCCCGGAGACCAAACAGGAGAGTGGATATGGTGGCCAGAGCAGGTTCCAGGATCAAGCAGGCAGCGTATGAGCGGAGGCCGAGCCGAGCGCCAGGACGGAAGAAATATGGCGTCTCTGACGGAGGCACGCCGGGATAGTCAAACCATGCAGGAGCAAGTTAACCGGAGGAGGGCCCAGGAAGTTTTCAAGAAATTCCGCAGGGGGTCCGGACCCAAGAAACAATGAGCAGCCGGAGAGATGCAAGGAGCCGATGCCGTAGGTGTTGAAGTAGTGTAGGGGAGTAACCCTGTATGAGGCAGTAGGACGGGTGGCGCTCGGTGCAGGTCGTTGGAAGCAAGTGGAGGGGGCCGGGGCCCTGGACCAGTCGCAGTGGATCGGTTGTCTCTGTGACCGTAACGAAGGTGGTCAGACCGACTGCCAACCCCAGATGGCTGAAGGAGGGAAGGGGAAGCAAGCTTCCAAAATCCGGGAGGAAGAGGGCAGGGTCCACTGCTGTGTAGTGGGCGCGGAGGATATCGGGCCAGGGCCACTCACCATCCGGGGTAGGATCGATGCACACTCGGGTCTCGGACAGCACACCGCCCAGGACGGGGCAGCGGAGCGGGTCGCTCTGGAATCCACTGTGGTGAGGAGGAAGAGGCCGCTGTGCAGTACGGCCCACGGCGGAGCCAGCCGCGCAAGGCGAGTGGGGTGCCCCTCCCCCACACACTAGGCCGCAGGCCGCGGAGCTCGGGCGGGAACTCCTGGAGCCGAGCATGGAGGCCGGAGGGCAACCGCCTCCGCACTTCCCGCGGCGGGCTGTAACTCCGCAGCAGAGGCGACTCGGCGGGCGAAACTCGCGTGGCAGACTCCCAGTCCGGTCAGTGACCCACGCCGGGGGTCGGCTATACGCTGTATCGGGGCAAACAGGAGATTTTACAGATAGAGAGTGCCACACGGGTCGGAGCAGTGAATCAGGCGGCCATCGTCGTCGAGCGCAACAGCGCCCCTCATCATGCTTTTTTCATGATTTTCCTTACACCTTACAAAACTGATTGTTGTCCTTTTACCCACATTGTAGGCCTTTTACCCAAATTTTCCCAGAAAGTGTGCTGTGTGATGCACCATTTTAACCAATTATTCAAATCATTCCCTCTGGAGAGGGAGAAGAATCCCTCTGCCCCCCAACCCCCAACCCATTTTCGTTAGTTCGTTCTCCCACGCTATGCTCAGTCACAATCACATACTTGTGACAAATATTTACACCCTCTAAAAAAACAACTCACCAGCCACCACTGGTTGCTGGTATATTTGTGGACCAGGCACTGCCCCTTTCTCTCTCTTATGTTAAAGATTTAAGCTTTGATTGAACTACTTTCACTTGCAGTATTGCATGCCCCTGCAGCGGCATAATCATCATGGACATTGCGCACACATGGTGGTCCGGACAGGCCTCGGGTGAGGTGTGCCCTGTGCTCTGTTAAGGAGCTTGTGGGGGCCCCTATAGCATGGCTCGCAGGGGAGCTGGCAAATGTTGTGCTACGTCATTGGGCACCACTGGGTCTGACAAAGGGTTACTGTGCAGTGCACGCCTTGAAGTCTGCCAGTGAGTCCCCGGGTGAGAAGCAACTTGTGGGTGTTTATCAATTTTAAATAACTGTGTGGTACTACAAATGTATTTGTGCAGCAATGATATTATATTAAATGGTGTTTTCCTTTTTTTTAAAGACCTCTGGCACCCAGTATTACGCTTAGATAATAAAAACTATAGGGGATTTTGGGTGTATCGAAAGAACCTTTCCCAGGTATTATACTTCAGCAAAGATAACATTATCAGTTGCACTCCCCTTTGTGCACGCAGACCAGTCTAATAGGTTTCTTCTACCATAGGTGTAGCTGAATCATATATACATATGTAACCAGAGAATTTTGTTGATACTAAATCCTGGTCAATTATTTAATTTTGGAGCCTTACTCGTGCAGCATTTTTCTCCTGGTTAAATAGCTGCACATGCTTCCCGAGGTCAGGGATTTTTTTGGCTTGTTTAACACAGCAACGCCACAGATAACACGTACTTCTGTGTCCATTGAGATGTTTCATACACTAGCTGTAGCCTGCGTTACAGATTTCAGTTACCCTGTTAGAAATACTGCATTATGTATGTTTTACATATAGAACCCACGTCGAATCTGGAAAATGGCATTCCCCAAATGTGTAATTGTGGACAAATCATGCCTTCCTCTGTACCTCGGTTCTTATATCTGACTGACATGAGAGCACCTGGAAACACGGGTGCTAGATGCATCTAAAAAATCTGAACGTCGTTTGCCATCACTTTCTGTGATGTCATCAGGGGGTCAAGGGTTGTGTGATGTCACTTACGCTACCCCTGGCATTTTGGTGAAATGACGTCCCTGCCCAGCGCAGTCCTACTGCTTCTTTGAGTGGCAGTGTTTGTAGAGGTCTGGAACTTTTCGTAATTTCCCAAAAGGCTGCAGTGATCGAAGTGTACGAAAAGAAGTAGTGGAACTATGTTCCCTGCTGACCTGCCCCGGCTCCCCACAAACCCCATCGCCACACCCCTTCCAATGCGTAATCCAAACCCCCAAACAAAGACACTTGCTCTTTAAGGGGCAGTGCAGCATGGGCGTAGGACATAGGGGATATGGGGGGAGGACAACCCCCCACAATTTTAAGTGTGGGGGATACAATGGCATTTATCCCCCCCAGTTTCCCCCATGTGTGTGTGTCTCTGGAGTGCGGCATGTGCAGAGTGATGCCTGCGTCTACGTGCAAATTTGACTAAGACTTACTTTGCATTGAGTTCAGCTGCTTCAGCAGCAGCGGGTAATGGGTATTGAACAAAAACAAGAACTCTTGCATCCCTCCTCCCACGGGTTTCGAAGATTCTTGTAACAAGACAACAAGAACTTGTGCATCCTCTCTTCCCTTCCCCCTGCGCCTGCGCATTGGAGCGTCGGCACGTGTGGCCAGGCCGGCACGGGGAACATACAGCATGTGCCAGACCAGCCCTGAGTGTGCAGTGCACAGCTGCACAACCTCCTCCTCCCCCTCACCTTCCAGAACCCGCAGCGATGCATGCTGTGAGTGTGACTCGTCGTCTCTGACACTGCTCTTGCGATGCTGTCACCTGACCGACTCGACCCCTGAGAGGCAGAGACTCGACGGCGAGACCCCTTACAAGGGAAGTCAAAGTAGTGGCCCACTGCTAGCAGGGCGCAGTGTCACGTATCGGGTTGGAATGGGGTCCGGGGGAGGTACACATACAAAAATGTGGTTGTACGTCTGTATCTAAAGGTGTGAACATGTCTTTTACTTATGGTTTTCCTTTAAATATGTTTACTCGTGATGGAAATGTAATTCCCGGAGGTTGTGGGTTGCACTTAAACTATAACAGATGGTCAAAGCTAGGTTCATAACTTGGAAATCCTATCTACAAAGCCTCCATTTACACCTCGCTGAATTGTCCCTAATCCACAAATCAATAAAACAAGCGTGTTTCAAAAATACTTTAATCAAGTCAAAATGGACCCTCTGCTTTTCGTGATCATAAGTGTTGAGATTGATCGGCGAGTTCATCACTGGATGCTGGGATGTGTCTGCAATCTACAGTCATAGGTTGAAATCTAGGAATCCAAACTCTTCCTGCCAAACCTCTTAGCTTGTTAAAACAGGGGCCATTCAGTTGGGAATATACGCAACTAAGCAATTACCTTCCCTTGGGTCCTGTATAGTGCAAATATTTGGTAGTAAGTGTTGCACAAATGTTATGTTGTTAGCCCGATAATAGTGTTAGTTACGATCAACTATAAGAGAAGAGAATCCATTTGAGACACATGTGCCCTGCCCTGTGCCAGCAACTTGATTGTGGTGGCCTCCGAGATATTTAGGTGATAACAGTATCCGCGTGTTATCTGGCCTTTAATGTTGCGTCCAAGTGCTGCCACAAAATGTGTATTTATTATCCAATGTAAAGGCACTGACTATATCAGCGGCGGCCTGCTCTATATTTAGAACATATTTTTAACGTGGTATATTTTCGGGCCGCACGGTGCACCCCCAGATTCAGCACACTTTTTGGTTTTTGGGTTGCACATTCCAAGGGCAAAACACAGTCAGAGTGCTTGCCCAACGCGCAGCCCAGATTAAAGTAATCATGCGCTCAAGACGGCGACAGAACTTCCTGCTGGGTTATAAAAAAAATGACACGAGGCAGAACGACCAACAAATGTGTAAGGGGTCAATGAGAGATACGAAGGAGATGGAGATAAGAGCTAAACAGGTCGCGGTAAAGAGAATGCCGGGAAGGTGGTGGCAAGAACCTCAAAGACAATAGCAGAGCTGTTGGGGGTAGCAAGCAGACTGGAAACGAGGAGGGGAGAAGGCTAGCCAAGAGGGAAGGAGGAAAGGAGCAGATCATTTTAAGCCATAGAGGAGGAGAACAAATAAGCCTTGGGGGGGACAAGGAGGAGGCAAAAGACAAGAAATGCAAAATACTTGTGGAGCAGGAGATGCCCAGCTCAAAGGGCAGATGTCCATAAAAGTGGTTGAAACCCAAGTGCTTAGAGAGACTACTGTGACTAGGTCCAACAAGGTTATTTTTCCATGAGGTCTGCTCTGGGTGCACAGGCACAGACTAGTGCTCCTTTTTCAGTGCACCCGGAGGAAGGGGGGGGGGCGTGCAAAGCGAGGATTGCAGTAGTGGAGAGGAAAGCGCATATACATAGGGACGCAGAGGCCCCGCGCCTCCAGCCAGAATATGAAAAGTCCCTTGGCCATTGGCCTTGGCCCGCATCTACTCACTGTCACGGCGGAGCTCTTTCAGGTGCATTCACAGTCCATAGAGCAGCATTTACCTTAGAGAGAGCAAAAGACCGGTAGGTCCTTCCTGCCACACCTTGAACTGCTGGCCACTGACAGGGACATGGAAGTAGCAGCTCCTGTGGGGTGGGTGGGGGTTGGATACAGAAGGTCACAGAGGAGTGGCGCACAGCATTTGGTGAGTTGAATCCTCCTGAGGCTACAAAGGTAGCTTTTAAGGCATTGCCTTCAAGGAGCTACGATTTCCAGTGACTGTGAGTAGCAAGGAAAAAGTAGAGACCATTATATTGTGTTACCAATCTGATATACTGCATTATTAAAGACCAAAAGTATTTATTCAATCATTACAGTTTGCATCCGCCCTGTCATTTATGATTGAAGATTGCAGAAACTGATTGATGCTATTGATAAGTCCTTTACTCAGGCCCTTTCCCACCGCCCATTTGTGCTACAACAAATACACGTGCACCCTCTAAAGGTATTCTTTTTATACAGTGATGATATATGTGATTTAATACCTACAGCTATTTTAATTTTGCGAAAAGTCGAGTTCTTTGACTAAAAAACAATAAAAACAATAAATAAATAAAAAAGAAAGGTCCCAAGGTGTCCCCTGTCCCCCCCAGATTTTAGTCTCCTACGCTCCTGTAGTGCAGTGCACTGAAGTGCAATTTTGACCTTCTTCTTACACTTTTATTTTAAAAACGAAACCATTCCGGAATGGTTTCTTTTAAAATAAAAGTATAGGAACAGTAAGACTTTAAAATAAAAGTAGAGGTGCACCGCTCCCAACGGCTCCCACCCCCTTCGACCACTGGAAAAGGTTCCATCTCCATTCGCAGCAAGAGATTAGTGTCATGGCGGTCGGGTTTTCTGTTATACATGCGGGGGGACCTGCAAACCAAGAGATTTTTTGCTAGGTTTCAAAATCCCACACAAAGAGTGAGTTTTGAAGGATGATGGGCAAAAAACAGTTCTCTGTATCTCAACATCTTGTGATGGTCACGGAAAAAATAGAGAAAGAAAGGTCGCTCAGTAGAGGGGTGGCCCCCTACTCATACACACCTGGTGATTTCCCTGTTAGGTGTGGGTCCATAGCAGGAAGAACGAATGCTCAGGCGGATTCACAATCTTTCCTATCCAAAGGGTACTTCGGTTAACAACTGGTTCAATGACAATGGTTGCTCAGTGCATTATACATCATTTAATAAGCCTGGTACCAAGGGTGATATGATATGATATGATATGGTAGGGTATTTATAACATGCTTAACACCCAGAGGTTTCTAAGTGCGGACCCGGGGATCGAACCTGTGTTGCTCAGCATCGTCTTCTCGAACCTGTGTTGCTCAGCATCGTCTTGCTTCCAAGGGGAGCGCGTTTCCCCTGAGCTATCCTCCAGAGGGTGGGTAAGAGCGTAACCATTGTGAAGTTTGACATGGGATCTGCTTTCAGGCTCTTACCTCTTCATCCTGCAAGCTTCCACTTGTTGGGTTTTCAGCTCTTGAACCATATGTATGTTGACCAGTGTATGGCCACATGCTGCTCTCTTTCATGTTCATATGTTTAGGCCTTCAGTTCCTTCCTGGAATGAGTTTTGAATGAATTGGAGCCTGCTGGAGGTAAGACTTATTAACTGGATAATTTCTTGTTTGTAGAGGCCAGAGGTATTCACGAGTGCCACAGGTTATTAGACACATTTACGAGTATGGCTGATCACTGGAGTGTTCCCTTGGTGGCCAAGAAGACTGTAACGGCCTTGTACCAAGCTAACATACCTGGGCATCGAACTCAACAGTGTGGAAGGGTTATTTAGGTTGCCGGCAGAGCAGGCTAGCACCTCCGCTCATAGTATTGAGGGGTTTGTGACTCGAGAGAAGGCAATGTTGAATGACATACAGACTCTGCTGGTTAGGCTGAACTTCGCCACTGGTGTGATCCCAGTGGGGTGTGCTTTCATGCGTCGATTAGCTGGGCTGACAGCCCGTGTTTCCCAATGTTGGCATCACATCTGGTTGAAGGCAGGTTTGAAGGATGACATAAGGAGGTGGTTAGGTTTCCTGAGGAGTTTTAATGGGGTTCTATTTGGTAGCCTCTGTGGGTTAATTGCACACAGGAGAGGCTGTACACTGATGCCTCGGTTGGGCATGGCTTTGCTGTGACCCTGCGGCAGGCATAGTGTTGGAGTGACTGCCTGAGCAAATGGCAGAGAACAAGTTGGTGCAAGAAAATGTTCCTAGTGCTTGTCACTATCCACAATTGGCCAGAGGTTTTATCAAACAAACGCTTAGCAGTGTGATCTGATGACATGGGGTGATGCGGACCAAAATCAGCTAATCAGCTCAATGCCCCATCATGATGAGTCAGGCAATTGGCAAGGGTCAGTCTGGAGATAGATAGTGACTTATGGGCGAGGCATGTGCTGGGTTGTCGCAACAATGCTGCTGCTGATGCCTTTTATTGGTCACAGATGTCGAGGTTTCAGAAGGTTTGGCCCCAAGTGGAATTGGCTGTGACCTCGTTCGACGATAAACTGTGTGACATGGTGAAGTGGCAAGGAGGTTGTTCTCTGTAGCCAAGGCAGCTCTATCTGACCCTACAAAAGTCTGAAACAGACGAGCATGCGACTTGTTCCTGAAGATGCCAAGTAATCCAGGGCCGGACCATTGGTAAAAGAAAGTGAAGTATCTCCTATTATGGGTAAGGAAATGTGGAAAATCCAAAGCATGGGTGTTTGGGCACTTTTCTGCAATTAAATTTACGCTCAGTGAGATGGGGGAGTTGACCCAACTAAAGGTTTCCGGATGTGTGACGCTGTGCGGGGCTAGAACAGGAGCGCTCCAGCAGACAAGGTCAATCGAGCACCCATTGATTTTTCATCTTTGCAATGTGTGCTTCACGTTTTGGGCAGCATTTGTCTTTCTAACCCCAACATTGTTGTTCCTGGCAGCCTCTTCATTAGCCTTCTTTGCAGTCATGAGGGTTTGCGAACCTGGGCCAAGATCGGTAACAAACTTTAGTGAGCGGGCATTATCATCAGGTGATGTTTCAATGTCAGTGGAAGGCATGAAGGTGTTGGTCAGGCACTTCTAACCGACCATGGTGGCCAGGGAAAGGTTCTCATCCTCCAGAGTCTGGGTGCCAGGGCATACTGTCTGGTCACTGCAGTAATCAATTCATCTTTTATTGTGTGCCTATTACCAGAGACAAGTCTTGAAGCACGGGCTGAGATTTGTACCTGTGTTGTGCTGCGTTGCCTTGCTTCCAAGACAAACACATTGCCCCTGAGCTGTCCTCCTGGCCCTGACCAGGTACACAGGTCCTTGGCTGCACAGCCACCCCTTAAGAGATACTTGTTACTGCAAGCAGACCTGCAGTAACATGGCAGTTCACCTTTGCCCCAGTTCCAAAGTAAAAATAGCTGTGGGTAGAGTCAATTTACCAGGGGTAAATGCACTGCACGCTGATTTATAATTCTGGCAGCAACTACTGCATTTCTATAAGGTCTGCCTACCACGAAGATCCAGAATCTGGGCAGATGGGCAGCTGATAGGTTCAAGGTGTATGTTTATCCCAGCAGGGGTTCAGCTGTAGGTCAACAACAAGGGACCGGCATGTCCCACACCCAGGTGAGCTAGGATCGGATCAGGGGTCACCACTGTAGGCGCTCCAATATGAGAATGAAGGTGGTGTGGTTTATTGCACGGCTCTGGTTGTCAGTTTGCCTATGGTATTAGTTGGGGTGTTCGGGCGGGGACATGCTGTGCATGCCAGGCAACTGTCCTGGGGTCCATTGTTGTGCCTTCTCTTTCCACTTGACAGTAACCCCATGGGCCTGACTGCAATTTACATGCAGATGGCAAATCACCTATAGAGTGCGCAGCCATCATAGCTCTGGTGCTCACATTGTCATCCATTTGTCACGACGATCAGGTGAGAACAGTAATAAAAGGTTTACGTAAGCTCCAAGTGAATGACCTACCTTTATCTTAAATCTGACAAATCCTCCCCTAAACTTTAAGACACCACATGTCGATTTGATATCTCACCTGCTGTCTTCTGAGGATTTGTTGTCATCCACAGGCTTCTTAACTGCATGCCCACCTCTCACTCAAGCATGCAGATGCTAATGCCAACACACAATACAGACACACATGCACACGCACACACATTAGAGAGTGCCATTCACTAGAGTGGAGTTGCCTGCATTTGACATTAAAAACCCTAAGAATCCCGCATCACATCCCCCTCCCTCTCCTCAACCAAAAATAATCTTATCAGTCCTTAACAAATAATACATAAAAAGTGGATTATTATTGTGAAAGGAAAGAAAGACAAAACAACTTCAAAGGTACAGTAAGCCCACCAATGTTTCCAGCTCCACCATACCACCCATCCTCACCAGCACATTCATGTGGAAGTGTGGTTAGGAGGGGTTGGGAGAGAACTATGGACATGATCATTCACTCAGCGCAAACTTTTCTATCTGCTCACCCCAAACAGTGGATGCAGTGTCTGGAAGGTGGCAGGAGGGACAGGGGGGCTAGCCCTGGCCTGAGGTTTCTTACACTAAGCCAAAGCGACCTGGCCTCTCTGTGCAGCAACTATATGCATGATCTCCGCTTTCTCTGCTCTACCCATCACTCCTCCCTCCCTTATGCACGCAGGCACTAGTACCACAGGTTTTCATGCACATTCCAAGAATTCATGTATTCCACACAAAGGAGTGTCATTACCTTGGGTAATAAAGGCTGTTATGGGGTGCTATATAAAAACTGGATATGATTAATTACATTCACATCTTAATTGGGATAGCCCTGACTCTAGCGTGGGGAGTATAGTGAACTGTAGGGTTTACTGATGCCCTTCAGAAATGAGTGTAGTTTATGGAGCAGCGGTTTGTTTGTAAGAACCCTGTACACCTGGGCACGGAGTATCTAATAATGTGGATTATTGAATTGAGTTGAGTATATCAAGCAAAGAATGAGAAGTTTTGCCTCTTTGGTTTGACATTTAGTGCTATGTTCTGAACACACAAAAGCTGTTTAGTGCTGGTATATCAACACACAAAAACCGACACGTGTTTCGACCCAACAAGGGCCTTCATCAAGGCGTATGTTTAGGTTCAATAGATGAAGGTAGAATGATGATAGTTATCTGCTGGGTAGCAAGCGTCAAGTCGAGTGAGGTCTCTGCAACAAGATGGGCAGTCACTCAACTCAAGTCAATAATCCACATTATTAGATGCCCAGCGCACAGGTGTAGAGGGTTCTTACAAACAAAAGCCTATTTATTAAATCAAGATGGAAGAGCACCATTTCAAAACCTCACCAGCAGTAGGATCAACTCCCAACTACTATGATCAGTGTAGTGATCTGCTTTTTCTAGTGCTCTTCTCCCTAGTTTAAGGAGCAGTGTTGTGTTTTGGGACGCTGAGGCAGGACACTGGGTATGTATCTTGTGTTTGGTGGAGAGGTAGGAGGCAACGTTTGGGTGTTGTTGTGAGGTATGGGATGCCGTTGGCAGTGTGGTCATCTCATTCTGTATATGTGTACATGATACAGCTTCATAACAACTTGCATGATGTCAAGTTTGAGAAATTTCAAATATTCCATTATAAAATGGAATGTGCACAGCCATTATTGTGCTAGCTCGGCCCGCGTTCAACACTCAGAGCCAAACAAGATCTCCTGGCACAGTTCTGGCTTGGCACCACCCATCAATTGCCAGGAACCCCCACTGCTAGTACTGCGGCGTGGGGGTTGAGCATTGAGCTTGGCTCGGTGACTGCTCTACTTATACTTCACTTTAGTGGGATAGCATTTTTCATTATCTGCTCTACTATGACAACACCTGAATAGACCCAGGTCCATAGCTGGTGATGAATAGTCTATTAAATGTAATTAATTAATTAAAGTACGATCTGACGAAGATTACAAGGAGTTTTAGGTGTTGACATTGTTCTTGAAGAATGTTCTTTTAAACATATGGTTTAGTGAATGCTGGCCAGGGATTGGCCTGTGTGATCTGGAGCCTAACCAGCTACCAAGACTATAGCCAGGACCTCAGCCTGTTTCAAGATTTCTGTGTTTTTTCTTACCCTTTTTCCATGTTGTTCCTATTTCAGTGACATGCGGGCAATTGCTTATTTTCTCCTATTTGTGTGGGGCCTGCATCTGTCTGACCTAGGATTGCTTTTCCCCATAGCACAATAACCCAGGCTGTGTTGTTGGGGTCAGAGAGGAGCAGTGTAGAGAAGTGGGCATCTGTGAAGCCAGTGGTGTAGGGATTCCATGCTCAGGCCACATTCAGAAAATCGGCATAGTGAGCTTTCCTCGATGTTTAACATGATGGCATTTGCCCGGTACTAAGACCCACAGGCCTAGAACCTAGATGCAACTATTGTGAAAGTTTTCTTTTGCACAGATGAAAACCCTAGCATGACAGAGAAACACGCTGTGAGGGTTATGCTGATTAACAGGAGGTGAAATATGTGCAGTGTCCCTTTGGACTGTGATGTCATTAATTTGGCCCCTTCTGGCATTCATTATTGAAACCCGTCAATCTCCGGGATATGACTCTTTCAGCTGGCCTTGTTCCAATGGGCTCCTGGATATTAGTCCCCCTAAAGTGCATACGAAAGAGGGCTCATGGGGAGATTGCTGTGGTGTTCCATTCTGACCTTCTCCGCTCTTTCGACCATAGCAGAAGGCTTGGGTGAGTTCAATGCACGTTTGCGTGCTGTGCCATGAAGGAGAATCAAGCTGTGTAATTCACATTGGTGTGTATACATTGGCTGAAGGCAGGGGGCATTTTGTTCTGCAGTTGTCGGCGGAAACCAAACCCATGTTGGTGGAGTTTCCTTGCTTAATTGTGATGAGGGAGTCCAACAGATGAGTGGATGATTCCACTGTCACTGTGGACACAACCCTTGTTTATTCATGGCCTGATGCACTGACATGGTCATATGCGCAAGCTTATCCGCACAAGGGGGGTGCATTTTGAAGGGATTTGTTTCTCATCCCCGATGGAAATATTATAAGATGATCCCACTAACAGAGATCAGAGGCTCCCTCCCCTCCTAAATTGATCTTAAGGCTGCTTTGATTCGTCAACAGGAACTCTACAAACCCAATCACTATAAAGAGCCGCGAAGGTCCATTTGCCTCTTTTTGCAATGCATGATGATGTCGATACCTGTCTGGGGAAGTATCATTTTTCTCTACAGGAAGCAGCTGTTGAGAATGTTCTTCTTTGCAAAACACACGCTTGGGAGAGACTGGGCGCTCCATGGTAGTCCTAAGAACTCGGATCTTGAGTTCAACTTTGCTGAAGAGAGATCTCCCTCATGTTAAGAGCCATAAGAAAGTCGACTTGACAGCCCTTCTGATCCATCAATAGGGAGTTGGAATGTTGGGGGGGCTTTTCTATGGGGGCGCAATGTTATATTACCCAGAAAATTGGCACCTCATGGAGCTGTACTGCCCACATTTTCAGGATGGAAAGCAGCGTGGTTCATCCGACAGTGTGTATCTGGTGGAATGACTGCTGCTCTGCAGGAGTACAGTGATGTGTAGTGGTTTCTAAACTACCATCTGGCCACGCACGACTACTAAACCAACAGTGCTTTCTATCATAAAGGTGAAACAGGCCCAAATTGAATGGTATTCCTGTTTTGCCTCTTTAAGGTAGCCTTGGCCAGGGCAGGCTACTCTCTGAGCAGGGTAGTGGCAAGCAAAGAAGCATCCAAACAACAATAGTACTGTGATACCAAAATAAAGGAAATGCCCATTTAGTGTTCTATAAAAAAAATTACAAAAAAACAGGGGACTTTCATCCAACTAAAAATAAAAAAAACACTCTAATAAAAACACTAATAGCACAACCCTGTAAAAGAAGATACATACTATGTAGCCCTTTGGATAAAAAAGGGCAGGCGGGGTCCAATGACATGGTAGACAAGCAATAGTCCCTGTAGCAATGTTCACATTTATAAATATCTATGGGCCTCATCATGAGCTGGGCGGTATCCTGGCGGTAATTACACCGGGATACTACTCAACGCAATTAGAGTTACTGCAACTCAGTTGCAGTGGTGCCGTTAGTCCCCATTTGTTATGAGTCCATAGAACTCTCTGGGGTTTTTCTGCACTATTACCGCCAGCTGTAATAGCGATGGTGGTAATAGCACCAAAATTGGGAGGAAAGCTGGAGATTTACCTCCAGCTCAAAGCTGGAGGTAAATCTCCAGATTTCCACCCAAACTCAGGACTGGTTAATAATAATAATAATAATAATAATTTTTGCATTTATATAGCGCTACGAACCCTCAGGTATCTGAGCGCTGCTTATTATTACCCACGGTGTGTGGTGCTCATTTATCGACCTCGGAAGGATGAAACGCTGAGTTTGGCGCTGCCGGGATTCGAACCTGCATTCGCAGGCTCTGCACTGATGTCAAAGCGAGCGCTCTACTCGCTGTGCCACTTGACCGGCTAATGCAGCGGTAATAGCTCTGCACAACCCCTGATGAGGCCCTATATATATAAAACACTGTCAGAAACTCACGATTCCCATGAGGTTTGGAGGAACCTGTCTTCACTGGAAAGACCCCTAAGGGTATCTCTTCTATGAGGGTATCCTTTCCTATGAAGTAAAATCTCGCCCGCTAGTATAAACAGGGGGAGACTGAGATTCAAAAGAAAGAGCAAAATGTACCACCACGTACAAACACCAAGCTGCAATTGTAAGAGGACAGTTTTAATACAGGTAATGCCTAACAGGGTTAGCATAAATATGAACCCGAATAGCACTAACCTGTAGGACCTGAGCGCTCAACCAGCGTTGTTATCTGAGTACGATTTATGGCCAAAAAAGTTCTATCGTTCAGTGGCCTATAAAACAGAAGAATATTGTGAGTTGTTCAGCAGGAGATAGGTAGGTATTCTATTCTAGGATTATATGCTCACCTGGTGTCTATGGAGAGGGATTCTTAAGAAAATAAAAAAATAAAATAACACAATTGTTAGAATTCACATGGAGGAGTGCAGAACTAGTCGAGAAAGCGATGTTGGTGTGGTTAGAGGAACCTTCCTCCGGGCGGAACGAGGACGCTCTAACAGCAAAAAATGAGTACAGTGTTTCTTCAATGCAGCATAGCGTCCACAATCCAGAAAAAAGTTCCAGTAAACCAGGAAGCTCCAACTCCTCCAAAGATTAGAGAACTATTCGTTAGTAGCCAGAAACATCCAAACAAAGAAAACACCAAGGCAAAGTTTGTTCACATGGGAAATCCAAAAGGAAGTCCGTAAGCAGTGTGTAAGGTTCTTAACAGGTAGACTATCAATACAGTGTCCAAACATAGTCCGAGATCAAAAGCCAATCAAACAAACAGGGGTCGCAGATCACAGGAAGTAGCAGAATTTAAGAAAAACCCCAAGAAACTTACTTCGATAAGAAGCATGGCCGTCATGGAATGGAACTCCTTTGTAATCTGCTAGAGTCGAGTGCGATGTGGTGAAGTAGTGCCACGCATTGGGGAAACACTTGTGTACAGGCGCGTGATAAATGCCATATCATGTCATATCATCCATCGCAATGTGGGATACCCGGCAGCGTGAACGTGCGGCCGGAGACACGCACTGGGCACGCCCCTGGCGCTGGTGTAGGTGCCATGGCAACCGCCAATCATGGTGTTATGGAAGCACAGAGCATCACATTATTTACATTGTGAACGAAGCACCCTCTTACGAACCGTGACAAATGCTAAGGCATGTTTCCATACTCAGCTGATGCCGTCTGCTGTCCAAATGGCAATGTGCACCCACTTCTACAACAGTTAACATTTAAAAAAACAGAGCTAAACGCTGTACGGCGAATGCCTCCTCATGAGCTGATGAATGTCTCCTCATGAGCTAAAACTGAAAGTAGGTGCTGTAATTATTCTACTTTGCAATCCTATGCCATCACAGGACTCTGCAGTGGAAGAAGGTTGACAATTATATGTCCACAAAGACACATCATAGAAGCAGGTGTGGTTGATGGAACTTAGATACTCTTCTTATACCGTGCATACCTCTCATTCCATCTGATGCGCTTAGCCTTTTCAATGACCCTTTATAAGTCACAGTGACCTATGCCCCCTTCCTGGACGTGACCGGTGGTAATTACGATATTTAAGAAGGGGGACATAAGTGACCCTATGGATTACCAACCGATATTGGCCTTCAAGATCTGCTAGATTGGCGATTGTTATCCTGGGAACAGATAGTGACTTTATGAAGTAGGAGAGTCTGTTTTTAAATGTCTCTTTTGCCCTAAAATCAGTGCAGGGAGACAAAACCACTACATATACCTTTCATCTTGTTCTGCAGGCTCGGTCAATGTTGAGCTGGCCTTCCAGGCGCTTCATAGCAGTTTGAGACAGTATCAAGGTAGTTTAAGTCAGGCTTTCAACTGTGTAGATATGCCATCGAGATGGTTTGAGTCAGTACAGATTAGTCAATTCAGCATTAAAACAGTTGGAGTCAATGCTCCCAATGGGTCGAGCTGACGCTGAGTCAGGGCACCAATTGGTCAAGTTGGCTTCTATACTGTTCAAGTTGGCACTCCCAAGGAGTTTGGTCAGTGTGGAAGAGTCGGTATTGAGATGGCTGAAAAAAGCATAGAATGCTAAAGGCCCAAAGCTGTTACTTTGTTCCTGGATTGCTTTGGGAAACTGTCCGGGATACCAGAGGATAAGGTACATCCTTTTCCTACCCTTCCCACCCAGGAGAGCTCTGTCCGGTCTGCAACCTACAGTAGGCAGAGTCCTGGTCACTGGTGTTTCACCAGTAGGCAGGCCATATCCAACATCAGGTCACTTCCAATGGTTCTATGAAGAGGGAGAGGGGAGAATCCTGCTCCTTCCTTGGAATGTTTTACTTTACCCTCTAAAGCAGAGGTCCTTTGGCAGACACTGTGCCCCAGAAAAGTTCCTTGAGAAACATTTTTCTTTTGTGTCCAAAGAGGATTCTACTGAAGGGGTATGGAATTGACGCCATTGTCATTTTGCCACAGGGGATTAATCCATTTGAAGCCCTCTGTAAGGGCCAGGCCAGGCTGCAGTGACAGGAATATTTGCCAACTAATGTCAGACCCAGAGTACTTTGTCTGCAGGAAGTGGGGTGGAAGCACACAACGTATGGGCGACCTATGAATTTCCAAAATAGTGAATTCCCTCTCATCCTTGTATCTTATCTCTTGTGCTACTCTCTTCCCCCACTCTCCATGTCTGCCTGGCATCAAACAGCCTCCATCCCTTATCCCTCTGGTGTGAGCTTCCTATTGTGCTGCCAGAGTTCCCTTTGAAACAGTGATTCTGACCCACCTCCCCGGGGGCAAATCCTGTTCCTCTGTTAAGTTGTCAAGCCTTCCCAGGAGTGAGCAAAAGAAGCCTGTTGGGCTGGATCTAACATTGTGTTGTTAGGGCGACGCACTCCCAGAATGTAGCACACAAACATCTGGCTATAGCAGCGGTCACTGCCAGCTGAATACAAAGATATCAAATTGGTGTTTGTCAGTTTTTAACTGTATCCTCCCAAAGGCCAATATATCAAATCAGATATGTATTTATATGTACTACTACTAGTACTTAGGGATAACGATCTATATGATTACTGCGAGATGAAAAATGCTGTTAGGGGAGACTGGCTGCAGCCCCCCAAAACTCAGTCTACATTAATGATTACCCTAACAAACCCTCCCCCACATATAATGACATTGAAATGTGCAGAAAAGAAATTGGTATTTTTGTCTTTGGCATTTTGTGCCGCACAGTAATGGGGTGATACCAGAGATACACAGTTAACTATTGAAAACTGCTCATTTACTTACAGAGTTCCTGTTTTTATTCCAGAAAAGTCCAATGTAAAATTTAGAATAACTTGGTTTCTATGCATGCCAGCAAGAAACCCCTTCCTGATGTAATAATGAATGTTCTTCCTAATTTGTAGAGTGCTATTTTTCTTTAGCGCAAGGTGGCAACTGAAATCCTTTTTGCACTTTGTGAGGGAACCGATTGGCTAGATTACTTTCAGAATATCACCCCATTGCTGATAAATATGCATTTGGACTCAGGCAGGCTATTGGTCGGTAATGCACATGCTACTCTGTGGCTGTCTTGTTTCCAAACGGCATGGTTGTTTCTGGGATGTCAATAGGTCGGATCCAGAAGGCAGAACACATGTGCACTATTCCTTTTAACATGGCAACCTTATGACAGTGAGGCTAATTAGCAAAGCTAGCTTTTGGAGAAAGAATTTCCAGCATCGCTTTGTGTTACAAAAATTAAAAAAACTCATGCTAGTACACCCTCACATATGGCATCCCATCACAGAAAGCTATTGGCATGGATGATGCTTCTCATAGGTGCTAGCATGGTGGTGTGTAGGGCAGTGAGCAGGGCATTTCTCCTGAACACCTGAGATATGACCATGGCTTGTATGGTGGATCTGAAGCTGGTGTCTGGCAGAAAGGGCTTGACTGTCAACAAGAGCAATATGTGGTACCATGTTGTCTAACTTTGTTTTGCTCTGTGTGTTTTTGTAAAGTAAACGTGGCTGTGTGGCTGAAGTTCTGGAGACTTGGTGCATGGTGTCATCTCTGGGGTTAAGCCCTTGAGGTTCATGGCATACATCCAGGTCAGGACGAGGCGGCCATTTCATGGTGGTGAGAAGCAAATATTCTGTTTTGGGGAGGTTCAGTCTGAGGTAGAGCTGAGCTAAACAAACAGGCCTAGAACATTGTTGGATAATTTCACTTGACAATAGCTTTCTGGTAGAGCTGTTTGTTTTTTCTATATTGCTGGAGGTGGATTTTGTGTCTAGTAGTGTGATTTGTAGTTCTTGAGTGACTCCTCTTCTTCCTGATGGATAAAATATAGCAGCGCATCATGAGCACCTTTGTCTCGCTGGTGGGCCATTTCCCTAATGGAGCACCTTGAGGTTTGATCCTCTTGTAATTGTTGTTCATTGTGTATAATCATCTACATAGTTTGGGTAGCTTTACTATTTGATTTGTGTATACTGCAAGTAGCCACTATAAGACAGTAGTATTGTAGTCCCTGAAAGCCAAAACCTAAATATTTGTTCCATGTAAGGGTCATAAAATATGTGGTCAGATGACTAAAATACAGCATGTTAAAATCCTGGCTTCACTGTCATCCTGGGCAAAATAAAATAGTTTCACTGTGATTTTACTGCAAAATTTGAGCCCTTAGACAAATTAAGTTCGCACTATTTAAAAACTCCCTTACAATGGGCACATTTAAAGATTTTAGGGATAACATGGTGTCCCTCTCATGATGCTTTGTCAGTGGCCTCTGTGAAGATCACCTACAAATGCGCTATTGTTGCACTGGCTGTCCCTAAATCCCAGAAATATTTGATTTGAGAGTCAGATATATAGTCTCATCAGCCAGTCCCTGCAACAGAGAATCTAGTATACTGGAAACACCACTGCAGAAACAACATTAATTTCCATCCCTGTGGCTGCCAATCAGTTGCTGCCAATCACCGAAGTTGCTTGGGCCGTCCAGAGTACTGCCCTACAGACAAATGAGTGGCACTCTTTTATGTCCCCTGTTATGGTGGTTAGTCTTGCATTGCTGTTGTCATGCGTTCTTGGAGCTTTATGAACTCCAGGTGGTGGGGTAGGGGGTTAAAGTAGAACCTGGGGGTTGTAGGGCAAGGTTGCTTTGTTTGAATGTTGATGCGTGCAGATATGAAAGAATTGGACTTTCTGTGATGTGTTTGTTTTAGATATTTTATGATTTGTTGGGGAGCAGTGGTTAATGTATGCTCCAGGCTACTAAAGTAAATTGTTTGCTTGGTGTCTGTCGGAGTGGTGTTTAAGGATTGTGCAGAGTTGTATTGGCCTATCTGTGGTGAGTTAGGGTGGTATATAGGTACATTTAGAGTAGTCATTCGTCTTGAGGTGGTCTGTGTTCCACCTGTGTTGGTGCTGGAGCTCTGTGTTGAGATTTCTTGTCTTTGACAGTGAGAGGTAGAATGATTTTGAGGTGGTTATTGATACTAATCTCACCCAACAAACCACTCCATTAGATGGGACAACCTTTTTCCCTTTGGAAACATCACAGTCGGATAAATGTATTTGTTTGTCTACATGCAAAACGTGTCTGCACGTCTGATGCCCTATTGTACAATACTCATATTATGTTAGGCTAAGTGATGCTACATCAGCTGACACTATGCAATGACACAAATTCAGGTCCCACAGTTTCCATTCAGTTGCCCAGGACCTCTGTATTGCTCACCCACTTGAAATAAAGCTCTGTGGACGATTATTTGGACGTAAGGAGTTTTATTAAGATAAGGGTTTAGCCCACCGGCTTCTTCAACAGCACTACAGTAACTGATACTACTTTGTATGTTACCCTTAGCATTCCAGGTTCTCTGCTCCACACTTCACATAGGAATGGTGGAGGTGTGGACATAGAACATAGAATGCTATACATCTCTCCCCTTTACACAATATACGAAACAATATTTTGGATATTTCTCCAACCTGTTACAAATGGAAGATTATTTGGCATAACAGTTACACATTTCACAAAATAATAGTCGAACAAACAAAAACAAAAAAATAAATATTGATATACATTTATCATCTAAACAACAACTCTTTGTATACTGGATTATAACAGGAACACCATTTTATACTGAGTGTTCTCTTGTACAGATTCTCAAAGAATTAACATCTACAGTTTCCTTGAGATTGAACAACAGGTCTCAATTCACATAATCCCTTGAGGGTCGACCATAAATACACTTAGTATGAGTACCAATTTTCTTCCAAGATTTTCTCTTTCTCACCCAATCACCCACTTTCACACAACACTCCTTAACTGCTTTCCTTGTATCAAAAATAATTGTATTACTCAACTGTCTGTGACAAATATTCTTCTCACTTTCCTTAAAATCAATGTCCTTTTTACAGGCTTTACCCTACCACGAGGGACAAACCCTCGTATTGGGCTTTCTGCCCCATAACATCTCAAAAGGAGAAATGCCTGTGATGGAATATGGTGTAAATCTATGTGCAACAACGGTTTCTTCAGCAGCCCTCTTCCAAACGCCATTCTTCGCCATGGCACCTTTAATACTATTCTTTATAACCTTATTATATCTCTTGACAATTCCATTTGTCTCAGGATGCTAAATGGAATTGGTTTTGTGTTCTGCACCATTATCTTTAAGAAATGATTTAATTTCTTCTGATACAAGTTGGATGCCATTGTCTGTGATAATGGTTGTGGGATAACACAACTATTAAAAATGGTGTCTAAAAATGCAATAATATCTTTGTAACTAATATTCTGCACCCATTCAATAATTTCTGCTATGTTAGGCAATGGATGCCTGTCTGGAATCACACATTTGTTCACACATCTAAGGTCTATACATAACCTAAGTTTCCCTTGGGCTTGTGTACTATGACCAATGGTGAGACCCATTCAGATGATTCCACTATCTCTATACAACCCTAAGCTTCTCGAGTTCTTCCTTCACTGCAGTCTTAATTGCCAAAGGAACTGGTCTCACTTTCTGTACAACAGGAATGGCATCGCTTCTCATGCACATTTTGTGTCTAAAATTCTTTAAACTTCCAAGTTCCTCTCGAAAAACAGTATGTTGTTCAAATAATTCAGATGATGTCTGTTGGTCCACAGCATAAACTGTTTCATCAGCATTAGGATCCAGCTTTATTTTGAGTTTTTTGTGATGAGACCAGCTCAGAAGTGAGTGGGTACATTCCTTTCTTGGAAACATAAGTATTTCCTTTGGCTGTTCTGTCCTTAAACTTCGAGTCAACCAGAACCAACCTTCTAATTCAATGCGTCTTCCACCATAAGCAACTGGTTTTACATCCACCTCCTTTGATGTAATACTTCCTTGAAACTTTTCTCAAAGATGACTTTGGGCAAAAGTATACTTGTCTCCCGAGTCAATAACCATGCTGAATTTTGTGTCTCCAGTTTCTATTGTTGCCATTAGTTTTTCAACATCTGCATCCTCGTCTTCCACAATATTAACTTCTAAATCCTCAACAGTGAAGGTACATTCTTCCAACTCCTCACAAAGTTCATCAATGCAATCCAAGTTCTCCATCTTTGCTCTACAACAGTTGTTGAAATGCCCCTTTTTATTACATCTCTTGCATATTTCTTTGATGCCAGGACACTTTTCACTACTGGCAAGATGATATATGCTATCACAGCGGTAACACCTTCTTCTCTCATTTGTTTCTCTCCCCTCTTTGAACCTGGTTCCCTTTTTCTTTGCTGTACTTTTTTTTCTACACTCTGTTTTCTTCTGGTCACGTTCTTTTCTTAAACTGCTCAAACTTCTGGTATTTTTGAAATTGCTTCCTTCTTTCTTTCATTTTCAACTCTTCTTTCTAATTCTTTCACACGTTTGTTGCTGTGTTCAACTTCCTTTACAACTCTATGAACTTTTTGTATGGATGATTGCCTTTTAACCACAGTGCTTCCCTCACTTTGCTATCATTGCATTCTAGCATATACTGGTCTCTTAATCTCTTAACCAAATTATTCCCAAACTCACATGCAGTGGCTAATCCATTTAAAGCTGTAATAAATTGTTGCACAGTCTCTCCAGCTTCTTTTTTTTGTTTGCCGAAATGGTACCTTTCCATAATAATGCTCATGGATTTTTCAGAATGCCGATCCAACATTTTAATTCATTTTTCGTAGTCTGTAAACCCCAATGATTCTTCATCGGACTGACAAACGTGGAACATTCTCAAATTGTTCCAGCCCATAGTTCCCTAGCCAGTGTATGAGTTGGCATTTTTTCCGTTCACTGTCAAAATTCAAAGCATGGGCTGCAAAAACATAATAATCAAAACATTTTTTCATTGTTTCCTAGGCACCACTGGTTCACCCTTTGTATCCAGGAAATAAGTTGGTGGTGGTATTCCTAGCATGGCTGGTTGTGGAATGTCAGGTGTGGTTAACACAGTTGATTTCTACTGATTTCCTGGTTTATGCTGTCTTGACTGTGGATGATGCTAATGATCAATGCAAAGTAACAAAACACGCTTCAGCGAATTGTCATTAATCAATAGCAATAGGTTTTCTTCAAGCAATCTGTGAGGAGGTGGGAAAAGGAAAGTGTTTGCTTTCCCTTTAAATTCCTTGTGAATAACGTGCTGTTGCTTTATTTGTTTTCTCGCATAGTAAAGACATAAGTCTTTAAAATCCTTAGTGAGTAGAAACAGTTTAAAGTATTTGATGTGTGTTTCCTTGGATGTTGTACCCTTGCGTAATAATATTGTAGCCTGGCTAGCATTGTTGTTGATGTATAATGCTTCCAGTTGCTAGGTGAACCAAACTCCAGTAACCGTTAATGTTGTGTATCAGCAGTGTGCTAACAAAGATATTTTAATAACATTTCTTGGAGTTCCATGTTTGTCCTGTTTGGAACAGTTGGTTTCACTTTCCTATTTGTAGGAGAACAGTTAATTTTACTTTACTTTCCAACAAATCACAAATGAATTTCAGTTGCTTCAATTTCAATCAATTGCAATTATTTGTAGTTGGTTAACTTGTTTTTGTGTATTTGACTGTGCTTTATAAGTAAAACGATTGTGTCTTGACCGCTTATGATTCTTTGCAGGACCTGCGTTCTAAACAACAAATGATCTATTCACGCTGTGGACGCGTTGTTGTTTAAATAATCTGGTTGCCATGGAAACAAAATTGCGGCATGTAAAATGACATACATAGGCCCTTTCCTCTAACTTAGGATGCGTTGGAGCAATACTTGAGACGTAGCCAGTGGAATGCTGTGTTTAAAAGATGGGGTGCGCGCCACTGCTGGACTGTGAAGTTGCCTTGCGCAGTAAATATCAGGATTGGTCTCATATTGCAGCTAAATTGGGGGGAACCCGAACTTTAAAGTCTTGCAGTGGTTTTGGTCGGATAGATGAATATGAGTTGTGGAATAAATTTTAAGGTGAAATGCAGCGCGATGAATTACTTTTGAATCCGGCGGCGGAGGTTTCACTTAGTGCACAGTTCAGAGCTGTCCGGAGCGTAAAAGCCGGTCAGTCATAAATCAATTTCCTTCACTCTCTGTCTGCATTGATCTGGAACTTACCGCTGCACAGTCACTTTCCGCTGCTTGAGTTCACTTCTGCATGGACTTGATGTTGTAGGTTTCAGGTTACACATGATAGATAAGATTCTCAGTTTTCTTATGGTTGAGGGAACGGCTACTCCTTGGGCTGCCGTTTAGAAATATCCCATCCTCATCGCCACTGAAATAAAGCTCTGTGAATGATTATTTGGAAGTGAGGAGGTTTATAAAGATGAGGGTTTAGTCCACTGGCTTCTTCAACAGCACTACAGTAACTGATACTACTTTGCATCTTTCCCTTAGCATTCCATGTTCTCTGTTCCACACTCCACGTAGGAATGGTGGAGGCGTGGACATATAACATAGAATGCTACACCATTGTCACCTCAAAGACACTCCAACCGTGGTGTAACCCATATGGGATTATGGTAAATTGGAGATGGACATGAACTAGCAATTGACAAAGCCAACATTTAAAGTGTTAGTCTAGTCCTCTGCCTAAAAGCAGACATGGAAAACAATATAGAGGTAGACCTTGTTTCTTAAAAATATTAGCTTTTCTTAACTGTTAAAGATGATTCTTTGATGTCCAGATGTTGTATACATGATATATACCTTTGTCAAAAGATGACTACAAGCAGATGAGTTTGTCACAAAGGCTCTTCTGTGGGTGACTAAGTCGTAAATGTATTATTAAGCTGTCATGGGTAGTTTAAGGAGATCTCAAATTATCCAAGGTCCGTTGTAAAATAATTAACAATTCCTGGCTTTTAGGCTCCGGACCAAGAAAAAGGGTGTGATTAAAAAATGGTTGTTGGCAAACATGTTTTCGTGAATGTGCTTGTTTGTACATTTGTGTGTCTGTGTTTATGTCTGCGTCTGTCTGGAACAAAGGTGCAGTTTGCGCCCACTGAGAGCAACGGGATTCAGAACGTTGGTAGTGCATCAGCATTTCTTTTGGGCATTAGCAGCATGAAAGGTGGGAGGCATATGCATATATCGTTGAGAGGGGCCTTTTTTGGGCACTAGCAATACAAAATTGTGTTTTACAGTGTCAATGTCTGCATATATTGTTGAGACCAGCCTCATTACTTTTATTTTCACACAAAAAACATGACAGGAGGGCAGACCTTATGATCTAGTTTAGGGTGAAACCTACTTGAAAGTAGAACATTCTGGAACATATTATGTAGGGAAACCTCGTTTTTCTTTGGGGACTCTCAGCTTCAACACAGTGACATAATGTTCATGTGTACTGTTGTTTCCCTTGCATCTTTTGGACTATTTCCTGTGTTTCCCAGCAGAACAGATTGAGCATTTTAAATTTTAACCATTTTTTCATATTTTTTATTGTGAAATACATGATTCCAAGCCATTATTTAAAACATTTTCTAAGGGGAAGCACCGGCCAAAACCCTAATGGCTTCGTTTAGGTGTGCTCGCTCGGCTCAGTTCAGAGAAAACATTTACACCCCTCCACTTTACAAATTCACCAGCTGCAACTGCTCTAGACGGTAGGGGTGTTGTCAGAGTGGGGCATTGAAGCCCATTTAGATGGCTAGTTAGGTCTTGCTACCTTCTTTTGCTACACATTGGTGAGGCCTGATTTCCCCCCCAAAGAAACAACAGGAGCTGATCATAGTTTGCACCCTCTCACCCCCCTAACCTGCCATGCTGGCTACTCCCCTGAGTACACATGTCCACCCCACCCCTTCAAAGCTTTCCAGAGTGTCACTACACCCACCCTAAACTCCTGGCTGTGTCAACAGTGTTTCATCAGGCGTTGGAGGCTGCACCTTCTCAGTTGCCGCTCTGGAGAGCTGGAGTGCTTTGACTCTTGCACTATGAGCCACGCTTACGCTGTCCCTGTTATGGAGCTGAGTGTTTCATCAGACGTTGGAGGCTGCACCTTCTCAGTTGCCGCTCTGGAGAGCTGGAGTGCTTTGACTCTTGCACTTTGAGCCACACCTACACTGTCCCTGTTCTGGAGCTAATTGTTTCATCTGGCGTTGGAGGCTGCACCTTCTCAGTTGCCGCTTTGGAGAGCTGGAGTGCTTTGACTCTTGCACTATGAGTCACGCCTACGCTGTCCCTGTTCTGGAGCTAATTGTTTCATCTGGCGTTGGAGGCTGCACCTTCTCAGTTGCCGCTTTGGAGAGCTGGAGTGCTTTGACTCTTGCACTATGAGTCACGCCTACGCTGTCCCTGTTCTGGAGCAGAGTGTTTCATTAGGCGTCAGAGGCTGCACCTTCTCAGTTGCCGCTCAGAAGAGCTGGAGTGCTTTGACGCTTGCACTATGAGTCACGCCTACTCTGTCCCTGTTCTGGAGCTGATTGTTTCATCTGGCATTGGAGGCTGCACCTTCTCAATTGCCTCTTTGGAGAGCTGGAGTGCTTTGACTCTTGCACTATGAGTCACGCCTACGCTGTCTCTGTTCTGGAGCGGAGTCTTTCATCAGGCGTTGGAAGGTGCACCTTCTCAGTTGCCGCTCTGGAGAGCTGGAGTGCTTTGACTCTTGCAAGATGAGCCATGCCTACGCTATCCCTGTTCTGGATCGGAGTGTTTCATCAGGCTTTGGAGGTTGCTCCTTGTCAGTTGCCGCTCTGGAGAGCTGGAGTGCTTTGACTCTTGTACTATGAGCCACGCCTACGCTGTCCCTGTTTTGGAGATGAATCTTTCATCAGGCGTTTGAGGGTGCACCTTCTCAGTTGCCGCTCTGGAGAGCTGGCGTGCTTTGACTCTTGCTCTATGAGCCACACCTACACTGTCCCTGTTCTGTAGCTGATTGTTTCATCACGTGTGGAGGCTGCACCTTCTCAGTTGCCGCTTTGGAGAGCTGAAGTGCTTTGACTCTTGCACTATGAGTCACGCCTATGCTGTCCCTGTTCTAGGCTGAGTGTTTCATCAGGCGTTGAAGGCTGCACCTTCTCAGTTGTTGGTCTGCAGAGCTGCAATGCTTTGACTCTTGCACTATGAGCCACGCCTACGCTGTCCCTGTTCTGGAGCTGAGCGTTTCATCAGGCGTTGGAGGCTGCACCTTCTCAGTTGCCGCTCTGGAGAGCTGGAGTGCTTTGACTCTTGCACTATGAGCCACGCCTACGCTGCCCCTGTTCTGGAGAGGAGTGTTTCATCTGGCGTTGGAAGCTGCACCTTCTCAGTTGCCACCCTGGAGAGCTGGAGTGCTTTGACTCTTGCACTATGAGCCACGCCTACACTGCCCCTGTTCTGGAGCTGAGTGTTTCATCAGGCGTTGAAGGCTGCACCTTCTCAGTTGCCACTCTGGGGAGCTGGAGTGCTTTGCCTCTTGCACTATGAGCCACGCCTACGCTGTCCCTGTTCTGGAGAGGAGTGTTTCATCAGGCATTGAAGGCTGCACCTTCTCAGTTGCCGCTCTGGAGAGCTGGAGTGCTTTGACTCTTGCACTATGAGCCACGCCTACACTGCCCCTGTTCTGGAGCTGAGTGTTTCATCAGGCGTTGAAGGCTGCACCTTCTCAGTTGCTGCTCTTGAGAGCTGGAGTGAGCCACGCCTACGCTGTACCTGTTCTGGAGAGGAGTGTTTCATCAGGCTTTGAAGGCTGCACCTTCTCAGTTGCCGCTCTGGAGAGCTGGAGTGCTTTGACTCTTGCACTATGAGCCACGCCTACGCTGTCCCTGTTCTGGAGAGGAGTGTTTCATCAGGCTTTGAAGGCTGCACCTTCTCAGTTGCCGCTCTAAAGAGCTGGAGTGCTTTGACTCTTGCACTATGAGCCACGCCTATGCTGTCCCTCTGGAAGTGCTGCAGGAGTCGCCTTCTCCTCCTGGCCTTTCCTAATTTATGTTGTACTTGCTCTATGAGCTGTTAACATGCCTTCACTTTTTGCTAGCACGCTGTAAAGGGTGTTTTAAAGCATTAAATAATACATTTAATTGCAATTTATATTCATATTTATAGACTGTTCGTGAGAACCACTTTGTGTGCTGCTAGTTTAACAAGGTCGTAGATAAAATTAAGCGGGGAATGTAAGGTCTCTGTGTGGCGTTAATGACCTGTTCCGTTCATATTGATGTAAATTGAAAATAAAAATGTGGAGTTCCAGTCTGATTTTCATGGCTATTTGTAAAGTTAAGTGACGTTAACAACACAGGTGTCCGTTTCACCTGTCCTGGTCACGTGGTTTACGCATTCAGCACTTCTTCAAGACTTGGCAGTTACAGATGAGCTATAAAAACAAATTAAATATGTGTCTTCAATGTGTACACTTAAAAGAGATCATGGACGCGTGTTTGTGAGCCCGAAGAGAAGGGAAATGAAAGGGGGCGCGGGCGGGAGGAGAGATGTCTGTGTCGCAGCATGACTACATCCTGCATTGAAGATACATCCCTCCTTTCAAACAGATCACGAGCTATGACGTCACTGTTTATCTTGCCTCAGATCCTCAGCTTGAAGCATAGCTCAACAAAAATCGCGCCGAGTTCCTTGGCGGGTTTTTTTTTCTTTTGATTTTGAGTAAAGTTGATTTTTGCAATTTTTCCCAGACGGCGTGGCTAGATGCCAAGTCATTCAGAATGTGTTGCTAGACCGATGTCTGGCACTGGCAAATGGGACGGTATCTCTCCGGATTCACGGAATGCGCCATTGGCTTCAAGTCAAAATCAGGAAGGGATTAAAAATGCTTGCTATGAATTGGCGGAGCGTTACTAAAACGTTTTATTCCAACCAGCAGTGTAGTGGAGAGGAAAACACAATAACCAAACCAAAGGCCTCATTTAGAGTGTTACCGCACCGCAAAATGCAGGGTTTCAAAATTGCAACTCTTTAAAAAAAAACTCCTCGTTTTCTGTGGAGGAAACAACACATCTTATACTGCATGCAATATTCCTGCAGGCCGAAATTGCCTCATGCGGTAATATGCAATGCAGAATGCAGTACAATAGGACTCAGGGTCGGACTGGGGCCTAGCATTGGCTCGGGCACCAATGAAAAAGTGGCCCACAGTTGCAAATAGCAATTAATTCCCTTTGTGACAGACTGAGTAGTACCCAAGAGGGAGGGTTTTCATCAAATATAATGCAAATTGTGCATTTTAAAGAATGTTTATTCAGTAACGCTGGTCAAAAAGACTATCTGCATGATGAAGTATCTTATCAAAGTGGCCCATATGTGCCAAAAAAGCTCCCCCCTTTGACCAAAAAGCCTGGCCCACAATAGCATTTTGTGCTTTTGATTCAGGCATTGCCCTTGACTGATAGGACTCCAAAATGGTCAATAACTGAAGAGTCTGAATGATTCTTACAGGGTAATTCATAGAAAATCGCACAAAAGTGGCGCACGTGACTGGCGTACAGCATGCCCGTGCGAATGTCTGCGCCAGCCGCGTGCGCTAAAATTGATTTCCGCGCACAGTGTATTCATGAATTTTCGCATCCAAAACCAGCCGTGGCGCAGCGTGGCACAGCGACCCTGCAGCAGCGCCAGTTACGCCCCCAAGAACGCCCTCGCGCAAGGAAAAGCCTTCAAAATCCCCAAATAATCGCAAAGGGCTGCGCTAACCCTGGACCAGTTCACAGGGCTGGCAAACAGCAAACGCCAAGCGGGGAACGTGTATAACAGGGGTTCGTGGGAAGTATCACACGCGATTCCAGCAGGGTACGTGTATTTCAGGGATGCGCGGGAAGTTCCACACGCGATTTCAGCAGGGTATGTGTATTTCAGGGGTGCGCGGGAAGTTCCACAAGCGATTGGCCCCGTGCGAGCAGGGTACGTGTATTGCAGGGGTGCGCGGGAAGTTCCACACGCGATTTCAGCAGGGTACGTGTATTTCAGGGGAGCAAGGGAAGTTCCACACGCGATTGGCCCCATGCGAGCAGGGTACGTGTATGTCAGGGGTGCGCGGGAAGCTCCACAAGCGATTGGCCCAGTGCGAGCAGGGTACCTGTATTTCAGGGGTGCGCGGGAAGTTCCACACGCGATTTCAGCAGGGTAAGTGTATTTCAGGGGTTCTGGGGAGTACTACACGTGAATTGGCCGTGTGGGTCCTCCCAGGTGTTCGCTCTACAACCTCCACGGCCCCTGCAGGCAGCCCACACCACTGGGGACTACCCTGCACCCCTGCTCATGTCCCACATGCAGCCCATCCACCATGGGCATGCCCCCCAGCCAACCCATATGTCACCTTGCACTACTGATCAAAAATGCATGTCTCCCACCACCCCCACCCCCCAGCAGTGCAGGGGCAGCCACCACCAGGCCCCCACCCATGTCCACCACCACCCCCACCCCCCAGCCACCAGGGGCAGCCTCCACCAGGCCCCCACTCATGTCTCCCACCACCTCCACCCCCCAGCAGTGCAGGGGCAGCCTCCAACAGGCCCCCACTCATGTCTTCCACCACCCCCACCCCCCAGCAGTGCAGGGGCAGCCTCCACCAGGCCCCCACTCATGTCTCCCACCACCCCCACCCCCCAGCAGTGCAGGGGCAGCCTCCAACAGGCCCCCACTCATGTCCCCTATTACCCCCACCCCCAGCAGTGCAGGGGCAGCCTCCAACAGGCCCCCACTCATGTCTCCCACCACCCCCACCCCCCAGCAGTGCAGGGGCAGCCTCCAACAGGCCCCCACTCATGTCTCCCACCACCCCCACCCCCCAGCAGTGCAGGGGCAGCCTCCACCAGACCCCCACCCATGCCTACCACCACCCCCACCCCCCAGCCACCAGGGGCAGCCTCCACCAGGCCCCCACTCATGTCTCCCACCACCCCCACCCCCCAGCAGTGCAGGGGCAGCCTCCAACAGGCCCCCACTCATGTCTCCCACCACGCCCACCCCACAGCAGTGCAGGGCCAGCCTCCACCAGGCCCCCACCCATGTCTACCACCACCCCCACCCCCCAGCCACCAGGGGCAGCCTCCACCAGGCCCCCACTCATGTCTCCCACCACCCCCACCCCCCAGCAGTTCAGGGGCAGCCTCCACCAGGCCCCCACCCATGTCTACCACCACCCACACCCCCAGCCACCAGGGGCAGCCTCCACCAGGCCCCCACCCATGTCTACCACCACCCCCACCCCCCAGCCACCAGGGGCAGATTCCACCAGGCCCCCACTCATGTCTACCACCACCCCCCAGCCACCAGGGGCAGCCTCCACCAGGCCCCCACTCATGTCCCCTATTACCCCCAGCCCCCAGCAGTGCAGGGGCAGCCTCCAACAGGCCCCCAACCATGTCTCCCACCACCCCCACCCCCCAGCCACCAGGGGCAGATACCATCAGGCCCCCACTCATGTCTCCCACCACCCCCACCCCCCAGCAGTGCAGGGGCAGCCTCCAACAGGCCCCAACTCATGTCTACCACCACCCCACCCCCCAGCCACCAGGGGCAGTCTCCACCAGGCCCCCACTCATGTCTCCCACCATCCCCACCCCCCAGCAGTGCAGGGGCAGCCTCCACCAGGCCCTCACCCATGTCTACCACCACCCCACCCCCCAGACACCAGGGGCAGCCTCCACCAGGCCCCCACCCATGTCTACCACCACCCCCACCCCCCAGCCACCAGGGGCAGATTCCACCAGGCCCCCACTCATGTCTACCACCACCCCCACCCCCCAGCCACCAGGGGCAGCCTCCACCAGGCACCCACTCATGTCCCCTATTACCCCCACCCCCCAGCAGTGCAGGGGCAGCCTCCAACAGGCCCCCACTCATGTCTCCCACCACCCCCACCCCCCAGCCACCAGGGGCAGATACCATCAGGCCCCCACTCATGTCTCCCACCACCTCCACCCCCCAGCAGTGCAGGGGCAGCCTCCAACAGGCCCCCACTCATGTCCCCTATTACCCCCACCCCCCAGCAGTAAAGGGGCAGCCTCCAACAGGCCCCCACTCATGTCTCCCACCACCCTCACCCCCCCAGCAGTGCAGGGGCAGCCTCCAACAGGCCCCCACTCATGTCCCCTATTACCCCCACCCCCCAGCAGTACAGGGGCAGCTTCCACCAGGCCCCCACTCATGTCTACCACCACCCCCACTCCCCAGCCACCAGGGGCAGCCTCCACCAGGCCCCCACTCATGTCTCCCACCACCCCACCCCCCAGCAGTGCAGGGGCAGCCTCCAACAGGCCCCCACTCATGTCCCCTATTACCCCCACCCCCCAGCAGTGCAGGGGCAGCCTCCACCAGGCCCCCACTCATGTCTCCCTCCACCCCCACCCCCCAGCAGTGCAGGGGCAGCCTCCAACAGGCCCCCACTCATGTCCCCTATTACCCCCACCCCCAGCAGTGCAGGGGCAGCCTCCAACAGGCCCCCACTCATGTCACCCACCACCCCCACCCCCCAGCCACCAGGGGCAGATACCATCAGGCCCCCACCCATGTCTACCACCACCCCCACCCCCCAGCCAACAGGGGCAGATTCCACCAGGCCCCCACTCATGCTACCACCACCCCCACCCCCCAGCCACCAGGGGCAGCCTCCACCAGGCCCCCACTCTTGTCCCCTATTACCCCCACTCCCCAGCAGTGCAGGGGCAGCCTCCAACAGGCCCCCACTCATGTCTCCCACCACCCCCACCCCCCAGCCACCAGGGGCAGATACCATCCGGCCCCCACTCATGTCTCCCACCACCCCCACCCTCCAGAAGTGCAGGGCAGCCTCCAACAGGCCCCCACTCATGTCTCCCATCACCCCCACCCCCCAGCCACCAGGGGCAGATACCATCAGGCCCCCACTCATGTCTCCCCCCACCCCCACCCCCCAGCAGTGCAGGGGCAACCTCCAACAGGCCCCCACTCATGTCTCCCACCACCCCCACCCCCCAGCCACCAGGGGCAGATACCATCAGGCCCCCACTCATGTCTCCCACCACCCCCACCCCCCAGCAGTGCAGGGGCAGCCTCCAACAGGCCCCCACTCATGTCTACCACCACCCCCACCCCCAGGCCACCAGGGGCAGCCTCCACCAGGCCCCCACTCATGCCTCCCACATCCCCCACCCCCCAGCAGTGCAGGGGCAGCCACCACCAGGCCCCCACCCATGTCCACCACCACCCCCAGCCCCCAGCCACCAGGGGCAGCCTCCACCAGGCCCCCACCCATGTCTACCACCACCCTCACCCCCAGCCACCAGGGGCAGCTTCCACCAGGCCCCCACTCATGTCTACCACCACCCCCACTCCCCAGCCACCAGGGGCAGCCTCCACCAGGCCCCCACTCATGTCTCCCACCACCCCACCCCCCAGCAGTGCAGGGGCAGCCTCCAACAGGCCCCCACTCATGTCCCCTATTACCCCCACGCCCCAGCAGTGCAGGGGCAGCCTCCAACAGGCCCCCACTCATGTCTCCCACCACCCCCACCCCCCAGCAGTGCAGGGGCAGCCTCCAACAGGCCCCCACTCATGTCTCCCACCACCCCCACCCCCCAGCCACCGGGGGCAGATACCATCAGGCCCCCACTCATGTCTCCCACCACCCCCAACCCCCAGCAGTCAGGGGCAGCCTCCACCAGGCCCCCACTCATGTCTCCCACCACTCCCACCCCCCAGCAGTGCAGGGGCAGCCTCCACCAGGCCCCCACTCATGTCTCCCACCACCCCCACCCCCCAGCAGTGCAGGGGCAGCCTCCACCAGGCCCCCACTCATGTCTCCCACCACCCCCACCCCCAGCCACCAGGGGCAGCCTCCACCAGGCCCCCACCCATGTCTACCACCACCCGCACCCCCCAGCACCATGGGGCACCTGCCAGCAGGCCCCCACTCATGTCCAACTCATGTTCCCCTGCACCCCCACCCCCCAGCACCGTGGGGCACCTGCCAGCAGGCCCCCACTCATGTCCAACTAATGTTCCCCTGCACCCAAACCCCACAGCACCGTGGGGGACCTGCCAGCAGGCCCCCACTCATGTCCAACTCATGTTCCCCTGCACCCCCAACCCCCAGCACTGTGGGGCACCTGCCAGCAGGCCCCCGCTCATGTCCAACTCATGTTCCCCTGCACCCCCACCCCCCAGCACTGTGGGGCACCTGCCAGCAGGCCCCCACTCATGTCCAACTCATGGTCCCCAGCCCACATGTCATCACAATCTAGATCCCCGGTCCCCATGGTCAGCCTCCAAATGCAAAACACCCACCCGAGTGTGAATCTCCAAACCCGTATCATGATATGCATGAAACCAATGAGATGATACTACACATTGAAGTTTGATCTAAAAATATGTATTAAAGAAAACAAGAATTGAATCAAAAATAAACTAACAGAAATGGGAATGTAAAAAAAGTAAAAAGAAGCATGTCCATGAAAAAATGCAAAACCAAAAATCAGAATCCAAAGGAATGGTGTCCAAAGTCACAGTCCAGAAAAGAAAATCCAATGTGAAATTATAATAGAAAGCCATTGCTCCATGGGTAAATGGTAAAAAGAAACGAAAATCCAACAGTTAACTATGTACAGGTGAACAAGCCAGGGTCCATGATCCCAACAAAAGAAATAAACCTATCTAACAACACTACCTAATAAAAAATAACTATACACAAAAATGTGGCCCATTGTCCAAAAGGTCCAAAGAAAAAGCAAAAACAAAGGAAACCTAACACTAACTACATAACTATTTACATGGGCAGCGGGCTAGTCCAAAGGCTCACTGGATGTTGTCATGGGCCAGGGCATCATCGAACTCCTGTTCAATGGCTTGGAGGCAGGCATGTTCCCTGGCCCCGAGGTCTCGCAGGGATAAAGCAGTGTCCAGCTCCAACTCCCTGCGAAGACCCTCGAGGCACTCAGCCCGCCTCAGCGCCCTCCGCATGGAGTTCTCCTCCCTGACCATTGTGAGCCGTTCCTCCTCTGCCCGCTGCCGCTCCGCACCTATCCGCTGGCCCAACCGTTCCCACACGGAAGCCACTCCCATTCCAGGGTTCTCCTGCCCTCCGGCCGATGCCTGCACCCCTGATGTTGATGGCCCCGAGCCATGATGCCTCCCACGTCGAGCCAGCCGCTGCCTCCGACGCAACTGCCTGTGCCAGCACGACGGCATCCAGGCTGATGGTATCCACCGACGCCGTCGTGCACGTGCCCTGCCCGATGATGCCGTCACATCCTCCATCTGCTGGGGTCCAGTTGCTGGTGTGTCCACCCCTGCTGGACCTCCGACTCCCGACTGTGGCAGGGATGGGATCCCCACCGAGCCGGCTGCATTGGTCGGGGCAGGTCCACAGGGGGCCCCGGTGGCATCTGGGCCAGAAGACGGCATGGAGAACGACTGGTGCATAGTCTCCACAGAGGAGGAGAGGGTTGCCAGATTGGCCGAAACATGTAGGAAACCCCCGACCATTGCCGTTCCCAACTGGGCCACGTCGGCAGGGTGCTCTCCGTGATGATGTGCATGCTCCTCCCGGGAAGCACGCACCTCATCACGAATTGCACCTGTGCGCAACGCGACACCAATCAGGACCTTCTCCATACGGCCAGGGGTCCCCTCGTACGCAGGTGGAGGGGAGTCAGATGACATGGACATCACCCCTACCTGCGGACGGGCCTGGGAAGGGGCATCCCTGCTGGTGCATGGTGGTGCAGTCACAGTGTCAGGGACAGTGACATGCACAGACCCCTCCACGGCGACCTGTGCTGCCTCCTGCCCCTGCCCCTGGACTGCAACACTTGCACCAGCAGGGATGCCCCCACCAAGCCCCATGTGCGCCTCAGTAGAGGCCTCCTCCTCCTCTGTGGAAACTACCAACCTAGATGGCTCCACCCCGTCTTCCGCCATTGCAAGCCCCTGTGAGGGCTCACCCACCCCTTCCGCTGCAGCCGTGGGGGCATCCCCGCCACTTTGCTCCACAGAGCCGTCTCCGCCCTCTTCTTCATGTGGCGCTGTGTAGAGGGAGACATAGAACACAAGCATCAGGGTACTGTACAATGGTCCCCTAGACAGGAAGCAATAGCAGATGAGTGGCACTGTCAAAGATCACTTCCATCATGTCCCTCCACAACACATGGCTCAGTGCAGGTAAAACACATGCGGTAACAGGCATGGCGCATGCTATGGACATTAGCATACATGTCCAAGTTATTCTTTAAACATACACTGTTGTTTTGGAACTCACATGCATCATGTGCCATGCCTATCACATGCACACACTTCACCCTAGTTTCATCCATCTGGCCTCATACACCACAGACACAGTGGATACAAGGATGACTAGGCTGCATCAGTGAACCGGAACATTGCCACAGACATGTGTCATGCATTCCAGGCATTCACAAGTCACAGACACGCTGGTCAGACACACAGACATGGACAGCATATATGTACATGGCATCAGCACCCATCCCTCACCCATGTCCAGGAACAGAGACAGGCATGCTTTCATGTGGCCATTCCGCATAGGGCAACCCATGTTGCATTTGAACACATGCACCAACCGTGTGGTTCACACATTACTGGTCTCACATGCATGACGTCCCTGCACACACACATGCATACATGGGCTATGTCACACATACAGGCAGGTATCAGACAACCAGCACACTGCGACATGCCCTGTCTCACACAGCAATGCTTGGCCACTTACCGCTCAACTCCAGACGGGTCTGCCTCTCAAGGATCTGGCCGTGGAGCGCTGGGCCTACGCGTTCCAGGACCCTCATCTGGATGGTACTCATGCGGCCCTGGCCCCCCTCCATGAGGCGCCGGGCCTTCAAGAGGGTCCTGGACCTGCAGTCATCCCAGCGCTTCTTGACATGTTGGTAGTCGCGGACTGCCACCCCCTCTGCGTTGATGGCAGTCACAATGTCCGTCCAGATCCGAGTCCGTCCTTCCTTGTTGGCGTGCTTACTTCCGAAGAGGGCATCATACTGCCCCAGGACTTGCTCCACCAGGACACCAACTTCGGTGGCACTGAAGCTGGTGCCCCTCTGCCTCTCTGGCCGGGGGTTGCCAGTGGTGCCAGATGTAGCAGTGCCCGACATGGCAACCCCAGAGGCAGGAGTGGGTGGGCAACTGGGTCCTGGGGCTGGGCTGTGGAGTGATGGTAGCCCAGTCGGGAGTACTCTGTTCCAGCAGGGGTGGACACAGCAAATGGACCCCTGCAGATGGCTGATGTGCAGGCACCAAATGGCAGGGCACGGTGGCAGCAGGCAGGTAGGCAGGCAGCAGCAGATGGCTCGTGGGAGGCTGCTCGGGGATCTGGGGGGCAGTAATTCGGCCTTTTGGGCAGGAGCGTGGTCTTCCGTGTGCTTATGCGTGGCCAGCTTGATACGGAGTGATTTGGCACGTGAAAATCCTGCACGTCTGCGTGTAAATCGAGGAAAGGCCCTTAGCGCGTATGCACGTCAGCACGCATATGCGATTTCATTGGACCAAAGGGCCTTAGCGCGTGAGCGCGTCTGTGATGTGAGGGGCGCGGGTGTTTCCCTCATTACACGTGATGACAGAGCACACGTGGATTTCCACCAATCGCGTGTGGAACTTCCTGCGCACCCCAGAAATACACGTACCCAGGCCAATCGCATGTACGCTCACTTCCCTCCGATTACACGCAATGACACTCGGACGTGCAGTTTCATTTCATTGGCCCAAAGGCCACCATGCGCATCTGTGACGTCACGCGCATGGCCGTAGAGAATGGCGCGTGTAAAAATGAAGAGATACACGTCCGAGTGCCAAAGCGCGTAATTGGTGGAAATGGCCTCATTGCGTATGCGCGTCTTTGACATGTGTATAAAAGGTACGTGTAGGACACAATTTCCTTGTACGTGCTTTTCGTGGAGAGCGAGTGGGTGAAATCTGTACTTCTTGTTGGTTCACACGCGATTTACTTCACGGCGTTTCCAGTTCGTACTCCCTGTTACCTCTGACAGTTTTTTCTCTTTTCCTCTTTTCCCTGGGCCTGTTTCCTCAAACAGCTCCCCTACTACTGTTGCCCTGTCTTCTTTTGGCGGGGGTGTTGCCAACGCGCACACGCGCATATTTTTCACGCTTTTGTTCCTGGCAGACGGTGAGTCGCGCACGTATCTAACATCTGTGCTTGCCCCATGTGTCGCATACCCCTTCAGAGGTCATTCTAGGCTGCGTGTGACACGCATACGTTCATTCTTGTGTTCCTGGGTGCCACAGTGTAGTGCAGGTTTTTTTTTCCACGCACGTGGTCTAGGAGGGGTTGCGTGCACCTTACTTCCCTTTTTTGGGCTGCCTGTGCGTTGCGTGAACCGTCATCCTTCCCCAGGGGTGACATACAGCCTTGCTAGAGCACTAGGGTACGATTACCATCTGGTACCCAAGCCCTTTGACAACCAATTGCCCAGGATAATAGTTCGCATCAACTCCCAAACGCACAATAACATCAGTGCCATGGCTGGGAGGCGAACAAGCCGTAAGGGTGGCAAAGGTGGCCGAGCCCCAAGTGGTGGCCGTGGTGGATCCGGTAGGGGATGTGGGGGTGACTTGCAGGGTGCCCTTAGCCCCCCATGTGTGGAGGAGCAGTCAGGGACACCCATGCCCCCCCCTGGTTGAGGTTACCGTGGCTGACACCATCCATGCTCAGCCCTTGTTGGACCAGCCCACTGTGGAACCAGGCCTGGCACAGGGTGACTCCATGGCTGACTTCCAGGTCAGCAGGTATAGGCCACGTGCGCCGGTGAACGTTGGTGTCATCAGGCCACGTGGATCAGGGGCAGCTAGGTCATCTGCTGCCCCGCGTAGGCAGGCTGGGGAGGCTGCAGGGGCAGCTGCGGCTCCATCCACCCCACCTCTCACACACCCAGCCAGGACAGTGTCGGTCCAAGTTCATCATGCTGACATTCCCCCTGACACCATCACACTTGAGATAATGCCTGCACCAACTCCCATGCTGAGTGTGCAATCCCACGCTCCTGCCCCTAGTGTCCAGAGCGGCGCAGGACACTCCGGATCCCCACCACCTTCCAAGCGGAAGAGGAAGAGTGCTCGTCCAGTAAAGGCTGATGCCCCAGACACGGCTACACAGTCTGGCCCGTCAAGGAAGCCCAGCTTCAATGAGGCCGAACTGAATGCACTTGTAGAGTATGTGTCCGCACATGACCGCGAAATGGTGATTGTTGCAGGATCCAAGACCACACCTGCACAACGTCAGGCACACTGGCAGACCATTGCGGACATCATAAGTGCCCTTGGAATCGTGAGGCGCACAGCTAATGATTGCTACAAGCGCTGGAATGACCTGAAGTGCAGGGCAAAGAATAAGCTGGCCTCAAGTCATGCTGCAACTCTAGTGACTGGAGGTGGGTCTCAAGCAGACGACATAGAACTCACTCCACATGAGCAGGTTGCTGGGACCTACGTCACGGAGGAACAGATCCAAGGCGTGGGAGTAGTGTCAGATTACGAGGCATTGCCCGGTGAGTGCACATGCATGTGTGTGTCATCCATGTGCATGGTGTGTGTGGGAGGGCTTCTGTTTGGGTGCCAGGAGAGGGTGTGTGTGCCTGAGTGGTTCGGCTCACCCATGTGCCTCTTCCTAAACATTCTTGGCACCAGCATTTGGGTATAGCAGCATCCCTTTGGCCAACATTAGACATCCAGCCCAACACCACGCCAGTTGCCCTTGGAGTGTCATCTTGCCACTACACTGTTGCTTATTTACCTCTGCTTATTCAGGCAGATTGTTTGCATACCACCACTTTTACTCGGGATTTCTCAGTCCTATTGTCACATGTCTGACATGGCTATGGTACAGTGGACTGGCTCAGTTTCGTGGACATGATTAGTTTGGACATGTCCCTGTGCTATAGGACCATTTTTGACTGGCAGCTGCATGTTAAACATTAGAACCATTACAATGAAAATGATCAATCATATGAACAAACTGGACTGAATGAACAATTGGTGACCTCCTCTCCCTCTTCACTTCATGGCTAGGGTACATGCCATCTGTGTGATGGCATGTGTATTTGACCTGCCAATCACTGGCCAATGTGTGATGGCACTGCTAGGCAGCATGCAGCAAATGTGTTCATCTTCCATCTTGGTGTCGTCAATGTGTGGCATCTGCCTCCCCATCACACGCAGTGACGGTGCATGCATGGGAGTGTTTTAGTCATGTGGGACATGTGTCAATCAAGTACTGTTTCTGTAGCCTCTCAGCCCTCATTGTGTGCCATGGTGCTAATGCCTGTTTCCATTTGTTTTCTTTTATGTCTTTGCAGGGGAAGACGCACCTGATACTGCTGGGGTTGTGGAGATGGTGCAGACCCAGGGGGGTCTGAGGGCCGACCGACCACCAGTGAGGGACGTGGTGTGGTGGTGGGTGAGAACCCACAACTGCTGCAGGTCGTGCTCTCAAGGGGTGTCTCTGGCTGCACCTCCCCCGAGCTGTACTCAGGTGTTTATTCGGATGATGAGACCTACGTGCCATCGCAGGTGAGTGTTCCTGGGAGGGATTCTGTTCTGTCCGACCCACCTGCACCAGGGTTAGAACCCTCAATGGGGCTGTCAGTGTTGGCAGGTACGCCTTTGGTGGTTACGGATGCAGGGTCACACTCCGCGACATCTGATCCTGTTCCTGGGCCAGCAGATCAGAGGGGGAATGCAGTCCTGCAGCCTCAGGCAGTGCCGGCACAGCAAGGCGCAGTTCGCCTTGCCCCAGACAGGTGTGGTGCCCGCCGACGTGGTGGCCGTACGCCACCTGGCAATACCGCATGGGAGCAATCCATTTACGGTATGGCAACCCAACAGGCAGCATCATCAGAGATGATGGCTCAGGCCATGGATAGGGTGGCCACTTCCATTGTCCCCCCCGAGAGGCTGATGGAGCGACTACAGCAGGCAACCGACTCCATCTGCCAGTCACACAGGGAGGACATGTTGGCGTCCAACAGGGACAGGCGGGCGGCACTGGCGACTCTGCAGGAAGCCATCTGCATAGAGTCCCAGGGCCACAGGGAAGCCCTGAGGCTGGAACTCCTTCACCTCAGGATGACTCTTGTTGAGCTTGAGGCTTCAACAGACCGAAGGACAGAACAGCAGCTGGAGCGTCTCACCCGTACGCTCTCAGCTGAGATGCAGGCAACTAGGGCGGAGGTCCGGGCATCCCGTGAGTTGTTGCATGGGGACCTCCGCATACTCATCCTCCAGAACGAGACCTACCACACCCGCATGCTTGCAGCCATGGAGGAACAGACTAGGGCCTTGAGTGGGCTGCCTCCCATAGTGCCACCACCTCCGGATGCAGCTGCACAGGGTGATAATGGCGACAGCAGTGATACTCCCACAATAGGGTAGCCGTGTGGGCCATGAGCCCATGGAGGTGTTTTTTTTTTGCAAGATCCACACAGTTGGGTTTTGGTGTGCACCCTGTCCTCGGACCTCCTGGGTGGCCTCCCCAACCCCCCCGGGCCCATTAATGGCCATTCTTTTTTTTTTTTTTTTTGGGACAGTGTGTTGCCTTGTGTGGCTCCTGTGGGCATACGCTGCATTGTGGCTGGGCACATGCAGGCTTGTCATGGATTTGGTTCATTTGCTTGGATTTCTGTCACACACACCCCTCCTGCTTCCCGTTTCCTTGGGCTTGCAAAGGGTGTGCCCAAGTGACATTGACGTACATGGTGACATTGGACTCCCATGAGCTGTGTGGGCAGTCTGTAGTCAATACTGTGTATACATTCATAGTGCATATTGTTGTTGTATTGTACACTGCGTGGTGTATTCATATGTGCCTCTGCATCCATCTCATCCTCCATATTTGCAGGTCCATTCCTCATGTCTTCACAATGCGGTCCACCTTGGAACTGGAGTCCATGTTGTAAGCAGTGCACCTACACTCTTGCGTGGCGCCAACACTGTATACTTGCAAGTGTTCCGAGGGCTGTCATCATCAGGTGGTGAAGCTAGCTAATTTTTAAGTCTGTAATGTCATGTTTAAGGTGGGTTGGAGGTTGTGTAGGTGATTGGTATTATTGGTAAGTATTTGGTAATGTGGGCTGTAGGTCCTGCATTACTGTGAGCATTTCATGTGTGGACAGGTTTCCATTAGGGACACTGTAGCTGCTGACACTTGGGGCATGTTGTGGGGATTCATTTCTTCCTCTCACATTGCATGACATGCCATGGTGTGTTGTGTGGCCGTGCCGTGGAGGAGGTGGGTGACATGGCACTGTTTTCATGTAGTATTTTGCAAGTGGGTATTCATTTATGCAGCATGGAAGTGTATTTTCATGACACTGCATTGGTGGTGTTTGTGTAGGTAGGGATGCACACATTGTGACACTTCCACATGAACAATCCCAGGCTGCTATGGTTCTGACAGTTGACAGTCCCTTTGTTCATCTTAATTGTCAGGCCGAGTCATCATTGCTAATCAGATGGTATGTGCCAGGCCTGTGTGCACTCCACTGGGGTGTGATTTCTATGTGAAGTAATTAGCCACCAGCTGCGTACGGGCTGCCTCACTCCGTGCCCTCTCCCCTCCCATGCGCAGCGGGCGTGCATGTGGTTTGGGATGTGGGGGCACCACCATGTCCACGGCCAGGCCCCGGCATGTTGCAACATTGTGCAGGAAACATGCTGCCACTATGATCCTGCACACTACTGGGGGCGCATATAACAGATGCCCGCCAGACCGGTTAAGGGAGCAAAAGCGTGACTTGAGCACTCCGAATGTGCGCTCCACTATGCCCCGGGTTGCAATATGGGCTGTGTTGTATCTTACCTCTGGAGGCGTGATGGGGTTCCGAATTGGCGTCATCATGTGGGTGCTCAGAGGGTAGGCACTGTCCCCTGGTGAGGAGTTGATGGGTATCATTAGTGGGGTAGTGACATTACTCTGCATCTGACATGCATGCATGTGCAGTGGCATTCATACTCACCAAGCAGCCATGTATCACCATGCCGCCCAGCTTCGAGGTCCCGGCTTAGGGTAGACATTCGGTAAATGAAGCTGTCGTGCGTGGACCCTGGATAGTTTGCATATACTGAGGTGATGATTCCCTTAGCATTACATACTACCTGCACGTTGATGGAATGCCAGTGCTTGCGGTTCCTATAGATGTGCTCAGATGCCCTGGGGGGACGTAGTGCCACATGGGTGCAGTCAATGGCACCTAGCACTTTTGGAAATTGTGCCACACCGTAGAAATCGAGGGTGGCAGCCTGCCTTTCTGCAGGTGTCCTGGGCAGGTATATGTGCCTACGGACTGATGGGCGTGCAGTGATGATGTTCAAGACCTGGTGTAGGCAGCGTGACTGTGTGGCCTGTGACACCCCACCCACTATGGCACTTGTCCGCTGAAATGATCCTGTGGCCAAGAAGTGCAGTACATTGAGGACCTTCTTCAGGGGGCTGAGTGCTTGGGAGCACAGGGTGGGTGATGTGAGGTCATCCTCCCACTCACTGACCAGGTCCAGTATCATGTGTGGGGGAAACCTGTACCTCCCATACACCTGGTCATCAGGCATCCCAAAAAGGCTGGTTCTGGGAGTGAAAATTCGGGCCCTCACTATCCTCCTGCTCCTCCTTTGGTAACCCACGGCCACTGCTGCTAGGAATGGTATATTCATCCTGGCGTATGAGTTTGTTTGTGGTTTTCGCGCACTTTTATGCTGCGCGGGTCGATGTACGCCTGCTTCATGCTGGCGTACGTGTGTCAGGATTGGACCCTTTTTCGGCACGTCGTAGGCGAACGTGTGAATCTTCCCGCCCACACCAGGAATACACGTAGCACGCTCTCACAGGCACAGACCCGGGTAAATATTCCCGCCCACCCCTGGAATACATGTGACCCACTCTCACAGGCCCAATCGAGTGTGGAAGTTCACGCGCACCCCGAAGTACACGTACCCAGGCAAATCGCGTGCGGAAGTTCACGCGCACCCACAGTAATACACGTACCCAGGCAAATCGCGTGTGGAAGTTCACGCGCACCCACAGTAATACACGTACCCAGGCAAATCGCGTGTGGAAGTTCACGCGCACCCCGAAGTACACGTACAATCGCGTGTGGAACTTCACGCGCACCACGAAGTACACGTACCCAGGCAAATTGCACGGCTGGGGGTTGGGGGTGGTGGGAGACATGAGCGGGGGCCTGGTGGAGGCTGCCCCTGGTTGCTGGGGGGTGGGGGTGGTGGGAGACATGAGTGGGGGCCTGGTGGAGGCTGCCCCTGGTGGCTGGGGGTGGGGGGTGGTGGGAGACATGAGTGGGGGCCTGGTGGAGGCTGCCCATGGTTGCTGAGGGGGTGGGGGTGGTGGGAGACATGAGTGGGGGCCTGGTGGAGGCTGCCCCTGGTGGCTGGGGGGTGGGGGTGCAGGGGGACATGAGTGGGGGCCTGGAGGAGGCTGCCCCTGCACTGCTGGGTGGTGGGGTTGGTGGGAGACATGAGTGGGGACCTGGTGGAGGGTGCCCCTGCACTGCGGGCGGGCTGGGGGTAATATGGGACATGAGTGGGGGCCTGTTGGAGGCTGCCTCTGCACTGCTGGGGGGTGGGGGTGGTGGGAGACATGAGTGGGGGCCTGGTGGAGGCTGCCCCTGCACTGCTGGGGGGTGGGAGTGGTGGGAGACATGAGTGGGGGCCTGGTGGAGGGTGCCCCTGCACTGCGGGGGGTGGGGGTAATAGGGGACATGAGTGGGGGCCTGGTGGTATCTGCCCCTGGTGGCTGGGGGTGGGGGTGGTGGGAGACATGAGTGGGGGCCTGGTGGAGGCTGCGCCTGACTGCTGGGGGGTGGGGGTGGTGGGAGACATGAGTGGGGGCCTGGTGGTATCTGCCCCTGGTGGCAGGGGGGTGGGGGTGGTGGGAGACATGAGTGGGGGCCTGGTGGAGGCTGCCCCTGACTGCTGGGGGGTGGGGGTGGTGGGAGACCTGAGTGGGGGCCTGGTGGAGGCTGCCCCTGCACTGCTGGGGGGTGGGGGTGGTGGGAGACATGAGTGGGGGCCTGGTGGAGGCTGACCCCGGTGGCTGGGGGGTGGGGGTACAGGGGGACATGAGTGGGGGCCTGGCGGAGGCTGCCCCTGCACTGCTGGGGGGTGGGGGTAATAGGGGACATGAGTGGGGGCCTGGTGGAGGCTACCCCTGGTGGCTGGGGGGTGGGGGTGGTGGGAGACATGAGTGGGGGCCTGGTGGAGGCTGCCCCTGGTGGCTGGGGTGTGGGGGTGGTGGGAGACATGAGTGGGGGCCTGGTGGTATCTGCCCCTGGTGGCTGGGGGGTGGGGGTGGTGGGAGACATGAGTGGGGGCCTGTTGGAGGGTGCCCCTGCACTGCGGGGGGGGTGGGGGTAATAGGGGACATGAGTGGGGGCCTGGTGGAGGCTGCCCCTGGTGGCTGGGGAGTGGGGGTGGTGGTAGACATGAGTGGGGGCCTGGTGGAGGCTGCCCCTGCACTGCTGGGGGGTGGGGGTAATAGGGGACATGAGTGGGGGCCTGGTGGAGGCTGCCCCTGGTGGCTGGGGGGTGGGGGGTGGTGGGAGACATGAGTGGGGGCCTGGTGGAGGCTGCCCCTGGTTGCTGGGGGTGGGGGTGGTGGGAGACATAAGTGGGGGCCTGGTGGAGGCTGCCCCTGGTGGCTGGGGGGTGGAGGTGCAGGGGGACATGAGTGGGGGCCTGGTTGAGGCTGCCCCTGCACTGCTGGGGGGTGGGGGTGGTGGGAGACATGAGTGGGGGCCTGGTGGAGGTGCCCCTGCACTGCAGGGGGTGGGGGTAATAGGGGACATGAGTGGGGGGCTGTTGGAGGCTGCCCCTGCACTGCTGGGGGGTGGGGGTGGTGGGAGACATGAGTGGGGGCCTGGTGGAGGCTGCCCCTGCACTGCTGGGGGATGGGGGTGGTGGGAGACATGAGTGGGGGCCTGGTGGAGGCTGCCCCTGCACTGCTGGGGGGTGGGGGTGGTGGGAGACATGAGTGGGGGCCTGGTGGAGGGTGCCCCTGCACTGCGGGGGGTGGTGGGGGTAATAGGGGACATGAGTGGGGGCCTGGTGGTATCTGCCCCTGGTGGCTGGGGGGTGGGGGTGGTGGGAGACATGAGTGGGGGCCTGGTGGAGGCTGCCCCTGACTGCCGGGGGGTGGGGGTGGTGGGAGACATGAGTGGGGGCCTGGTGTATCTGCCCCTGGTGGCTGGGGGGTGGGGTGGTGGGAGACATGAGTGGGGGCCTGGTGGAGGCTGCCCCTGACTGCTGGGGGTGGGGGTGGTGGGAGACATGAGTGGGGGCCTGGTGGTGGCTGCCCCTGCACTGCTGGGGGGTGGGGGTGGTGGGAGACATGAGTGGGGGCCTGGTGGAGGCTGCCCCTAGTGGCTGGGGGGTTGGGGTGCAGGGGGACATGAGTGGGGGCCTGGTGGAGGCAGCCCCTGGTGGCTGGGGGATGGGGGTGCAGGGGGACATGAGTGGGGGCCTGGTGGAGGCTGCCCCTGCACTGCTGGGGGGTGGGGGTAATAGGGGACATGAGTGGGGGCCTGGTGGAGGCTGCCCCTGGTGGCTGGGGGGTGGGGGTGGTGGGAGACATGAGTGGGGGCCTGGTGGAGGATGCCCCTGGTGGCTGGGGGGTGGGGGTGGTGGGGGACATGATTGGGGGCCTGGTGGTATCTGCTCCTGGTGGCTGGGGGTGGGGTGGTGGGAGACATGAGTGGGGCCTGGTGGAGGGTGCCCCTGCACTGCGGGGAGGTGGGGGTAATAGGGGACATGAGTGGGGGCCTGGTGGAGGCTGCCCCTGGTGGCTTGGGAGTGGGGGTGGTAGTAGACATGAGTGGGGGCCTGGTGGAGGCTGCCCCTGCACTGCTGGGGGGTGGGGGTAATAGGGGACATGAGTGGGGGCCTGGTGGAGGCTGTCGCTGGTGGCTGGGGGGTGGGGGGTGGTGGGAGACATGAGTGGGGGCCTGGTGGAGGCTGCCCCTGGTTGCTGGGGGGTGGGGGTGGTGGGAGACATGAGTGGGGGCCTGGTGGAGGCTGCCCCTGGTGGCTGGGGGGTGGGGGTGCAGGGGGACATGAGTGGGGGCCTGGCGGAGGCTGCCCCTGCACTGCTGGGGGGTGGGGGTGGTGGGAGACATGAGTGGGGGCCTGGTGGAGGGTGCCCCTGCACTGCTGGGGGGTGGGGGTGGTGGGAGACATGAGTGGGGGCCTGGTGGAGGGTGCCCCTGGTGGCTGGAGGGTAGGGGTGGTGGGAGACATGGTGGGGGCCTGGTGGAGGGTGCCCCTGGTGGCTGGGGGGTGGGGGTGGTGGGAGACATGTTCCCCTTAAGCGAATCACAACCCCCCGTAAGTGCTTCTTATTTACCGCATAGTATGACATCACGCATGACACATTTTTACTATATAAATGTGATTTTTTATTAAATGCTTCGAGAATGCTTGCGCAACGTCCGTTGATGTCCTTTGTAACTCCCTGTTTTAGAAAAATTATAATAAACCAGAGGAATTTGCCATCTTCGTGAGTTGGTTCCGTTATTTGGTGTCAGAGTTACTCTGTTCCCCATTCACTGCATGATACGCTACCCAAAAGACCGCTTTGGATTTAGGCGCTATATAAATAACATATCATTATCATCATTATTATTATAAGTTCAATTCTACTCATCATCCAATACCACAGGGTGAAACTCTCAGGCACCATCCTTGACTGGTTCGCCTCCTTTCCTCATTAACGGAACACACTTTATCTTCACATCCTTTTAACAATGAGACCCCATCCCAGTCAAGTACATTGGTTCTACAAAAATCCTCCCTGTCTCAACTCATCTTGAACCTATATGTAGATTCCCTTGGACACACCATTACCAATCACCAAGTCCATTACAACCAATATGCAGACGACACACAAATACTTCCAAGTCTCATCCCCATCACAACTCCACACCCTCAAAATTAGTCTCTCTACCATCACCAACTGGATGGCCTCCAACTTCCTCAAGTCCAACCCTTCCAAAATGGAAGCCTTTGGAAGGCTAGCTCATGCTCGTATGACAATGGTGCTCTGTTTAAATGATCAATTCCCCGCTCCAGCACGGGAGTAGGCCGCTTGTCATTTCAATAGTGCACTGCTGCTGCACCAGCATGTGTCAGGAAGGCTTCCCCATTCTGATGTGACACAGCAACCCCAAATGCTGTGCCCTGCCCACCCTTGATGGGGGGTGAAGGCCAACAAATATGTGTGGTCCTGGCCGCTGCCAGGGCTATGGCCAGCCCTGTATGCAAGGGTAGGTGGGCACCTGTGCGCATATCCATGCACAGCAGTATGAATGTGCATTTGAGCCCCCATATGTGCTGAGAAATGCCAAGTGCCAAATTGGACCCCCAGCGCAACCGGATTTCTTAGGCCACATTTCCAGCACAAGAGGCCAAGAGCACATGCCAATGGGGTGTGTACTGCCAGCAGACTCTACCCCCGGCTTGCACAGGATAAATGCATTGACCTGCAATCGACCAGAACCACCAGGCCACATGTGTCCCTCAACCATGTTGCATGTGTGACTTGCAAGCCCACATACAAGTATGCATGATGACTAACAGCATTTCATTGTCCACCCAACAGGTTCACAGGCGACTCAGGAGGAGGAGGATGCATGCCCATCTATACCCTATTGCCGGGCCTCCAGGGCAATGCCAACAGCCACCATCGCTGCACGGGCTAGCTATGGGAATGGAAGGAGAAAGGGCAGGAGTGCAACACCAGGGCCCAGTAGCGCCATACATGCCAGAGCCTGCACAGGACCCGATGGCAGCAATGCTGGCACCACTGCAGGTACTACACCTCCCATACCTGCAACCACCACCCAATAGCTGGCCACTGTGGTCATGACAGGGGAACCAGATGCGAGCAGGCGTGCACAATGAGCTACTCCCGCACCCACCCAATGGGCCCATGACACCCTTGTCACATGAGCAGGACACGCAGGTCTTATGGCTCACACTGCTTCAGCTCCAACCCTCCCCATAGTCCACACACCATAGTTCAGGCATCACAGGATGCCATATGACGGAGGCTGGACAACATTGACCAGTGTCAAGTGCACTTGGAAACCCTTGCAGATACACAAGTCGAACACCTCTAGGTCATCCGAGACTGTGTCCAGGGTGCCTCGCGGAGGATAGCGAGGGTCATGGACCTGGACCGACGACAGTCAGCTGTCAAACCTGCCATCCTGGCTGTCATGGGACAGAGGGTGAGGGAGATGATCAAGAGCATCTCTGTTTTTCTGAGGCAATGCAGGCCAGCATGCTCTTGACAGTCCCTCGCATACGAGCACGTTAGTCGGACAAGTCCACATCTGTCACCCCCACGGAAGGATCTATGCCCAGCACCACAAGGCACTGCTATGTGCGCCATTTGGCTTCAGCAGTGCTGAAGAAGGACTGTAAGGGCAAGTTTGAATTTATTACTATTATTAATTTATAATGCCAGCAGTGGCCCTGATGCATATGGGTGCACACAAAAAAACATCGACAGACAACACAATACAAAACAAATGATGACCATGGAACATGTCTAGCATTATTGCAGATAGGAAAACACAATATACTCAAAAATCAGATTTAAAAATAGTAATAAAAAGAACAACTCAATCCATAACAATTCTTCGATTCATGGTAGATGACAAGTTTCCTAGTAAGTTGCAACAATTAAGAAATTATGGAAGATTAAATCGGGCACAGCCAACAACAATGCAGTGTGAGCCGTTCTCTAATGACCATTCCTTAATTTGAACCCTCCTTAGAAATCTGAGGTCTTGAGATCTAATGGAGCTCCACCCCGTTTTAGACCGTAACCACTCCAGGACTTTGGTCCACAGGGCTTCTCTCTTCTCAGGTCCCTTAACATTGCTTGCATTCACAATAATTATATTTCTTTTGTCCTCAACCAGTCCTTTTATGCAGGGGTGTTGCTAGGTCTGGAAAAGACCCAGGGCTATGCTAATGTTGGAACAGTCAGGACTGGGGGCTAGCTAGCCTTTTGGTTGTAGCCCCTGAGATTCTATCTGGGGCTACAACCAAAGGACCAGGGTTTATAGCCTCCTTAGCCCCCCCCTAGCAACGCCTCTGTATGTGCGGCCATGGAAGAGGCCACGCAAGTAACTCTAGACAGCACTTCGTATATAGGCACAAGAGTGGAGGGGCCATTGGTGTGTTGTGGAAAGCATTGTGGGGAGGGAAGAGTTGGGTGGGGTGTGTGTTGGGGATGGCGTTGTGGGGAGGTGGATGGAGAGGGTGTTTGCACATTTAAGATAAAAAATAGTTTACTTGAAGCAATTCCAGGACATTCCTTATTGTGTACATGTGTTCAATTCGTAACTTCACTATAATTACAGAGGTGCGTGGCATCTGAATATCAAAGTGCCCAAAAAAATTGTCAATTAATTCTTGCCCGAACCCGATGTCCATCCCTGCTCTCTTTCCGCCCATTGCGTGGCAGCGCATCAGCCGCAGGGAGTGAGTCATTCTCTTCTGGGAGTGGCATGTCCTCATCAGGGAGCAGGGTGGACATTCCCCCTGAGGCAAATGGTGTGCAGCATGGCATGGGCAGTAACAATTTGTCCAACATTCACTAACCTGTACATTAAGGCCCCTCCAGTCTGATGTAGGCACTGGAAACAAGCCTTCAAAAGGGCAAAGGTACGCTCAGTGCAGAGCCTGGTCCGTACGAGTGCCTCGTTGTAGGCCACCTCCTATGGCATCTGTGGATTCGGCATGGGCATCATCAGCTATGGTACCTGAGGGTATCCAGAGTCACCTGCAAGGGAAAAGGAAATAGGTGTGAATCTGAATGTGATGCCTTTTACAACAGCGCGTTGATAGATTCTCTGTGCATGCATTTTATGCGCATTGTCGCACAGCATGATTTACCATCACACTACTTGCATGTTGAGTCATTCATTATGGGGGTACATTTGCTTTATCGTGTAACACCATGCACACAGCTCCCAGCCAGCACTTGTCGCTTTCAGGGTATATGATTATAATGGCAGGATGTCAAGGTGCCTGTGTCGGGCCTGTGCATTGCTCCGATGCATGTTCCCTGATTGTTGATTACTTCTGCAGGTTTGTGTTATCTGCGTCTATTCCATGATGGCAGTTGTATTCCTTTGGTGCAGTGTTGAACTGTGTCGTTCCATTCATTGGGAGGTGCAATGTTGTGGTTCCTATAGACTTGTGTGTGTGTGTTTCTAGCCTGTTTGGGCAATATGCATTGGCGACTAACTACAGCCAGTGGTCGAAGTGTACGAAAAGAAGTAGTGGAACTATGTTCCCCGCTGGCCTTCACCCACTCCCCACAAACCACATTATCACGTCCCCTTTGACACACAATACACACCACCAAACACTTGCACCTGCTGTTTAAGGGAACGTTCAGTGTGGTGCACTGAAAGGGCAAGTTTCAACTGCATCCTACACTTTTATTTTAAAACGAAACCATTCCGGAACGGTTTCTTTTTAAAATAAAAGTATAGGAGTTATAAAAGGTAATTTAAAAAAGTAGAGGAGCACTGCTCCCGACCGCTCCCGCTCACTTCGACCACTGACTACAGCATTGTCAATCATTTCCAAATCCTGAGTGCTGAGGCTGTCATGTGTGGGGTGAGAGGCCAGGCCGTGCATGTACAGGGACTTGACAGGGCATGCATTGTACAGTTCTGGTAATGCCGGCCCCTACACATGGCATTTCTCTAGTGCTGTGAGATTAGTTTGTGCAATGGCACTTGTACTTACCCAATATCCATGTCTGTTGCCCTCTGTGCCTCTCCATGTATCCATGCAGTGGGCTGTTCTGCAGGACCATGGCATCGTGGGTGGAACCAGGCAAGCAGGCACAGCAGTGTGTTATGAAGAGGTCAGAATCGGAGGAGACCTAGCCATTCAGGGAGTGAAACTGCTTCCATTTGCAGTATACCTCTTAAGATGCCTGGTAGTGCCACCAATGCCATATGGGTGCAGTTCAGAGCATCAATCACGTTGGGCATGTGGGCTGCTGCATTAAAACGTTAATTCATGACATTCTCCTGACCCGGTGTGGTGGGCAGGGAGATGTGCTGGGAGACATGGTGGAAGAGTGCTTCCAGCATCTGCACAAGCAGTTTGAAAATGTGGACTGGGACATGCCGTGCAGCATGCCCACAGTGTGCTCAAAGCAGCTAGTTGCCAATAATTGCAGGGCGGACACTAGCTTCAGAAACAGGGGTAAGGTGGTACTGATGTTGATCCTGCTCTCTTTGTCTTCCTGGATCAGGGTGAACAGCTCAGCTATGCTCTCCCTGTTCAGCAGGTAAAGGGTGATTAGTTGGTTGTCAGTCAAGGTCCAGGGTGAGGGCCTGACCCGGGCAATGGTGCTCGTTTTACATGGTGCCTCCTTCTCCTCTTTGCAGCCTGTGCCCTATGCTGCTCTTCCAGCCTCTGCGGCTCAATGCAGAGCAGGAGCAGCTGATTGTCCAAACCCACAACATCAAGTGGCAACATAGTGTTGCAAAGTGTGTTTGGCGAAGGTGTGCCTTATGTACCCTTCTTGAGTTGATTGGGTGCATCTGTGGCTTAATTCCCATCACATGTATGCATTTACCTCCACCTCTGAGGTGAAGTTAACTGCACTGTGTTTTTGGTGTAATTAATTACTGCCCATTTCTCAGGGGTATTTCAGCAGTATTTCTGCTTGTAATACGGTGGAAATACTGTTTTGGATCTCAATGGTAATTCCACCGGCAGAATTACCGTCAGGGCTAATGCTGCCATATTATGGCAATAATTCCACCAGCACTAATAGCACTGACTCATGATTCAGCGTTATTGTGAAAGTGGCGGTAATACCGTTATTGCCACTTTCACCATATACTGCCAGACTCGTAATGAGCCCCGATCACACAATGAATAAACACTTCAAAGAAAGGAACAAAAAATGGCTTCAAACACGCACTGAAGAGCAAGATTTTGAAAATGATTGGGAGTGATAGAGATACCCCATTTTGACCTCTTAGACAGAGACCTCTAATTGATTTCTGTGTTTGATTGCTCTAATGTGCCCCACTGCAACGTCACAGTACCAGTTCAGAGCAACAAACATGATCATTAAAAAGTCAATTTTCATTGGTTGCATAGTTAAAACCCACGTGTTCAATGGAACAAATGTGGTTTTAGTCCCCAAAATATTATTTTAGGAAGTCCGTTTCTGGACAGAAATGCAGTGAAAAGACACTCTAGTGCTTACAAGATGTACTGACAGTTTGTGGGTGCCATGATTTTTTTTACTTCAGGCTGTGTGTTGAGGTAGGGTATTGATTCTGTCCTTGGCGTACAGGACCTTTTCAGCTTTCACAACTCATCTCTTGGTAGCAGTGGTCAAACATTCAGACATTTCTCCAATGAGGGTAGTGTGGGGGTTCAAGATACAGTTTGCGATGTGTCAAAAGTATTTTTTGGGGTGCAAAAAATGAAATAGGGGTAAATCCTTTATATAGGCTAGCTATATTTCCACTGCCTATCTGCAGGGGAAGGTATTGTTCTACTATGAAAACTGCAACTCGAAGGTTTCAGGCATGCAAAAGTCACTAACCTTTAGGATTGAGGTCCACTACAAGCTCACAGTGGTTTAGGGTTTAATGAAAGTATTCAGGGTCTATATACAATTACACCAGAATCCCATGCGAAGGATTCTTGGTCAAACCTTGATGTGGCGCTAGTGCATAAAGCAAACGTCTAGCCAAGTGGAAGCCTATTAGTTTAATGGGAGATGGAACTGATGCTGAGTACAGTTAGAGTGGGCATCAAAGTACAGGTACGTTGCCATGGATACCTTTGGGATACCTTATTGCAGGCAGCACAGTTCTTCCATTTCCCTTCATTGGGATTGGGTGTGCATTGATTGGAAATAGGTAATAAATGCCAGGTTTTGGCCAAAATACAACACAATGGACAGTGCCATGCCGTTTGGACCCGAGAGTTTCTGTCGGCCGCAGGTGCCACATCTTTGTGAGGGTATCTTGTGCAAAATGCGCTGTTCTCAAATCTTGGATGAGTTACTTTGGTAAATATTTTAATCGAGCACACAATTCCCAAGCACTCCCAAGCTGTGTTATGCCACCCGCTTATCAGCAGATGTTCGTAACATTCTCAGTACCATTTCCTTCAATGCAACGAACAGACGGTTCTATGACCTCACTTAATGTGGTTTCAGTGCCCAATTGGTACAGTCGTCCTCTGTGAGGACTGAAGGAAACCTAGACACTCGAGGTCATTCAGGTTGTGTTCAGTAGATAACTGGCACAGATGTGTACCTTTAATACAATGAAGGCTCCCACCCTATCAGCATTTGTTTGACAGAACATCTGTTTGTGAAACGGTAATACATTGTTGGTGGTGTAAACATATTTCCAAATAACTTCGCCAAGCCAGTAAGATACAAACGTATGAGAAAGAAACGCCATTAGTGGCTGCGTTTCACCTCTCCACTCTGACTTCAAGCATGTAATCCAAAATGGAGTCTCACATCCACATTCTTGTAGGCATTCATTTTCAAATGTCTGCATTTTCACTCCACAGGGGACTCACAGTCACATTTCCAGTGCATTCTGGCAACTTGTTGACACACTCATGGCTTCTAGTGTTAAGGACTGATGGGATTATGCAATAGACATCCCTTTGACTATGTTGTTGCTGAGGTTCCGTGCTGAAGAATACTCTACAGTCTACATAGGCAGGCAGAAGACAAAGAGATTCTGGCAGGTATCAGAGTTGGTGAGAGGTCAAGATGTAAATTCAAGGTTGAAGAATAGTTTGCACACCCTCTATTCCAGTAGATACATTCAGACCATGCTTGTTGAATTCTTTGCCCTTAGACATTTGCAGGTTCAGCCAACACATTGACTTTCTGAAGGCACTTCAAACCCTCCTGTTGTGTTACTGTCTATGATCTGCTTGCCTTGTGTGGGAAATGCTTCATGTCTATGATTTACGTCAGTAGGTGCACCTAGAAATAATGTGTTTTTTGTGGGTGGTACAACTAAAATAAAAACCAAAATCAAATCACATCAAAGGCTGGAAGATAGATTCATTCCAGACATCCCAGTCACACTGTGTACTGGATTTGGAAAGGCAAGGGCTCCTTTTGCTCCAGCAAAGTTCAGCTAAAAGGGTGTCACCAACCAGGACCAGTCTTCACAGTCACTCAGGCATGGATACTTGTCTGGGAAATGCAGTTGCTTCTTGATGCAAAAAAAGTAAAGTATCTGGTGCAAATAGCCTCTAGTCCGGTCCCATGCCAGCTTCACTTTTGAGCCCTTTCTACAAGGCGAACATCTCCGGTTCATATTGTATCTGCCTGGGTCTCTCCCATGTGGCTCTCACAGCCTTCTAAAGGAGGTTGTTGCAAGATTGCTCTCTTGGTGGGGGAGTGCCTACTTGTGTGCCCTTTGGGTGGATACCATCACCAAGATATTGCAGGCTCTCTTTCTGAAGCCCTGTTTGTTCTTTTTGGTGCCTGCTGGGCTCTGGCGTACCTGACTAGCATGGGATCCTGAACCTATTTCCTGGTCCCATTTTGCTCCCTTACTTGATGAGCCAATACATACTCGGGCCCATGTGTCTAACTGGTATCAGGTAATATTGTGCCCATATATATGGCCGCCACACATAATGTCGCCGGGAAAAGGTTGTGGCAACATTATATATGGAGACTCTATATATAGGGTCAGGGAGAGCGGGTTGATGGGGTGTACCCCACTCAACTTAGAAAAAAAAGGTTTTGGGGTTTGCATGGGGTTTCCACGTAATAATGTCTCTGCAAAAAATGGCAATTTTTCAGTGCCTTTTTTGCCAGGCAACATTTTTTGCGGGGAAATTATCACATGGAACCATCTAACCTCCTCAACATTGTGCCCGTTCCTCCGCCCCAACAACAAATAGGCTTATGTTGTCTCCCTCTAACTGAAATGCTCCCTCTCTCTCAGGGGCTTTCCACAGTGCCCCTCTCCAGGCGTCGCTTCTCTTCCTCTCCTCCAACTTCCTCTTCCAACTCATTCTGACTTTGCCCCCCACCCCTGCTCCTTTCGGGATTCCTTACTTTTCCCCTTTGTTATATCCTGCGCCTTCCTACTTCCTCTTGCTGTTCAACTCCTCCAACTCTGCGTGCACCCCCAAAATCCTCCTGCACCTCCAAGTCCTCCAACATCTCCAGCTTCTTCTATACTCCAACTCCTCTTGCACCACCAACTCGTCCTGTACCATCAACACCTCTGACACCTCAACCTGCTCCTCTCCTGAACTCGCTGCCTAGCCCACACTGCTTGATATCTATGTGGGTTTTTTATAGCGGTGTGTTCCCTCTCCCATCACCAGCCTTGTGGTAAGGTCCTGTAGCTGAGTGTGGTTAACTTTTCTATTCAGGGATTGTTTGATTTGCTGGGTTTTCTCACAACCAGGTGTCTCGGAGGGCCTCATCAGCTTATTAGCCCTACCGCCAAACCCCCGGCACTATTAGCACCGGATCATGGGTTTGGCGGAACGGTAAATCCCCATTCCCCTTTGTGCCCATTTAGGAATTTCCCATTCCCCATTGCGCCCAATGGGGAATGTTCGGCGCTATTACCGCTGGCGGTAATAGCACCGAAAATCAGCAAAACCAGTGGTAATAGCACCGAAAATCAGCAAAATCGTGGCGTATTTGCCCCCAGCTCAGAGCTGGGTGTAAATCCGCCAAGCCCATGATTTGGCAGACCCTTAAATGCAGCGGTAATAGCGTTACCCCCAAACTCGTAATGAGGTCCTTAAGTCTAGAGTTCTCTCAATGCAGGCACAGCATCTAAAAGGCCAGTCTGCCGTTTTAGATGTGACAGAATCACACATGTGTGTTTGTATTCGCACTCCAAACTGTTGTTACTGGATTCCATTTTAGTAGGCTCTCGCTGTAGGGCAAGCAAGTTCGCAATGTGCTCGCTTAGACTAAAATGCTTTATCAACACAATCATCTCATGAGTGATCTGACTCCATGTTAAAGCGTAACATTGACTGGTAACTGCAGTGCCCGCAGTCTGTGGGAGTCCCAGTGACCACTTCCTGACATCTCCCCATCTGATCTACCCCTTTCATTAAGGTAACACTACATAATTAGCTGGGTAGTTCAGAGATGGTCTGGAGGATGAATCATTTACCACCTTGAGAAGTCGCATTACAGAGCAGGCAGCTCCCCCAGGCCCACCAATCACGTACCTGCATAATGTAAGTGATGCATTCACGTGCTGAATCGCGTCACCTACGCATGAATGTACGGTTCCCTCATTTCTGGGGTGATATACAGCTCCAGTTTAGACACTATCTGGCATACTGTATAAGCCAGTGTTGCATGCAGATGCTGTTGTATCGTCTACGGAGCAGCTGCGCTGTACTTACTATGCTGATAGAAGTGTGAAGGCCTCGTTTACTACGTGGCAGTGAACCAGCTCATTACAGAGTAGTTAATGCCTTAGTTTATCCTTCTGTAATGCCAGGATTGTAATTGGGCATTCACAAAGCCCCACCAGCTATAATTGGAGCCAGGCATTGAGCCAAGGTATATTATTTCAGTGCACAGGGATTTAAGGGGACGTTTCTTTGTATGCATTAATTCATCATCACCTCTACGGAGGCTTTTTGGATACACAGTAAGGAGCACGTTGTCTCTCTCATAAGAATGATGTTAGAGGTGTAAGTAGCATTACATGTATGCTGTGAATATCTCCATAGCTCTGCACACTGCAGGTTTCTAGACGGTTCTTCTTGTTCCTGAGTGTCTAACAATGACAATGCAAATTGAGTGTTACTATGGATGTGACAAGAGCTGCTTCTTGGCAACTAAGAGATCAAAGGGTAGTGATAAAGATACCAGCAATCTTCCATTCTGATTGGTCAGAAGACCACCATGCGATCTAAACCTCAGAGGTTCTAACTGTTGGAGCATAGTTCACTAGGGGCTGCAATCCCTATGGTCTCCTTAGCGATGCCGAGACTCGCTATTTCCTAGATAACAGACCTCTTGGGTTGCTCCCCTGCATGGCGTGCAGATAAAGGCACTTTTGCGCAGCTCCTTCCTCCACCCAATGAAGGACATTACGCCTCTGTATGCAGAAGTCGAGGTGAAGAGTGTCATTCTGTCCCTCCTTTCTGTCCTTTTGCAACACATATACCTGCCATATTTCTGTGTCACGTTGACAAAGAACATCCGAGGGAGAGGATCAGGAGTGAGCGGGGTTGGGAAGTGACGTGGGGAATCGGGGAAATTAGTTGACCATTGAACTTTGAGGAATAAAGGTGTTGAAGCTACCTTGTCTGTGTCTGGTTCTTTAGAGCGGCGTACATGGAAGCCTTCCATGGGTTGCGGTAGTCCCGCACCAGGCTAGGGCACGAGACTGGTGATAAGGGAAGAAGGAGTCACGCGTGTGAATACGCGACAGGTGGTAGGTGCAACACACGCAGGACCAGAAGGCACACGGAAGGTGTGCAAAGGCTGAGAAAGGCCTGCAGATCGGCACATCACCCATGGCCGTGAACACAGCGATGTGTCCTGATGGAGGTGTGCCGGCAGTTAACGAGCGAGTGGCATGTGTGGAGACATGAGGGCTACTAGGGGCCCGACATCAGATTTCACCCAACGAAGAGGCGATGAGTCAAAAAGGTGGTGGGGGTGAGGCGAGAGAGAGACAGTGCTCATGCCTAGCGGCGGCCATTGTACACAGTCCCCTCCCCCACTCCAAGGACCGCAGTGCTCGTGCCTTAACAGGTGGCCACGTGAAGGCTTAAAGGAGGCCCACAGGAAGCCAAAGAGGCAAGTGGACATTGGAGAGTATACAGAATGTTGGTGCAAGTGGTCCCAGAGGCTGTCAATCAGGACATTCAGGCGGCAGTGCAAGATTCTTTAGCAATACAGTTGCCAGGGACATTTGATGTGTCATATTCTAGTAACATGGGGCCCACAGGGCATGTGGATGATGAAAAACAGAAATGCTTGCTCAAACTAGCAGTAGGTACCGCAACACGTGACATCATAGATGAAATGCCAGAAACTTCTATCGACTCAATCCAAGAGTTAAAAGGGGCATTGGCTGCGTACTTCACACCACATACAAATGTGGACTACGAACACCATTTATTTCATTCTACCAAACAGGCGAAAGGAGAAACGATCGATGCATATGTCATGCATCTAAGGATCAAAATGAAACACTGCGACTTAGCCAACTATTCTAACACGGAAGCCTTGCAGTTCCAAATAGTTACAGGGTGTGAATCCCAGACATTTTGTCGCAAGCTGCTACAAAAAGCCAGAACGCTAGATTCAATATTGATGCTCACAATGGCACAACTAGCGGTTGACACACAAGTCGAGAGTTTCAACACAACCATGACATCAGAGACGATACACAGACTACAAAACGACCACATAACGGAGGAATTGTTCTGCTACAAATGTGGATGCGAGTATCCACATGAAGGAACCTGCCCAGCGGTGGGACAACGGTGCTCCACGTGTGGAGATGAAGGACACTTCAAATCGGTGTGTCGCCTAGCACGCGAGAGGGGACGCGAAAGAGGGAAACATAGTGCCAGTCGCGTAAGACCAAGGTCCTTCCCTACAGCGACACATGTATCTCAGGCAGCCACCCACTCCCACAGGATGCCTCAAGAGTCAGAAACGATAGAACCTGAATCAAGAGAAGACAAATCCAAGAGGGACAGGAAGGAGAGAAGGAGATACATGGTGCGCACACGACCAAAAAGGAGGTTGAGATGCCACATAAGATACATGGTTGAACAATCTCCCACTGACTCAGAAATCAGCTCATGGGTGGTTGAGCAAAGGAAAAAGGGCAATTTATATGCATAGAGCAACTCCGCAGCCACAGAACAAAGCCTGACTCTACTCACGGGACTCAATGAAAGGCAGACTGAGTTCCTCATAGTAACCGGTGCACAGTAAATGTGCTAAGCGAACAGGTGTACAATGAACTGCATCGACCACCGAAGCTGAAACCAGCCAAAGTAGACATTTATCCCTATGGGACCAAGTCCCCCATAAAGTGCTTGGGACAATTTGAGGGCAAATGCAGATACAAATCACGAGAGGACAAGGTCCTCATACATGTGCTTGCCACCGGAAGTGAAAGTGGATGCTTAATCAGCTTCAAAATACCCATAGACATGGGTTTTATCCACATGCTATATAAACAAATGATACACAAATACATTGACCCAGTGGACATGATCAAAGAACTACACCTGACCCTATTCAAGGGTATAGGGAGGCTGGGTAAGAAACAAATCAAGTTACAGATTGATGAAGGAATTCTGCCGGTAGCCCAACACTATAGGGGTATACCCGTTAACATGCAATGGAAAGTCGAAGAAGAACTCTTTAAATTACTGGAACAGGACATAATAGAACCTGCCACGGGGCCCACAACTTATGTATTACCCTTCGTCCCGATTCCGAAGAAAGTCTTGGATGCCATTCGTTGTGTGTGCACATGAGGAGACCCAACACGACCATCAAAAGGGTAAGACACATGGCACCCTGCATCACAGACATGATACACCTATTCAATGGCACCAAAGCTTTTTCCAAACTAGACCTCCAAAAAGGTTATCATCAGATAGTACTGAGCCCAGAGAGCCGGAACATTACAACATTAGTCACACACCTAGGACTCTATAGATATAAGAGACTGATGGCCTCATTACACGGAAGGCGGAAGGGGATTACCGGTAAGGGCACTGGTGCCGGTAATCCCCACCGCCCTATTACCAGGTCCCTCAGCGAGTCCCGTCCTTAACGTGTGGTCAGACCACACGTTAAGGACGGGACCCGCTGAGGGACTTCAGTGCAAATAACGGTACCGCAAATTTCAGTACCATTATTTGCTCCTTCCCCATTCCCATTGAGCCCTATGGGGGCTCAAATGGGAATGGGGAATGGTTCCCGGAATGGGGACTTACCGGTCCCGCAAAGGTCGTAGTAGGCCAGTAAGTCCCTATTCCGGGAACCCGCCCTCCAACGGCGGTAAGGGGGGTAGCCATGGCGCTAACAGCGCCATGGCTACCGCCTTCCATGTAATGAGGCCCTGAGTTTCGGTGTTTCATCTGTGGCCGAGATATTTCAGGTGGAGATTCACAACGTGATCAAACACATCCCCAACTGTATCAACTACAGTGATGACATATTGGTCTTTAGCACAGATGTGGGGAAGCACGATGAGACACTATCCAGGGTATACATAGCCTTGGAAGTGGTGAACCTTACACTCAGTGAAAAATAAATGCAAATTTCGGAAGTGCACGCTCAAGTTCTTCGGTCATATAATTTCTGAGAAAAGCATGACCCCAGATCAAGATAAGGTCCAAGCGCTCAACAAAACACTGCTTCCAACAAATGTCTCGGAACTAAGATCAATCCTGGGTCTTGCCAGTTATTGTACCCAGTACATCAAAGACTTCCCCACTGTCAGCGAAAAATTCGAGACCTGACCAAACAAAATGCCACATTCAAATGGTCGGAGGAATGCCAGCACGCGTTCACCATGATTCGCGACAGGGTTACACGTGCAGAAAACATGGCCTACTTCGATGCCAACTGTGAATCTGAACTGAGAATAGATGCAAGCCTGGTTGGATTAGGCACAATCTTGGTCCAAAAGGACCTGGATGATGCAAGACACAAAAACATTGTTGCATATGCCAGCCGGAGTCTTTCAGCAACGGAGCAGGCCTACTCTCAGGTGGAGAAGGAGAGTATCGCCGTAGTATGGGCATGCAAACATTTCCATCTTTTCCCATGTGGGAAGCCCTTCCAAGTTGTCAGAGACCACCAAACCCTACTCTTCTTGTATGGTAACCCCCAAGCCAAAATGCCACCCCAATTTGCCTGGTGGGGGCTCAGACTACAAGATTAGACTTTTGAAATTGTCCACAGACCCGGGAAAGAAGAAAACACGGCTGAGTTTTTGTCCCATCATCCGAGGACAGAAAGTGCACCTGAACCATCGGTGGCAGATCGCTACATCAGGTACCTCATACAACAAGCAGTCCCCAAGGGGATTTACCTGATATATCTCACACAAGCAGTGGAGGGGGACGTGGCCTGCAAAATCATCAGTGAAGGAATCAGATCGAGACAGTGGATGCGAGCCAAAGAAAGAGGACATTGCGAGTCAGATGACATCAGAAGGGAAGTGGACCAGCTCATACAAGTGAAAGAGGAGCTAGCCCTCTCTGAAGACAATGGGGGTCATTCTGAGTTTGGAGGCAGCCATGGGGCTTTTAGCACCATGGCTGCCTCCAAACTCGGGTCCAGGTCCGGTGTCTCTGAATGGGGACTTACCGGGTCATTCCAACCTTGGAGTACCCGGTAAGTCCCCATTCAGAAAACCATTCCCCATTCCCATTTGAGCCCACATAGGGCTCAATGGGAATGGGGAAGAAGCTAATAACGGGCCCGCAAATTGCGGACCCGTTATTAGCTCCAAGGTCTCTTAACGGGTCCCACTAAGATTGGCTGGTCAGACCAGCCGTTCCTGGTGGGACCGCTAAGGGACCTCGGAATGTGGCGGTAGGGGGTTCACGGCACCAGCAGGTAACCCCCTACTGCCATACTCGGACTGAGGCCCAATATTCTGTTAAAAGGACACAAAATGGCAATTCCGACCTCCATCAAAAGGAAGGTTGTAGAGCTCTCCCGTGAAGGACATAGGGGCATCGTCTCCACAAAGCGAATGATTAGACAAAAGGTGTGGTTCCCCCAATTAGACTTGCTTGTGGGAGAAGTTTTGAAAGACTGCCCTACCTGCTGTCTCATTACCCCGAACAGACCCCAAAGCCGTTACCCAGGTCTGAACTACTGGGAGGGGTATGGGAGGCAGTATGAACTGATTTATTTGGGCCCATAGAAGGAGGAAAATATGTCCTCAGAGTAATGGATGAGTTTTCCCGCTACCCAGAGGCACAGATAGTGTCGTCCATGGCCACTCATCATGTAATCCCTGTAATGGACCGCATATTCACAGCCTACCATATACTGAGGAGAGTGAAGACTAACAATGGGCCACTGTTCACAGGCCAAGAATTCAAACGTTTCAGTGAATATATGGGGTTTCATCACCAGAAGATCACCATTATGGCCACAGGCAAATGGGATGATCGAACGTTTCATGGCCAACCTCAAAAGAGCGATTCAAGTAGCCTGCCTCACAGTACAGCCATATGAACATGTATTTCACCAGCTGTTAAGCGATTATAGGAGCACTACACAAGGCTCCAGGGGATAAGCCCAGCGGAAGTAATGTTTGGGAGAAACGTCCGCACCACCCTGCCCCAATATGGGCACCAATACTCTACTCGACCAGTAGACAGGGACATAAGTAATCAAGACCGGCCAGCCAAACAGAAGATGAAAGATTATGCGTATATGCGAAGGAAGGCCCAAGACTCAACCCTTGCAGTAGGGGAGGTGGTAACTGTCAAACAATCACAGACCAGTAAACACACTGAGCCTTTCAAGGATGAGCCTCTGGTCATCACAGTGAGAAAAGGATTGATGATCACGGCCCAGGGTGACAACTGGTCGACCACAAGGAATTTGTCACATTTCAAGAGGTTGCCACTAATGAGCTCAAGGCCACTGGGAGGCAGATAAGATGCGGCAGAAGAGTATTCCTCCAATGACTCCTATCAAGGGGACAGACAGGACTCTGACACGTCAGACAAGGATAACCAGTGCCGAACCGAGGGAATGGCCACTGTGGAACCAGAGAACCAGAGACCCCAAAGGGCCCAAAACAGGCCATAATGGCTCATTGAGGGGATATGGTGAGCAGCATCACCCTTGACTCACAGAAAGACTCTGCTGGGGAAATTGTTTAATTTGTGGGGGGGGTCATGTTGACAAAGAACATCCAGGGCAGAGGGGCGGGAGTGTGCGGGGGTGGGGAAGTGATGTGGGGAATGGGCAAAGTTAGTTGACCGTTGAACGTTGAGGAACAAAGGTGTTGAAGCTACCTTGTCTCCATACGGTTCTTTAACGCGGCGTGTGCCCGAGAGCCTTCCCTGGGTTGCGGCAGTCCTGTACTAGGGTAGGGCACGAAATTCTGTGTCTCTGTTTTCGCAGACATCAGTAATTTTGTGCTTATTTTTCATTGTTTATATCCACTTCTTGTGATACATCTAGGTCAAAGTTTGCGTGATTCTACCTCCTGTGTTACCATCAGTGGGCAAAGCGAATACGATGCCACTTTATCTCCCACTATGGTCTGATGGTGCACATGGTAACTGTGTCTCACTCTATGGCCCTCATTCCGAGTAGGGCGGTAAGGGATAATGGGCACCGGTAAGGAGACTGGTGCCGGTAATCCCTTAACACCCTACTATGAGGTCCCTTAGTGGGTCCCTTCCTTAACGCCTGGTCTGACCAGGTGTTAAGGACGGGACCCGTTAAGGGACCTCACATACGCCGGCCCGTTATTTGCGCCCTCCCCATTCCCATTGAGTCCTAAAAAGGGATGGCTACCCCCAAACTCGGGTCGGTGTCCCGCAAAAGGGGACTTACAGGGCCATTCCGACCTTGGAGGACCCGGTAATTCCCTTTCGCGGGACCCGGTACATCCCCATTCCCATTTGAGCCCCCATAGGGCTCAATGGGAATGGGGAGGATCGTAACAACGGTCCCGTTCATAACGGGGCCGTTGCTGCCATCCGGTACTGCTCGAGGGTGCTGCTCTGTATGCCTGGTCTGACCAGGTGTTCCAGAGCGGCACCCGCGAGCATACTCGGAATGTTGCAGCGAGGTAACAACGACGCCGGTAGCACTACCAGTGTCGTTGTTGCCTTACCGCAACACTCCTAATTAGGCCCAAAACCTTTCAAAATGAGACCCTTTTGAGTGGGCGCCTTCGCATGAACTGGCCATGATTTGCCTAGTAGAGAAGCTCTCACGTTTTTTGTCGTAAGCTGACGATAGTTTCATTGCTGGGTAACTGTGCTTATTTGATGTGCAAATGAGAGGTGCCTACCTTATACAGTAGTTGATTGCATACTTTGGGTGCACGATGGAGTGACCCATCGACTTTACTAGAGTGGAAAGAAGAGGTGTGGGGGAATCCCAGGGCATATGAGGTTTTTTGTGTTTTGATCGTCAATGTAGATGCAGTTTCAGTGTATTCACTGCAGGGCTTGTGATTAGTAGTTTCTCCGATGGTGTTGAAACCCACGTCCATCACTAAGTTGGATGCAAATTTGAATATCATCCTCATAGATATGGAAAACTGTGTGTGTGCATCAGGACATGGATGTGGGGGACACACATAGATGTTGAATAGGATCGAGAATAGGCCCGCCATAGGGTGTTTTGTTGATTTTAAGATAATGCACGTCCTTGCTTGGATTAAAGGAACGGTGCACTTATGTTGATATCATATAATGTTCTGCCTTATTTTAGTATACTATGTTAACATTCCAATTCATGTTATGCTGAATAATCAACTTTTTCTTATGGCATACATTGTTGTTGTGCTTTGCTAGGTTATGCATGCAAGCCATGTCCCGCTGATCACCATAGCCAAGTGAAATGCAAAGCCGGCACTAGGGTTCTGCCAGGGTCTGACATGAGTTTAATTATGTGTGGAAATCAGGGTGAGAGGTTACACATCAAATAACTTTTATATCTACAACTGTACTGTCGGTTGATAAGAGGAATAGAACACAAACAAGTGCTTCTACCTGGTGTGTTTAATGTAAACTTTTCCTTAAAAACAAATGTGGAGACAAAATACCCGGAGGTATTCAAAACTGTTTAAACAAAGCATACCATACACATGGGTACAACCCGACCAAATAGGCTGGGTTTAAATGAACAATTTTGATGTCTTGCTTACATTCAATAACATATAGGGCCTCATTACGAGGTGGGTGGTAAGGGGTTAACGCCGGCGGTAAAGGCGCCGGAGCCATTAACCCCGTACCGCCCTATTACGAGGTGCCCTTGCGGGACCTGCTCTGGACATCTGGTTTTACCAGATGTCCTTAGCGGGTCCCGCGAGGGGGCCAGCATGCTAACAACGGGCCCGTCATTAACGGGCCCATTGTTAGCATGCTCCCCATTCCCATTGAGCCCTACAGGGGCTCAAATGGGGATGGGGATGGTCTGGGTTCCCTGAATGGGGAAATACCGGGCCCTCCAAGGTCGGAATGGCCCGGTATTTCCCCATTCAGGGACCACGGACCCGAGTTTGGAGGCAGCCATGCCCTCATTAAGGGCATGGCTGCCTCCAAACACGTAATCAGGCCCATAGTGTTTTGTAAATACATAGAGAACACAAAAAACTTTTAGTGAACATAACATAAAATGATGACAGTGTGTGGTATCAACCCTGGAACGATTAGGAAATCGTCGACACCGTGGTGTTTCGGCCTTAAAGTGGAGCTGTTCAGTAACGCTTGTGTGTGCAGGCCTTCATCAGGACGTGTGGAAGGATGGTAGACCCCACTCCCGGTAATTCAGTCTACAAGTATTAAGGGTAAAATTGATGCGTAGAGATGTTGTAACCTCGGGAAAACACTAAGTATATTATTTAAAGGGCTCTTAACGATGCCTATGTATGGTAACATGGGAGCACTATGTTAAAATAACACAGTGTTGGTCTTACCTTAAGACAAAACAAGTCCAATGGTAACTCTATTGGACCACTCTAGCGTAGGTGGAATCTGGCGTGTAAATCGCCAAACAAGGAACAAATAGTCGTGACAGGGTAGTGGGTACCTGTGGTAATGACATCAAACCATATAGTGATTTTAGAATTGGCCTCATTAAATTAAGATTGAAGGAGAACTGGTGTGGAACTAGTCTTGGTTCTTATCTCTCAAGAGATATCACGCACATGAGTCTTGTCCCAGTGACATGATGCCAAAATGATTGAGAACAAATACTGTACAGTGTATCAGCTGACCCACGAAATCTGTAGAGAGGGAGGTATAGTCAGTCACAGAAACAGGTAGTGATGACAGTTATTGATAATGGTGAGAATAGAGCCCTGTGTGGGGTCTACATTGGAGAATGTGTATCATTCATGTGTGGAGCGTGAGGGTTGAGATAAAAAGACCCATAAATGCAACCAAATCCATAGTGCAGGATAACTCCAGAGACATGTGATCAAGGCACAAAATGAGACCTCGTGTGTGGCGTCCGTGATTTCCATCAGATAGAGTGTGGCGAGATATAGATTCGCTTGTACTTACATGCATGACTCAGAGGGGTCGAGTCCTCTGTTCTGACGTTTCCGCAGTGAATGCAGGAAGAGTCTGTGGTGGGGGACTCGGTTGCAAAAGAAAAAGAACAAGAACAAGTGCGCGTCCATGTATAACACCGTACTGGTCTGAAACAGAATGCGTGTCACAACTACGTGGTCCAATGAGACAGTGCCACATAAGAGTGGGCGTGCCGGAAATCAAGTATTCGCCGTAGTCAAGGACGCTTACTAACTTAGAGCCTTATTGGTTCGCCTCGGGGGGCTTGTCAGATACACGCAGTCCGTGCGCGTGGCCGCACTGGTCTACCTCAAAGAAGCGTGTTGCTGTTACGTAGTCCGATAGTATTATGCCCCATGGGAGTGGGCATCGTAGTCAGGGACGCTGCAGTGTATTCACTCATGCAGCCTTATTGGTCCGCTTCTGGGGCTTGCCTCAGATGAAGGGCATGGATACGCTCGAAACATGTGTCAGGCTGAACATGTTCTATTAAACTCTTCTGCAACTTAAGCAGCTTCTAATAATTTACTCTTAGCGTAGAGTGACTGGAACTCGTTTCTTCTCAGTGGTGTAACTGGGTAACGTACCCACAACTCCAAGCCACCTGCAGCCTTTGTACCCGTATTGATCACATTGCAAGCGCAGTTGACTCATTGGACTTCTCTGCCACTTATATCATTAGAAAGTATTCACTTAATGACACTGTAGCCAAGTGCATAAATTCTATCTTGACTCACAACTATTTCACATTAAGTACTAATACTTATCTCCAAACGATAGGAATAGCCATGGATACTCTATTGCCCCTCAGAATGCACATTTATTTGACATGATTAGAAACTGATTTCCTTGCCACCTGAGGCTGCAGACCTTTTATTGATGTACACTACATTGACCATATACTCCCGAATTGGACTGATGGGGAACAGGGCCTTCTAAGCTTCCACAGAAGATTTCCTGAATTCCTCACAACCATCAACTTCAAACTCTCCTGAAAAAGTACATTTCCGCGATATCACCACAAAAAGAAAAGATGGCCACCTACAGAACACAGATTGGTGCAAATCACCGGATGGGGAGAGCCATTTGAAGAGTTACAGCTTCCACCCAAAGCACACAAACCATGTAATAATAGTCAGCCAAGCATTAAGATACAAATGAATATTCTCAGACACAAGTGACCAGGATCAAAAGATAAAAGCTTTGAGATCAGACTTTCTAAACTATTGATACAACAGCAGAATGTTAGGCAGCCAGATTCACATGGCCAGACAGATCCCCTAGAGTAACCTCTTAGACAATAGAGCGAAAGAGTCCCAAACCTAGAGCTGGAGGAGCCAGGGACTTCATGGGTAGGGCCGAGCCATGGCTGAGCCTGGGGGTCAGCCCTGGCTCCAGTAGCCCACCAAAGGCCGCACCCATGACATTCCTGGCTCCCCCAGAAAAAGGAAAAACATTAAATGCAGCCCTGGCGAGGCACCATCAAGGCAGCGTTTTTTTTTTTAAGATATGAGCCTTTCTTTCCATTTTGCCCACTCGGCACAGGCAAAATGGAAACAAATGGTCAAATATGAAAACAAATAAGTGGGCATTTCTTTAAATGGAAAGAAAAGCTCATTTATTTGTTTTCATATTTGACCAATTCTTTCAATTTTGCCCGCGCGGCGCAGGCAAATAGGAAAGATATGGTCTTTATTTAGTTGTTTTTTTTGCATTGGGCAGCCATGGTGGGGCCTGTGCAGGCCCGTGGCATCCGGGGGTACCGGCCCATAAGGAGGGTCAGGATGGAGCCCCTGTTGGAGCCCGGGCCTCGCCAGGCTCGCCCACCTCTACCTAAACCCAGGTGCCATTTGTGGTCACATACAGTCCAGGGTTGTAAACCTCTGCTAAGGGACCACAACCCATTCTGCAACCTGATGAAAGCGTGAAAGATGTTTTCCCTGAGACGACCCTCCTTGCTTTCAGAAAACCAGCCAATCGGAAGAAAATGATGTGAAGAAGCAAACTACACCACACAGATAGCATGAAAAATGGAACCATGCCCTACAAAAACATAAATTGCCTGACCTGCCCACATATCAATATTATTTCGACACAATCAAGATATCCTTCACAGGTCAGGACTAAAAAATGATGTGGCGTTTTACATGTGCATCCAATAACATTGTCTACCGTCCGAGTGTCAAGCGATGAACAAAGGAGAGCCCCGCTGGTGAGCATTTTTTGGAAGCAAATATCACGTTGAGGATCTTGAAATTGCTGTACTCCAGGGTAATTTCAGGACTGACAAGGCCAGGATGACCTATGAATTCAAATGCATGCACATGTTCAATACACACACAGGGGTCTTGAATAGACATCATAGCTTCATGAGTCACTATCCCAACTAACAGACTCACCCTCTTTCAACCAATGGGGATGCAGGTATCACAACAGTCAGGCCTGACCCTTTCTGGCATTATTTCCAAAGCCAATCACTGGCCTCTGGCTGTCACTTCAGCAGCCCCATCGGCTTCTCTCAGGATATGGCTCATTGTCAGACTCACTCCAGCCGAGCCCCCTCAGCCCTCAAAGATCCCAAGACCCCCAAGCTACCCAGAGGCTTTCAAGGGCCTCTGTCGCATGTCAGATCCCACCCTTTCCTCATCGTTGTGATGAAACACAATCCTGATATGGTATTTGACACAAATGGGCCCCATGATTCAAAGTCCTAATACATGACTGGATGGGCCTCCTCCCTACCAGCCCTCTAGAGGCACACACCTGATCTGTAGATGATTGTGCCACCAATGATCTTGCAAAGAGACTGGCCTGATATCCGAGCTTCAACTAGACTTCATCTATGATGACTGACACTGTCCCATCCCCTCAGGCCTCTGTGAGAGTGCTCTTACAGGTTGGGCTGTGTGTTTCTTTTCTTTTCCTTATTTTCAGTTCCACTGACCCCCGCCCCACTTAACACAGTGTACCATTCAAACCTTGAAGATGGCAATGTGAGGGGTGGGGGCCTCAACATCTGTAATGTATGCCTCTCTGAACAACCTACTAATCAGTCACAAAGACAGGCACCGATAATGAATAAATAAGTCTAGCAGGAGCTATTTAAGCTGTAATGCTGTCATATTTTTCAAAGGCTTATTTTCCTCTCTGTGCTAGGAAATGGTCAAGACCGCAACAGCTTGCAAATAAATGACTTTCTTAACCTACTCAAGGTTTTAACTTGCTGTTTTCTCTGGGGTTCAACACTGTATATAGATATCTGTATGGAATTTTCACAGAAAACATATCAGTTTCAAGGATGTCACCAACAAACTACTGTGTGGTCTGTGTGGCGACATTGCAGAATAAACCTCTCCTAGTATTCATCAGGAGCAACAATATTGGCATATCTGATGAAGTCAGTGGTCATATTTAATTGGTGATGTCATCCGTAATGTAATTGATGATGGCAATTGTGATGTCATAGGTGATAGCACAACCAGTGCAGGGCAAGGTTGAGTTATAGTTGCCTCACTAATCCTAACATGAGAAATTCAGTTGTTGTACGGTCTTTGCATTGTAACCATAATGACCCTTCAACTAAAGTCATTTTCAAGAATTTGAAAGGTTGTTTTACACAGAAGTTTAAACATAACTAATTTTTTGTATTTTTTAATGATACCCTCTATCAATAATCAAGCAGCGACGGTGCTTGTGATACGGAGGTGAACTCGACACAGGGACCTTCCGGGCACTGCCCACTGTGCATGCCCTGTGTCCACGCCCAGCACACTCCGTAGCCCGGGCATGACCATCATCCCTCTACATGATGGATACCACATACACACTAAGTGCCCGGTTCAAAGTGAATTTGCACTGCTGAAAAGTGACTTTGCATTGCCGACACAAACCCTGATTCAAGTGTATTTTTGCAGTGTAAAGTCCGGACTTTGCACAGCAAAAATACACTTTGCACAGTTCTATGAATCAGGGTTTGTGTCGGCAGTGTAAAGTGACTTCTCAGCAGTGCAAATTCACTTCGAACCGGGCAAATATTCCATGAATCAGGCCCTTAGTCTTTCATCTTTTGTAGCAGGGGTCTCCTGCTGAGTCTCCTGTCCAATGGGGTGTGTGAGCGTGCTGTGCATGGTTACTAGTGAAAAGCATGGAAACTGGCTGCGCAGCCGACCGAGTCATCATGATGCCGGAATTAAAAATGTCAGTTTCACCAAAGAATTGAAATTTTACAATAGGATATTGAAGTTGCCAGAATGTCGCAAAGTAAGTAGTCATTTACAGGAGGAAGAACAAGGGTGCTGCAGTAAAGCTCACATCCCCGGGCATCATTTGAAGCCCACTTCTGCACGGCAATTTGTGCAGGTTCTTTACATGAAATAGACTTCTAAGAGAAGTGATGATTGCCACGAGGAGGTGATAATGAAATTCCTCTCGGGTCCTGAATGCGGTACAAAGTGTCAAACTGAGAGCAATAATGTGAGAGCTTCTGAAGCTCTCCTTGAAAGAAATTAATTGATATAATGGCCGTGCTTTTCTATCCTGTGTGTGAATTGATTGCCAGTGAGCAGTGCCACATTCAGAGCACTGGTGGTTCCGGTTCTCTATGCATGTCAGTTATGATATGATATGCCATTTACAACGCGCCTGTACACAAGTGTTTCTAGGTGCGACAAGACAAGGAGGGGGGAACAGAAGGAGGACAAACAGCAATCTTACTAGGCCTTGTGTCATTCAGATCGCGTGAGTGCAGGAAAGAGGGGAGGGGAGCAGTGCCAAAGGGGGTTGGAGGGTGACGAGAAGTGCAGGAGACGCAATAAGTGCTGCCCGAGGTAGGCTCTAAATTACAAAGAGGAGGGACTGTAGGGTTACAGATACAGACCCTTAAGTGCTGAGGGAGCCCAGAGGCAGTGCGAGGGCAACTGAACATGCAGGAGCCTGCGACTGAGTTCAGGCAGGGGCAGGTGACCAGTGGGCAGAGCTATCGGGACATTAGCAGGGGAGAGGAAGAGAGAAAGCGTAAGCGAAAAAAGGAAGGTCTTGAGTTGCTTCCAGAATGGGAGGTGTTTCTGCTCAAGTTTGAGAGAGGCGGGGAGGCTGTTCCAGAGGGAGGCCCCAGCTGAGGAAAGAGATCTGCCCCTCATTCTCTGCTTGGAAAAGCATCTGACCCTCAGAGAATTGGAGGTGGATGAGCAGAGAGCTTGAGAAGGAAGATGTTTAGGAAGAGAAAGTTGGGGGTAGTGCAGTCCCAGACCCCAGAAAGCCTTGCGGATAATGTAAAGGGTCTTGAATTTGATCCGTGCAGCCACGGGGAGCCAGTACAGAGATTTCCGAGCTTGAGAGATATGATCCTTGGGCTTGAGGACTACGACAATGCTCGCAGTCCTGTCATGGATGAGTTGTAAATGTCAAAGAGTAGAGACAGGCAGATTTAGAAATGGGCTGCTGCAATCGTCCAGCCTGGGTAGGACCAGGGCTCTAGAGTCAGTGAGCCTCTGAGGGAACCTGACAAAAGGCAGAATACCTGTTAGGAGGTGCAGCTGAAAGTGTGACTCCTTAGAGACATTAGAGATGTGAGGAGAGAAGGAGAGGTTGGCATCAAAGATGACACCAAGATTCTAAGCCTCACAGGAAGGAGCAGGAAGAGAGCCCAGGGTGGGCAGCCAGAGAAAGAGAGAGAGGGGAAAAGAGGGAGCAGGTGTCCTGATGAGCAGGATATTTGTCTTACTGGCATTAAGGCAGAGATCATTGGCAGCACACCATTCCTGAATTGCGGCCAGACAGTATGGTATGAGAGAACGAGCAGAGGTGGCTGAGGGGAGCCTGAAGGAGAGCTGGGTGTCATCCACATAACACTGAAAGGCAGATTAGAATGTAGCGATGTGGTGGGCCAGAGGTGCCAGGTAGTGCTTGAATAGCCAGGGAGAAAGGTTAAACACCTGGGGAACACCACAAGTAGAGAGAGAGAGAGAAGAGAGCAAAGACCCCAGTTGGGAGGATTGGTCAGTGAAAATGGAGGTCAACCAGGCCATGTGCCTGACCAGTGATACCCAGGTTGTTACAGAGGTGATTGAGCAGGATGGCATGGTTGACCGTGTCAAAACCAACGCATAGATATAGGAGAACGAAGACAGAAGGAAGATTAGAGTCAAGATTGGAGACAACCAACAGATTCAGTATGCAGATTAAGTTGGGAGATGGCCAGTTTTTCCAGGAGTTTGCCCAGGAAAGGAGTGGTGGAGATCAGGGGATAGTTAGCCAGAGAGGAAGGATCGGCAGAGGGCTTCTTAAGAAGGGGGTGCACAAGGGAGCATTTAAGGGGGAGTGGAAGGTTCCAGTGGCAAAGGAGTGATTGTAGAAATCGCCTAAGACTTGGGCCAGGGTGTCGATGTGTTCCTTGATGGTTCTAGATGACCAGGGGAGAACCTGCTTTGACAAGACTTTCAAAGATCAGACTTATCTTGAAACATTGTCAGGGGTGAACAGGGGAAAGAATGAGAAGGGAGGAAGGGAAGCAGCCAAAGATGGGCTAGGGCTGGCAGAGGAGGAAGAAAAGGGGGGGGGGAGCGAGAGGATGTCCTGAGTTTTAGTGGTGAAATGAGAAGCCAGGGTCGTGCAGGGGGCCTGGGAGGGAACAGGAGAGGTAGAGACTGCAGCAGGATTGGCCAGCTCCTTGCAAATTTTGAAAACTTCAGCCAAGTTGTTTGATGCCGTAGAGATGCGGGCTTGGATGTGGAATCCCTTCTTAGAGAGGACAGAGAGTCTGTTCTGACTTTGGAGCAGTCGGCAGGCCAGATTGTCATAGGGTGCGCCCGATGCCCTCCACTTCCTCTCTGCCTCCCTACACTTAGTTTTAAAGGTGGCGAGTTCAGAATTGTACCAAGAGTTGCACTTGGAGGTGGGCTTCAAGCGAATCCTCATGACAGGATCAAGGACATCAAGAGTGTAGAGATATGAAGGTTAGAGAGGGCTGTGTCAGAGTGTGAGTCAGCCAAAATTGTATGAGGAGGAGAGAAAGCAGCGGCAAAAGCCTCCACTGACACACGCTTCATGGGTTGGATGACCGAGAAGGTAGTTGCCAGTGCTGAGGACGGCTTCACCTGAGGGGTAGAGAGAGAGAGGTGGGAGGAGAGGAGGAAGTGGTCACTCCAAGAGAAAGGAGTGGTGAGATGGTTAGAGAAGTGGAGGTCTCAGGAGATCAGAACATCCACGGTGTGTCCTGCAGAGTGAGTCGGGCCAAAGCAAAGAATAGAGAGATAGAGTGACAGAGGTTGTGAAAGAGCCCTGAAGAGGGGTTGGTGGCATCTAGGTGGATGTTCAGGTCTCTGAAGAGGAGAAGTTGAGAGCTAGAGCAGCCTTCACTGCACTTTCGAACAATTCCAGGGGACAACCTTTCATTGGTGGAAGGAGGGTAAAGGGTTAGCCTTTCTATTGATTTTGCAACAAACCAAACACAATCACCTATAGTGAGGGGAGCGGTTGCATTATTTAGATGGAGGCAGTATGTATGTAGGTGGTTTCATTCATTCAACAGATTTAGCATACATAGTTCAAATACATCATAATTTGATACATATTTTACATCCAGGATACCAGGATACCAATTTCACTTTAAAACCCGAGTTCCAATCATATACACCAAAATACATAATAAAATATCCATGTAATAAAATGTAGTTCTGTTTCCCAATCAAAATGTTCCTACAGGACCAGGTGCAATACAATACCCTTGCCACAAAATAAATGTTATTAACAATTCCGGTCTGTTGGCATAAAATTAAATCTTTCGTTGCACGGTTAACACAGGCTTTCTTGAACAAAGGAAGCAAATAAAGTCTTCTCATGCCCTTATAATTCTCACAAAAGAGCAGAAAAGGCATAAATGAGTCTGGATCTGAGCCACAAACCGGGCAGATTTCGGAATTAGCTTTTTTCCAGCCACGAGTAAAAGTCGCAACCTGTAGCGTTCAAGTCCTAAATTCCATAAATAAAGCACGTGCATAGGCCGGAGTTATTAGATCTAAGTATTTATCCGCTCCTTGTTCAGTGTTCAGGGATAGGTAATCCAGCCCTGTTTATCATTGTTAAGCATGAGCTTATTAGATTTTCTTGTATATCCCGTCTGGCTACCACTTTTAACTCTTGTGGTGCAGCTGGATAGGTTCTCCTGGTTCTCCCACATTTCACCCAAGCCCACTGCTCCTTGTTCAGTGTTCAGGGATAGGTAATCCAGCCCTGTTTATCATTGTTAAGCATGAGCTTATTAGATTGTCTTGTATATCCCGTCTGGCTACCACTTTTAACTCTTGTGGTGCAACTGGATAGGTTCTCCTGGTTCTCCCACATTTCACCCAAGCCCACTGCACTTAACGGTTGTCTTATGTGCTTTACCCATGGTGATTTCTGTAGTGCGAACCTAGCTAGAAAGCAACAGAGCGCTGTTCAGTAACGGGAGTGGAACATGATGGGGGCCATCTTGCCACAGGCTTCCAGTGGAATAAAGGGTGGCCACCAACAACCCCATGCACTACTGCCCCAAACGGCACTGATCCGGAGCCAGGAAACAATGAATGTCTGTAGCAAATGCCCCATTTTGGGTTTGAAACTGTGGGCTGAAAGCTCTGTTTCTAACCGCAAATGAACAGACCAACCTGCATCCCAACAATAGCAATGATGTGTACCCCAACCTTTATTTCTTTATGTATAGGAGAGTGTTCATAAATCACTACTTGAAGCATAGAACAGCCTCAGGCGTGAAGAGAAGAGAGGAAGGCAAGAACAAGCAATCATTTGTCACCTGGAGACCTTCTAATCCTTCAGATTTGCACTTTGGACAGAGAAGTGGGAAGATAACAAAGCTTCCATGGAAGGAGATATCCTCTACCCCCTGGAAGATAGTACATGAGCAAACCCATAGTAAGGCATCTGGCAGGAAAAGTGAAAAGAAATGAAGATGTCATCGAACTATTGGGAGGGCACCAAGTCTGTGCCTTCATTCCTCTTGTCCATTGGTCACAAGTAGAAATGGAATAGGTCTTCAAGACTTTCTGGTCCTTTTTGGAAATCTCATTTCAATCTCACGTGGTAATGGGAGGTGTTTCATTGTGATGAGTCTGTGGCATAACATATCTTCCCTGAATTCTTTTAAGTCTTGTTTGGCGGATGGTGGCTGACCTCAGGCACTTGGTTGCCTGGAAGTGATGGAAACCCATGGCGTGGTATCTTAGGGCACGACCATGCACTGTCTTATTAATTAGAGACAAGAGGCCTCGTTATGAGTACAGCGGCGTGGAATACAATGACAGTAAACCAGCAGAAATGCTGCTGCTTCCACGTCACTGCTACATCACTGCACCGCTGCATTGCAGGTTTTGGGGCAAAGTGGAGGATGTACTTCCAACAAGAAGCTGGAGGAGAATCATCCTTCTTACTGCCAAAAATGATTGGGATTAGGGCAGCGGAATTACCGCTGGGAGTCATTACGAAAAAATACTTATGGGATCCTACGGACTGCAAAATTAGGGAATGCGCAGTGCCACCATTCGGAAAACCGGGGTAAGTGAGTGATGGTAACACTATTAGAGTTTGGTGGGAATTCCAAAGATTTACTGCAGAATTATCAGAAAATTCGTAACGAGGCACAAGGCCTTAAACTGTGTTCTTTCCTGCGTGGGATCCAAATGACTGGATTTCACAAGTGGAATAAATAATATGACTGCAGATTGTTGGGTCAAATTTGAGCCAGGCAAGAAAAGTCATCTTTTACTCTTTGGACTTTGGAAAATCATTCTGCAATCATTAAATCTAGAAATGTCCACTTACCGCGATGGACATCGCCAGTAGGTATCTGAACATATGTTGTTTTTGATGCTGCTTTTCCTTTTCCCGGCCTCTACCACTCACCCCTAAAAGTCTTGGCGACTTCATCCTCTCACTAGTTCCTTCTTTGAACAGCTGGGCTGAGGATAGCAGAATCGCTGTGCAACTCGTGTGCAACCTTGACATTTCAGTGTGTTTTGCTGTTGCCATTGCTCTGGCTAATGCCCATGATTTGCAGTAGTCCACTAGTATGTGTATAAAATATCCCTTTTATTTTCACTTACTGAAATTCTTATTTAATATTCATGTTCTGTCACTTTTTTTTAAATCTAAAGTCCAGTTCATAAAACTTACCATTCTCTTCAAAATATTTCCAACGTATCTGCAAAGGGTCTGAGTAGATGGAAAACGCGTTGGCGTGCCCGCTCTGTGCTCTTATACAGAACATACAATGGTTAACTGCGTAGGACTTGGCCGTCCGTGTCCTGCACAAGTGGCATCGATTACGCAGGATGCGGAGCTCCCCGCTCCCATCTTCTCCCTGCTTGACGGACGTGTCTTCACGCTCATATCTAAAAGGTCAAATGGGCACTTCCGCTCTTGCATTCATGGCCCCTTGGGCTCCCTTTTGTTTTAGTTAATAGTTCAGGTGCACATCGATCTACTAATGGCATTGAGTTCTAATGCATAAAGCAATATTCTTAGATGTAGAGAAATGTGAAAATGTTTCGATTTTCCCATGTATCAGATCTTTAAAGCAAACGTAAAAGGAAAGAGAGTGGGAATGTTATCACGTGAAGATAGTTTAAAAGGCACCGCTCAGATCATCCGTCTGCTGCGTTGTATCGTTTTATTAATCCCCATTCTCTTTGCTACGACCGGAAAGATGGCTCGTGAGTTAAGTGCTCGCCGTAGACATGGGGCCAGCCGAATCCCTGCTGAGCTCTTCATTATTCCGACACTGGCAAATCGAGTGCTTTTGAATTGCCTAATAACGGTAGCTGTCATTACATCACCTACAAGTGGGGGACACCCAGCATGTGGTGCCACAATAAAAAGAAATGAAGCTTATTATTATTCTTTATCAAAAAGCAAACCCTCTTTTGGAGACGAGACCCCCATTCCAAGAGAGACCCCGTCATTAGTTTCATTCGTACAGTGAGCATAACAGCTGCTGCTAATTACTAGAGAACTGCATGTTGGGATTGGAGGGCGAGAGAGCTGCACCCTATAACAGATCACAGAGGGAGAAATTGAGGCAACTGCCGTGCTGCACATGTTTCAAGGAACAGCAGCACGCTGTCATTTCTTGCAGTGCATGGAGGCACATGTATGTGCTACTTTTTCAAATTGCAAATGTAAGCGTTATAGATGTGACACATGTATGTTATACATTACATCTATGTCATATGTAAGACATATATAATATCTAACCTTGATTTGTGCAAAAATGTGAAAAGGGACATGGATGCCCACATTCTAATGCCCTTTGTGGATTTGGAAGCACTTTTTGATGGCGCAAGCAAGCCCATCTCATTGCTTGCGCATGAAAGGTTTTTGGTATCCGCCCCTTTGCTTTGATGACTGCTTTAGATATCTCTGGGGGTACCGGATTGGAAAGTGTGGAAAGGACAATGATGTTTTTAATGACATGGGTTTTGAAACTTTCGTTAATTCATGCATCTCAATGTTGCAATTGATTCCTGCACCTGTGCAGGGCTTGCAAAATCTACTAGCCCACTCACATTGGCGAGGAGATTTTATGAACAGCAAGTACCATTTGCATGGTGCTCGACCCTGCTGGCAAGTGTGGGGATGTTTGAAACGTTTGTTTGCCATTTACTGTAAACAATTTGTTTGCAATAAATGGCAAATACATGTTTCAATGAGCATGGCTGGCATTTGGGTGGCAGCATTGCACCACATATGAAGTGTGCTTATGGTGGCATGCACCATTTTACAGAAAGCACTATTAAACATTAAGTCACCCTTCACCATGGGGCGAGTTCAATTCTATTAGGTCAAGTATGTCAACTAAGGAACTTGCCCTGCAGGTCTAATGGGATTTTTAAGAATTTGCAAGGCCTGGGGTGTCTGAGTTTGAGGGCAGAACGTCTGGCACGACCAAGCAAGCAGGATCTGCCTCAATCAGAGAAAAAAGGACTTTGTACTGTAGGAATGCCCCCCCTAGATGCTCACACCAGAATAAATACAACCCGCTAGGGAAAAAAGGCCCAATACAGGTGCCCCCCCCCACCAGTCACACACCTGCAATGCCTTCCAGGCAACCCCTGTACTTGGGGACTGTTTCTGTATCCCTACAGTCCTACTACCAGCACTTGACACCTGATGTTTGCACTTACCCTTGCACTTGCCACCAGCTGGTCGTTCTTTACTTATTGTTTATTTATTCTTTTATCCCAAATACTGCACTTTCCCCCCTACCCCTGCACTTGCGTGATCTGAATGACATCTGGCGTAGTATGATTGTTGTCTGTCTTCCCTCTGTTCCCCCTCCCTTGCCTCCTCGCGCCTTAAAACACTTGTGTATAGGCGTGTTATAAATGCCATATCACATCATATCATACCTCTTGCCAGGATAACAAGGTTTATTTCCACAAAAATAGATGTGCCAGCAAAGAACTGTGCTACCGCAGACTGTTCTGGAAAATCTGCACAAGCAGGACCTTATGAAGGTACAAGCCATCCTCAGTGACATCATTACATACAGTGAAAACCCACGTGGCTGGTTGGAAAGACCCTATACATGGTCAGCCTGCTCCATAGAGGATGCCAGGCCATTAGTCCCAGTCCTATCCATCCATCTTCTTCCACATTGGTGATGCTACATTCGTCATCAGTCACAGGCGAAATAATTGGCAATTTATTTTCAAGCTAAACAACAGATCTCTATCTATGTAGCGGCACACCTGGTATGAGCAGACAGTGGCCCAGGGGAAAGCTGATATCACACTAGCTCACAGACTTCACTCGCTCCCAGGCAAGCGAGCACTTCTCCAATGTCTCCCACCCTCATTCTGGGCTATAATTTCATACCTCCCTGCACCTCACAGCAAAAATAATGTGACCTATAGTGATCTGGGACTGGCTGGTACCTTGGAATTCAGCGGTCCTTAACCCAGGACATTGGGATGATATAACTTAGGATTGGGGCTGGTGGGGTTTGGGGCCTGTGCCCGCCTTCTCATTGGATCACACCGTTCACAGACACTCAGTCCTCTGCCCGTGGCCTTGCAGGGCACATTCTTCCCAGGGAGCGAAGGTTGGCAACATTTTAGGATTATAAAGGGTTTTATGGGGCTGTGCAACTCTGGCCTTTCTCATCGGTGTGTGGGATACAACCTATTCCCTTGCTCATGTTTACGGCCTAGGCTTGGTGGGCTGACTGTCGCGCTACGTTTAAGCTTTGTGCCACTATATGGCTGCTATTCTTGTGTATCTGCTGTACCTACAAAGCATGCAATAATCTAATCATACAGAAGCCTTAGGGCGCCCCCTTTCCACCTGTTCTCCTACAGCACCTGCAGCAGCCCTTGCCTGATCCTAAACACCTGGCAGTGTGGGAATTTGTAATTTGTAATTGTTTATTTATAACGCGCTTAATACCCAGAGGTTTCTAAGCGCGGACCCGGGGATCGAACCTCCGTTGCACCGTGTTGTCTTTTTTTCCAAGGCAAGCATGTTGCCCCTGAGCTATCCACCCAAGAGCGTGTCCCCTTCCCAACAATACGTATTCTGACATTTGATATCTCAAGACTACCCACACTCACACGGCCATCACTCTGTCATTTTCGGTTCAGGCTGTGTTCTATGGCCTTGCATTGCCATTCAGGAAGGCAGTTTTGTAAAAGTATCCTTGAATTGATAGGCACTTCTTTTCTCCAATATGGTTGCACGCACAAAAGTTCTCCATCAAGCACTTTAAAACAATATATTACACACAAAGTAAAGTCTCATCATCTTCAAAACTACACACCCAGTTGCCACACCCTACCTATCGCCCCATCTCACTCCCTATTCTGCTCCTTGCTCCCTACAATCATCCTTGTGGCACCTCCTTGCCACCGTTCGTGCCCCTTGTGCTCCCTCTCCTTTCCGCTCTATTTATCTTCTCACTCCCTTACTCTAGAATGCTCCTCCTCTCCGCACTACTCCCGCTCTATATTTAAATCCAACCTCCTAGCTTGCCTCCTTTTTGAAGAACCACTTGCATAGCATTCTCTGCCACCACATCTCCCTGCTCTTCTCTCCCCTACCTCTCTACAATAACCCCACAACACTTATCCCTCACCCCTGCATCCTAAAACATAGCACTTCCTCCACTGTCCTGTTCCTATATCATGCTCTACTGTCTTGCCCTGGTACATGTTTCTATCTCCCCAGCATCATCTTTTGTATATCCACATGCTCTCACCCATTGTTTTGGAAACTGGTCCTCAGCTCCGTAAATCAATGTTAAATGGTTCTGTAAGCATTTTTGTGCTGTGATTTTGCCAGATTCATTTATGTGGGAGGCAGCCTTTTTGATTTGTCACATTGATGAAGATTATGACGCTCTGACAGGGTTGCACTGGGGCATAAAATTGTCTTGGGCACCAATGAAAAATGCAAATGGCAATTCATTCCTTTTGTAGCAGATTGTTTAAGTAGTAGCCAAAGTGGTGTTTTTTTCATAAAATGTGATGCATTTTAAAGAATATGCATTCAGTAACAGTGGTCAAAACTACTAGCCGCATAGTGAAGTAAATCATCAAACTGGCCCACATTTGCAAAAAAAGTGGCGCACTTTGACCCAAAACTGGCCAACACTAGTATTTTGCATTTTGGGTTTGGGCATTGCCCTATTGCCATATAGGCCAGTCCAAGCCTGCCCTCTGAACCTTCACTGTGCGCACTGATTGGAGAATCTGCGGCCTATATGAACTGGTTTTTGGCTCCAGATTGTTCAATGACTGATATCCCCGGAGCACCGAAGCTCCCACGTACTCCGCAACCTCGCTACCACCTGATCCATGTCTATCACTTCGACTCCATTCTTTTTGTGGGGTGTACACCTGGTGCTCCACGTCTCCCTCATTCTTCTCCCTGTGGCATCGCTACTTGATCCAAACTCCTCACTCCGCTCACCAGCATCGGTGTCCTCCCGTCTATGTCCCATCCCTTCTCTCTCCAGTCATTTGTTGCAGCTGCCCCTTGGCCCCCTCCTCATGCAGGATCAAATTGTTTCTCTTTTTCGGGCTCAGGGACCAAAGCTGTAAAAAGTGCACCCCTTACCAATACACAAACCCCCTTAGCCTCCACCCCTCCCTCTACCAGAAATGTTTATTAAAAAACGAATTTTCACTGTTGGTTTTGATGAAAAGGTGCCAAGTGCATTACAGACCTAGACCGTAAGTCATTCTCGGCATTCTCGGTTACCACTGACAATGACACCAAATTTGGTCAGTTATTTTTTAAAACCTTAACACAAATCTTTCCTTTTAACGTATCCTCCCTTTCCACACCGTTCTCCATTTCACATTGAAAACCATTTCTTTCTGCCATTTGGGAGCCAAAGGGGTAGAATCGATTTATAGACCCGGAAATCGGGGTTACCAGGAATCATGGCCCTTAAACCTTATTAAATGTTATCGTAGTGCTCAGGGATGTAGCACAGTCTTCAGGGCCCATAAAATCCCAATAGGGCTCTCGGGCCTTGTCTATAATCTGGGGGTCCTGTTCTTCTCTACTTCTTCCATGTGCAGTGCTAATTACTGCTACCTGAATCCTTGGTTTGACATCTTGGCTGTTTTCTTACTCCATATCTGATCGACCCTTGGTCTCTGGTGTCCTGGTGTTCCCGTTGCACACCCTTTGGTCCTCCTGCTTTCATATTCCTTAAGTGTGGGTGGGTCTTAGACTTTGGTTTTGGAACTTGGAGTCTGAAACATTTCCAGAACTCTTTTGGTCGTCTGCGGTCTAGCGGATGCTTCATCTTGCTGGAGGGGTCTGTTTTGCTCAGTGTTGCAGGGCCAGTTGGGCTCATAGTTGTTTTCCCCCTCTTGAATGGCATTTGGAGCACTCTTGCCATTGGAGGTATATCCCCATTTGTTTTATCTTGGGGCAAGCTCTGTTATGTTTGGTTTATTACAATATGAACCCTTGATTCGCTCCCTTTCAGCTTGGAACTGTGATTTAGATGGCGACATCCGCCACACCTTTTTCGTGAACATCATGCTGCATCGACGTCATAGTCATGGAAGAGGTGTTGGTGGCTATCTCTGAGGGATCCTGGCCCATTTACACATTCCTGAAAACTATCGACCAGCACAGAACCTCAGAGTAACCATGGCCGAAATTGGACCTGGCTAGGCAGGGCTACATGACTGTCCCCTAAGGGAAATATATAAGTGAGAGACACAAACAACAGGGTGTAGGAAAGAAATCCTTTATTAGTGTGAATAGTGTTTGGTGCAAAGGACTGAACCATCCAGACCACCATGAGGCTGGGCGGAGTCTGTGAAAGAAGGGAGACGGATGGAACAAATAACATAACTCTCCTGCCCAAGTATTGGCTGGGCCGGCGGAGAATGAACATTCCAAAAGCGACCATTAACGAGAAAGAAAAAGAGGTGGGGAGAGAAGCAGCAACATGCGGCAGCTCCCTGGGGTGGTTTATGGCCTTAATTGGTGACAGAGGTTGGAAAATCTTTGAAAACACCAGGCTGAGTGTGGGGCGTATTTCCCAGCATCTTCTGCGGACCTGGGTATCCACTTGGCCGTCCGTGCAGTTTTCAGACGGGACAGGCCCAACAGTCAAGAATCATCAGGGCCAGCATGCCTGAGCCATGCGTATAGTTTGGTCTGAATTTAACCAGTCGGCTTTACCTCGGTCGGCGCGCCGCACGGCGCATCTTGACGGATCAAATCCTCCCCAGCTACGTATGCCAGGAGATGAAGAGAGGGAGGTGGCATCGTTGAAAGTAAAGAGAAGTCCTCGGATGTCACATCAGATGGCCCAGGCTAAGTGAGGAGCTCACTTTGAAGTCCGTCCCACCCCTTTGAGTAGGGCTGTGAAGCCAATTACCTGTCTGCCCATCAAAGCTGCCTGGGTGAATCTGAGGGCTCTGGCACGCCAGCTAGAGCCCAGGAAGCCCACCTCATTCACTGCACAAGCTCAATGAAGAGGGAGGGGGAAGCTGAAAGACCTCACAGTGTGCCATGGTCACGACAGTGTTCCCACCGCAGTGGGGACACCGCCTGAAGAAATACAGCATGTGACCTCTTGGGTATTTTTCAGCTGAAAGAAAAAACATTTACTTTCTGCCATGCAGCCCCTTAAAAAATGAGAATAGACATGTGAGTATGAGCTAGGATTACAAATGTTGCAATTCATCAAGCACCAACATGGAATGCTTGGTGATCAATATTGATCTAGCGGGGGAGATCGCACCACACACTTTATTGGGAGACAGGGGTAGGCGGGCACACAGTACACTTAATTTTATATGGCTTTTACTGCAAACTTGACCCGCCTATTATCTGTCTCCAACCCCGCTTACCTGGGTCGTAGTGGTGTGGTGAGGGGAACTGAAAGACAGAAGGGAGGGCAGGATGGCTTTTCCCACTGAATATCCCTAAGGAAAAAGGACACTAGGTTATAGTAACTGGCACACAAAAGGAAATCCAGACAAAGGATATTTTAGTTGCTGTATGCTTATATATACTTTTCTCTTTCAGTATACCAGCAGTTTTTTTTTACAGTTGTAAAAAAAAGGGGGAATAGACAAGACACTAAATAAAAATAACCTAAACCTAAGTAGCTGCGTAACTAAACCATAAAAAGTATAAAAAAGAGTCGTCTTAAATCTTAAATTCTTTTTAAAGTCCTTAAAATATATATATACAAAGTCCATGCAGTGCACTGTACAAAACCTATGTATAAAAATGCCTTATTCCGTTGACAGCCCGGCCAGGGCTTTCTCAAGGACCTTGCTGCTGCTCTTGCATCATGTGCTTCTCCGTTTGAAGCTCTCTTGTGATGGATTTCTGGCAGGCAGAAAGCAACAGTGTGGGGGTCCCCAATATCTTTACTTGGGCTGGGCTGCGTATGGAAGGTGCAGCCCAGCAGTCAGATGCAGTGTGTGGGTCCCTACTCAGCTCTCCTTGACTCCAGCTGTGCCTCCCAGGGGCAGCCCGGGGAGTCCTGGTGGGTTACTGAGAGGGGGGTGGCCCCTTTCATTATATGCAACCCGGGAGGGTTGAAAACGTTGGGCGCTCCCCGCTGTGGGGAGCACAATAATTAGAGTGCCCGGGGCCAGGGGTGGCAATGAGGGATTCCGGGGGGCAAAGGCGACCTTGGTGCTCCCTTGCCCATCAGGGAAACGCCTCTAGTAAGGCCCGGGCAATGGTGGTGAACAGCACCGAGAGAAGCGACACTTAAACCTCCTTGGTGAAGGTAGTAAAATTGCTAAGAACGATGCTCCACTCGTACCAGCAATGGTCTCTTTATTTTAATTAGAGTTAAGGATCTTTCACGGGATCATGCTTGAGAGTCCTTTATTCTATTTTTTTTCTCCTTTCGTTTTCGGTGAAGAATCCGTGCATGGCTTCACGCGCCAGGGATCCTTTCTTTTCTTTCTTTTCTTTTTTTTTTTGTAATCCCCGGCATGGGGTTACATTCATAAGGCATGGGGGAATTCAATAGGGCCTGCTTCCTAAGTTCACTATATGCAGTATAGTTGTGAGAGGTTTAGAAGAGCGATTAGGATTGTCTTTGTCCCATGTCTTGGTCAAAGCTCTGAATGATCATCCCCCAATTGGTTTGGTGTTTGGGTAGTAGCCAATGTCCTTCAATACCTTGGCAGGTACAGTTGCATAACATCTGCTTACTGGTCAATTCAAGTTCAATTTAATTAATGGTGGTAGGTGCTGCTTCCATGAATGGTTTCTCAGTGCTCCTCTATTCGGGCCAGCATGTCAGTGGGGTGAATTTTAATGAATAAAGTCATTAAAAAAAGATTAGAATAGTAATGTGTTCAGTCTCTTTCTGAATTGCATCAGATCAGAAATGTCCCTGACATACTGTGGCAGATAGTTCCAGTATGTGTTCCCAATGATGGGGCAAGATCTGCCGAAGGCTCTGGTGGCAGAGAATCTGAGAAATGAGAGAGAGGCAGAGTTGGGCTCTAAAAGGTTGATTACAGTTGTAAGAGGTGAAATGCTGACTCGTGTAATATGGAGCGTTGCCATACAGTGGGCCTCATTACGACCCTGGCGTTAACCAATGACACTGTTAGCACCATGGTTAACGCCGGTAATTTACCGGATCCGCCATGGTGACATGGGGAATTACCGCCCCATTCCAAGGTTGGCGGCGTGGTAATTCCCCATTTACCATTGGCCCTTCCCCATTCCCATTTTTGCCCCATTGGGCTCAATGGGAATGGGGAAGGCGGTAATTACGGTACTGCAAAATGAGGTACCGTAATCACCTTCAAGGTCCCTTTGCGGGTCCTTACCTTAACGGCTGGTACAGACCAGCCGTTAAGGTCGGGATCCGCAAAGGCGCTTCGTAATCAGGTGTTAAGGGATTACCGGTATCCTTACCGATACCGGTAATCCCTTAACACCAGGGTCGTAATGAGGCCCAGTGTCTTATGTATTATTGTGAAACGTTTGAATTTGATTGGACCCTGGATGGGCAGGCAGGGAAGCTTCCTCAATACGTTGGTTCTATGAGCTCATTTCGTACTTTTTGGTGTATCTGGAAGTGCTGGACAAGATGTTTTTGAACTGGCATATAAGCATTTGCAATAGTCCAATTTGGACCCAATGAATGACCATGCTAAAGTGGTGCAATCAGCTTCAGATAGTAAAGGTCTGAGTGATTTCAAGACCATGAGACAGAAATGCGTGGAACTGACCAAGCTACTTGTCTCGGGAGGATAGCTCAGGGGCAACGCGCTTGCCAGACGACGTGGAGCAACATAGATTCGATCCTCGATCCCTGGGTCCGCGCTTAGAAATCTCTGGGTATTAAGCGATTTATAAATAACCAATTACATATAATTATATACTATTCTGTTATTTCTTTGACAAGGATGAATAAAAAATCATGCCCAAAGATTAAGTCTGGTCCAGTACTTGAATGGTACCTTTCTTCAGAGAGATGTCTACTGGTGCATGTGGACACCCAACCCTGGTATTGGATCTACCTAGAACTCCACATGAAGATTAAAAAGGTGTGGGAGATGGGATCACTTTCTAGGGAATTCCAAAGAAAACCCATCTGTGGAGCAAGGGATTGAGGGGGGCAGGATTCCAATACCCTTCCAATATATTTGAATGTCCAAAAGACCCACATGGCCAATCAGGTCAAATGCACCTGGGATATTCAGCAGCAATAAAAGGCAGGTGCCACCATCACCCAGCACACACCTCACAACAGCCAGCACATGCAAGTGTTTATTGCAATATGTCTGCCAAGGCCAGGGCTCTCAAGGATTGGGACTTGTGGGATGTTCTGACCCACTAGTCTATGCCCTGCAACATCACTGTGTGCTGCTTTCATCAAAAACAACAGTATGGCCGCCAAAAAGCCTTATGTGCGCTAAAAATCTGTGAGAAGTGCGCAGGGAAACCTGAAAAATAGGCCGCCAATCCATTTTGCCTATGTCAGTAGTAAAACAGTAGACCACACTGCCAAAACCTATCATTGGGCTCCCGACAGAGTAAAATAAAACTGCTTGAAAAGGCAGTGCTACATCCCAAGGAAAGCCCAGAAGTGTTTAAAATCCGTTTTTCCTTGGCTGATTGAAAGTGCAAAATCATGGTTCCCAAACAGCAGAGAAGATTCAACATCCTTGTGGGGTGTTCACCATCACCTTATTTAAGGAACCCCCATAAGCACAATGTCAGGAGAAACACCTTTCATCATAAAAAAATCCACATTCAAAAGGTGCTTGCATGGGGAAAATATGTCAGAAATGGGCGCAGTACCGTCGCTCGCCTGTGTCAGAAGCTCTCATTACATATACTGTCAGTTTAAAACTTGTGTCTTAAATCAAATTGTAGAAAAGAAAAGACTTGCCAGCAAATGCCATATGGGTTGCTACAATTCAATTTCTATGTTTTAAAACGACTGGAATGAAGAGATTTGTGTGGATATTTGCAGAAAATGTAAATTGTATTTTAGAAAAGCCCATTTTTAAATAGTGTTTTAAAGTGAACTAAGGGCAGCTACACTGGCCTTCAAAGACATTCTACAGCTGCTCCCAAACAAAGGAATCTTCCTCCTGCCCTCTGCTCAGGATCTGGCATTGAGTTGCGAAGGGAAGTGGGAGGGGATTTTGGCCTGTTGCTCTGAGTGGAGACAAAAGATTCCCTTGACTGAAAGGAAATGCAAATTCGGTTGTAAACAGAAACCAGATGCCAAAGGAAGAGAGGCCCAGGTTGGTCTTGGCCCGCCCAAACCTTGGAGGCGGAACTAGACTGATATGTGTATCTGAAATTTCAAGGAAATATCTTTTTGGAAAAAGACTCATAGAAAATTGTGAACAATTTGGAAAAATCTGTGTTTTATAGGTTGTTAATATAAAAAGGCTGCTCACAATCTGAAACTATTCTGAACCCTGTGCGATATTCAGAGACCAGACTACTAAAATGTCGCTATTGTAGCAATTGTGATCATGCTAGGAATGTGAAAGTTTCCACGAATATGCCCAGATGTCTTGTGCATGTATGTGGAAAATGTGTACAGATCTGACACTGGGTAACCAACCAAAAGTGCGAAAAACGGTCAGTTTTGAACCGAATCTCTCAAGAAGATGAGACTCAGACGGAAACGTGCTCTATTTAATATGTGATGTGAATATGTATTATTAGCAAATGATGTGAATATGTATTATTAGCAAATTGGTGATATTGTAAATATGCTTTATATGAGAAATAGGTTTTCTGTGTAGGAACAAAGGGGAGGTTTTTCCCTGGATTGTAAATTGCCGCATCACTATGACACTTGATTTCTTTCTCAAATCAGGAGAGAGAAAATACTTTGACCAATCGGATCCCCAGAGGGTGGGCTTAGTATAATCAGCCTACCCACCCCTTTGGAAAATACATAAATAGGGACTGCTGAGGACCTGCAGACAGACACACATTCACCCACCAACTAATTTACTGGCGAAGCGCTCTGCAGGAGGACCCAGATCCAAGACTCCATAACTCTGAAAGCAGAAGGCCTAATTCTAAAGCTGAACCCTTCTCAGCTTGGCCTTTAAAATCTTGCAACCTGATTTTAACCCCAACCTTCCAAGGGGAACCCCACAACAATTGAACAGCCTGGCTGTGCTGTTTTCTCCTTCTTGCCAAGAACTCTTGCCAGAACCTAGAGATCCAAACCAGTAGAACAGAGCTGTAACCCAGAACCAATCCGTCAGATCCAGAACCAGAGGCCATGTAGAGACCAGAGTGCCTTGCTTAGTGCAGAACCAAGAGCCTGAATCCTGTCTGGTGGGCTAGCAGATTCCAGTCCAAAACCTTGGACCAGATCCTGACGGGCCTATTCCAAACCCATAGTTGTATCTATAGCATAGAAATGTCCATATCCAATCTCTTAGCCTTAAGTAATTCTATCCAAACCATTCTAGCATATCCATAATGCATTGTAGAATCTCTTTTGTCTTTTCTGAATCTTTCCCTCATCCATATAGTCCTTTGTTAATTGTAGTGATAAATTCATCTTTGCGCTAATATATTACTGAAGGAAGACAAGTGTCTTGGCGGGCAAAAGTCAGAGCGGAGGCGCCGCTGTTCTGGTGGCTGTCCGTTGGGTATCTTGCATCTTCATAGCCTCCCTTAGTGTTAAGAAAATGATTGTTTGTAATATTCAAAAGCGCATCTTTCATCTGAAAATCTTGACTCTTTTTGAGAAAAATCGACCTCTACTAAAACCTCATTATCTTTTTAACCATGCTAGAAACGAAATTTAAATATCAAATTGAAGCTAACATACTCAGCTTTCAAACAAATCTAAAACCGCATTCCAACTCCTTATAGTTGTTCTGTAATCGCGTTTCTCGCGCGCTGAAAAGTTTGCCGCGAATCTGCATTTGGCTCAATTTCATCACATGTAAAATAGCTGTTTCTTGCATTCAACCTCTGAATTCGGTTTCCAACCCACTAGTAATTCAACCATCATTGCTAGTGTTTACCTGAAGCTATCCAAAGCCGCTCCCACTAGTTTTGAATCCCATTTAGAGAATTAAATCTATTTTTAGCATTTTTCCCATTCATTACAAACCACATTCACAAGCATTTGACCTGTTTAAAATCATTCCTGTTTCTCTAAATTTGCTGGGGGGAATTGGGATTGAAACTGCAGTTGTTGATCGTATATTCCTGAAACCTGTTTTTTCTCCTTCCATCTCTATATTGCATATTAGGGGGGATTAAGTAGTATCAGGGGGAAAGAGTGATTACATTGCCTTTGATTGAACACACCAAAGTATTATTTCTGTGCTGCATTCATTTCCTATCATTGCATTTCATTGAACCCACACAAAGTTTTATTCTATGCTACATTATTCTTCTCATCCATACTCCTATTGATTAAAGAGATTGTTGATTGTAATATCAACCAACACTGATCATTGTATAAATATTAATAGTGCGATATTTAGATATTGTTCAAATTCATAAAAGTGTGATATATATATATTTTTCAAATTCATTAAATAAATCTTTTAACTTTGCAAAACAACCTACTTCTTGGTTCAGTGAGACCGGGGGTGGTGGCGGGGGATTCAAAGAGAGGGGCGTGATATAAGGGTACATCATTCAGAAATAAAAGAACTTTAGACATAAAAATATATAATTAAGGGTTCCAACTGTGCATCACACGCTAGGCATTGACTTAGGTGGAGGCCGGGTTGAAACCACTTACAGACTAGAATGTGTTGCTATCCATTACCTAACAAAAGTTAGTAACGCCAGGTCACTGTTTAAGTAAACTATTTGCAGAATTCAGGAGAATAATAATTATTGATGATTCTAGTTTTTCCACCAGGAAACTTTCTTTTTCCATAGTGTTTTTGGTTTGTTTGTAAAATGCTGGTTCATTGGTGGGTTCTAATGTAAATTGATTTAATTTGGTTCTAAACTCCTTTGGCATGGAAACTGTATTGAAATCTGTGCAGACAGGAGATACAGAGGAAAAGTGTTCGAGAATGGGAAGTTCTGTCGCAGAGCGACTCATTATGTGTAGTAGCTGGTCTGAGATCACTCACTGCTTTGCCCAGTTCCCTGTTCTAAATTTAGTAAAGGTCAAGCTCATGGCGGTTTGTTATGTGAATGTGCACCCAGTATATATAATTAAATCCTGCCATCTCAACTTCCACCTCTGCCCTGACAACACCCAACTGCGTGTTTGAGTGTCAGGTGATCGCACATCTGGTTATGAATCACGTTGCCCACTACTTGCAGTTCAGCAGAATTTTAGTTCATGGCTGTAGGCAATATTAAAAAGCAGCTAATCTGTGGTCTACAATGGGACATGTTCAGCTGAAACCAAGGTTCACTATCAAGGTCCTGAGGTTTGGACTGAGGTTAAAACTCTCAACCCTCCACTCAGTGCTTATCCTCAAGGTCAATGACAATTCTGCCCCGAGTATGATTGGGGTATGCCATCCATTAAATACAGTCCCTCTGAGGTAGGCCATGAGCCATTACTTGATCTAATCAGGCACATACAAGTATGAAGTGAAGTAAGGCTTCACTAAGGTGGAATATATTCAGGAAGTGAAAGTGAAAATCCCTTCCATCTTTTAGGTGCCAATGTCTGATGGTTGAAGTCTACGTCATATCCTACTGCTGACCATTATAGCCAACACATGACCATGTTCTGCATATGTTTTGATACTTGGAAGGATGCAGTCAACAGCAGAATGACCCCTATGAACACATCTATTATTGTGTCTGAAAGTGGCAGACATTGTATCATGTGAATGAGTGATGATGTGTGTGTAATCCCCTGGCCCAAATAGGGCCCTCTCAAGTATGGGGTCATATATATGCATGGGTCATAGATAGGGGGTGCTAAGGGAGAGGATAGGCTAAATGAAAGAAGACACAGCAAAGGGCTCATTCTCATTCTTTATTAATGTGTAAGTGCTTTGACTGTGTTTACTAGACTTACCTGACTGTACTAACGTTTCCCAACCAGGGGGGCACATGGAATCTTTAGACTGAAGACAATGGGCAAGACTTGCCCGCCAACAATAATGCACTTACCTTAGTGGAAATTCCAGGAGATGGGTTGAAACAAGGACCATTGGAAAAATACCGTTTTGAAAGGGAAAAGACAGATAAAGAGAGAGAAAAAAGTGTGTGCTCCCTGGGGGGCTGTGGCCTGGTGTGGCCCCCAGGGGTTCCAGGATCCTGTAAGCCAGGCGCCATTTGACACAATCAATCTACCACTATACGGAGCCCAGGCCGTGAGGCAAGAGCAGCCCTGTCTCTAGCGGAGCCCGAGTAGCTATCAGCCCACCCGGGGGCCAGACAAGTTGTGCCCAACAAACAATGAAAGCGCCAGGCTGCATGGCATGCCAGCCAGGGTAAAATATGACACGGGGTAGCCCCAGACCTGAGACATGGCCAGAGGGCCATAAGACCCACCTGAGGGCCAGAGACGGTGGGCCGGAGAAGATCCAAGACCCTGGCCTGGTGAAGATGGCGGAGTCTGCGGAGTAAGTCGGGGCAGGCAGTGAAGATTTGTCTTCCTCGCCGGATGGGTGGAATGTATAGGGACTGTTTACCCTAACAAGGGGCTTGTGAGTTATCTGCCCTCGGTGGGGTCAAATGAGGAGGGTGGAAAAGAAGCTTACCTGGTGCCCCGGCTACTGGGTCCTATGTGGCACAGGCTTAATGGAAGAGTGTGGTGGCTCGTAGTAGGTTCCACCAAGGTAGCGGATACCTGGCCGAGCCGAGTAGAAGACAAGGCCCATCTGAAATAATCACCTCCATGGAGGAAATAGTTAAGCACCACCATGACTGAAACCTGTGCTATCATAGCCCCGAGAAGAGCCCCACCATGGAGTAAATATTCACCGCAATGGACAATATAAATAGGTAGTCCTTGAAATTGGTGTGATACCACCACAGAGGAAAGAGAAGACACACAGATTTGCCATGTGCCGACCATGACCGGTAAAGAAATTATCCTTTGGCAGCCACCCACGGCAGATCAGGGTAGGTAACAATAAAGGTATTTTGGCCACCATTAATGACTATAAACAGTGACTGTTGGTGATATAGAAGAATAGCTACATGGACAAGGGCGGTAGTGAAAGTAGGACAGATTGTGTCTAGAGCAGACGTCTGCTGCCCATGGTACATAGAAAAGCATGACATTTGGAGGAAAAGGGGAATTGTTAATAAATAAAGGGGGAGCCCAGGGGAAGGTATGATTTGGAGCCTGCTCATGGTTCATTTGATTAGGGGTCTTGCACTAAAGCGGGTATGCAGTAGTTTAATAAAGGCGCAACCAGTGAGTTGGGAAATGTAGATGGTGGGCTTTGTTATGTACATTGTATTATATTAGCCTGTTGTGTTTTTATAAATTACTAGCCCACAAGGGCTAAAAACTCCCCAATGTGTACGTCTCCTTATTTTCCATCAGGAACTCCGGTTTGTGACCCATCTCCTCTGTGTATTAATGTCTTTCATGTTGTAGGTTGCTGAGTGCCCCTTCCTATACAGCTGTCCTGGTGGGATGGAGTAGCCTCAGTGTGGGCGATCCCTACGGAATGTGTACCCTTACCCCGGATCGGGGACTACGTGAGCGTGTGATGACGTAGGTGTATAAAGCAGAGCGAAGCTGAGAGACAGCCCCGATGAGAGTTCTTTGGGCGTCTGCATGCCCCTGGAGCTCAGTGTGGTTTTATGTGTGGTGGGTGTTCTCCTCTATGAATCTGTAACCTAACCTGTTACTAATAAGAATAAAGTAATATGAATACCCAAGGTCCCAGGGTCATCCTTACAACTTGACCTCAACAACATTGCAACAAAGCATGGAAGAACCAGAAGCAGTGCTGTGTGAGGGGGGAAGCCATGAACACCCACAGTCCCTCAAACTAGGTCACAACATCACACCAAGAAACAAACTGCAGCCAACTCCATGTGACTGGCAGCTATGCATCTACGTTGCGGGAGATCAGAAGTCAGAGGCCCATGAGAAGAAGATCATAGCTACGAGGGGATCTGGTGCTGAGCTGCTGCTGGAGGTCCTGTAAGTCTGCCCTCTGTGGAACTACAGATTTACATTGGAGGGTCCGTCGGTCTTCTCTCAGTGAAGTGTTGGATATGACAGGAGGGTCCCTAGGTCTGACATCCCTGGACCTGCCACTCGTTGCCAGAGAGCCCATTGGCCAAGCCTCAATAGAGAAGGAAGGAGGAACCGCACCATATGTCTATCATTTGGAAGGAGGAAAGCCACTTGTTTCTTTGCCCATAATGGTTGTTGCCAGGATAGCTGCAGCGAGACTTAGGCCAATTACTTGGCTCTGCCTTTGGGCTACTGTTTGGGGCCGCATTACCTTCTGGCCTCACCATCCTTCTTTGTGCCCAAAGGCGCCGCTGCGGCTTGTGCTGTCAGCATGTTTTAAAATGTACTGTGCACCCAGTTCCCATGTGCACCAGGAAAGTCTCGACGTCACAGTGACATTGCATAAGAGCCAAGGTGGAACTAAAGAGGTGTGGCCCTCCCAACCTGGCTCAAGTGATGGACACTGGTGTCCAGGCAATGCAGGGAGGCTGTGCTGAGAGTGCAGCCTAAGAATGTGGGGTTAACAGGTACACAGTGCCCCTTGGTGCACACGCCTTCTTACAAGGTCCCCAGGAACGCCTTGCGAAGAGAGCATCCCGACGGCACAAGTGGCAATTTCAATGTATAGGGGCTATTTTGGAACTGTAAGTGACGAGTGCCGAGCAGACCCCCAGTGTTCATTATCTGCTGCATTTTGAGGGGTGGGATGTGCCAGAGTTTATTTTGTAAATCCTAGTGTGCCAGTTTCCACAATGGCAGCAACTACAAGGCAGTGGGTTGTCTGACACATGGTAAAAGCTCGCAGGGGCATGCAATACCACCGTGTGCTAGAAGAAATCAGTTTGATGTGGAAAACATGTAAGCAAGCACGTGCATGTTAGGTATGTACACCTCCACCCATGCTATTGACTCTCACTCTGACTCAGTCCTTGCTAACCTTCACCTCTCCATCTCCAACACCCTTGAAATCCTTGCCCCTGCGATGAAGATCCGCATGAAGCCTGCCTCCAAGTGAAACAGTTGGTATGATTCTGACCTAGCCTCACTGTAAAGCAAGTGCAGAGTTGCGGAGCGGAAGTGGTTGCCTTCTTGCACATCCTGTGACGAACTGGCCTGTTGCTTGCTCCAAAGGCATTACAGACCTCCATTCGGTCTACGAATGAAAGGCCCATATTCAGGCCTGCATCTCTGGGGCCACCAACAACACAGCAGAACTTTTCAAAATCTGTAAGGAACGTGCCAATCCTACCGCAGCCTCTGCTTCTCCTCTTCCTTTCCAAATCCACTGCACGGCTTTGGCCTCCCACTTCACAACCAAAACTCAGGACATCCTGTCCTAACTCTTCCCTACTCCACTCCCTCCTCCACCTGCACTTAGGCCTCCCATGGCACCTCTCTCTCCATCCCTCCTACTCTCCTCGTTCTCACCCATAGCCCCGAATGAGGGCACCAAGACTGCCTGCTCTATGAAAGTCTCTTCCAAACAGGTGCTTCCCAGCTCTTCTAGAACTATCAAGGACAATATTGCCGCCCTCGCCCCCTTTTTTTGCTAAGTTCTGCAATTGCTCTTTTGCCACTGGCTACTTCCATCACTGCTCAAGCACTCCCGGCTAACTACCGCCCTATCTCTACTACCTGGGAAAACATTTGGAGAAGTTGATCATCTCTCAACTAATCCACCACACTGAATCTGTTGGCTGTCTCTATGACCACCAGTCTTTTTTCAGAGCAGCCAGAGGCACGGAAACATCTCTTCTGAACAGCTGTGAAGACTTGCTCTCAAACTTCGACTCCCAACTCTCTGTTCTCATCCTCCTTGATCTCGCCTCTGCCTTTAACACTGTCAATCATGACACCCTCTTAAATCTACTCCACAATACTCTCGACATCACGGATTGGGCACTGGCTTGGCTGGCCTTTTTCCTTTCGAATCGGCCCTCCCAGGTTCAAATGGGCCCTTTTCTCTCCACTACCTCACTCTATCCTCTCGCTTTGGCTTTTTAACATTTACCTTGCCCCTCTTGCCCACCTCATTTCCACCTTCTCTCCTGACTTCCAGTGTTATGCAGCTGACACGCAGCTATTCTTTAAACTTCCCTCCTCTTCCTTCTCCCCTTCCTCTCTCATTCCTGTTTGTCTGGCTGCTTTTCAGGCATGGTGTGCTGCTAATGATCTCTGTCTTAATGCCAGTAAGACCGAAATCCTTCTCATTGGAACCCCCCTACCCGAACCCCTCTTCCCTCCCTCCTACTCTCTGGCTGCCTTCCTTGAGCCCTTTCCCCTCACCCTCTTGTGAGGCAAAAACCTGGGTGTCATCTTCGAGTCTGCCATCTCCTTCTCACCTCATATCACTGTCATTGCCAAGAACATTCGCTTTCAGCTTCACCTCCTCAGAGGTATTCTCCCTTTCCTCACCTTCCCCAGGAACTTAATGTCTCCAGAGCTCTGGTCCTCTACAGGCTGGACTACTGCATCAGCTTCTACCTCAACCTGCCTCTTTTCTCCCTCTGCCCTCTTCAACTAATCCAGAATAGGACTGCAAGACTTATCCTTGGCCTCAAACCCAGCGACTGCATCTCTCCAGCCCTACAATCTCCCTACTGGCTCCCGGTGGCTGTAAGGATCAAATTCAAGACCCTCTGCATCATCCACAAGGCCTTCTGAAGTCTGGGACTGCCCAACATCCAACTTTTTCTCCCTAAATGCCGCCCTGCTAGAGTCCTTTGGTCCTCTAGCTCCAACTCCATGTAGGTCAGACACTTCTAGCAGGGAGTGGGGGGGTAGATCTCTTTCTTTGGCAGGAGCCCCCCTCTGCAATGGCCTCCCCGCCCCTCTCACACTTGAGCCGGATCTCCTTAGGTTCCAAAAGCTTCTTAAGACCTTCCTTTTCTCCTCCTCCTTCCCTTTCCCCCTTCCCTGCTAATGCCTCCCCTGCTTCTGCGACTGGCTGCCTGGTCCCTTTAGAGTCATACAGAGGCCAGACTCGCCCTCCCTCGACCAGTCTGCCTCAGCACCCTTCCACCCCGTATCAGCATTGGCCTTCGGGCACCCTTCCCTGACTAGACTACTGTGTCTGGTCCACCCCCTCCTCGCACTAGTTGACCCCTATCCCTCCCGTCAGTGCACTAGCCCTCCAGGCCGCTTCTAGCACTTACCCAGCCCTTAGGGCCCTGCCCCCCTGCATCACCGCTCCCGTCACCTCCCCTTTGCCCTGATCTGCCCCTTCCCCCTGCACTTCCCGTTTGCCGCACTTGCACGATCTGAATATCACAAGGCCTAGTAAGAACGTTGTTGCTGTTTTAGCCTCCTCTGTTCCCCTTTCCCTCTTAGTCTTGTGGCACCTGGAAACACTCTATGCTGTATAGGCACCATACAAATGTTCAATACAAAAATTAAAATGCACATTTATTTTTTGAGACATGCCACAGAGAGTGTGGCAGTTGAGCCATGTTGAGCCTAACTTGTTATTGGAACTACTCTGGGAGTGCTTTGGCCTAGCAACCCAGGGTAACCGCCTGGGGAGAACACAAGGTGTGCAAAGTGGAGTTGTCAGTAGAACATACGCTGCTTGCTCCAATAAGAGCAAGAAATGTGGAGACGTATCAGTAATAAGCGGATCACAAGTAAACAATGCACAAAAAGTCAAGTGCATTACATGCAAGGTGCCGACATAGCAACGTTTAGTGCGCCATGAGAAAAGGTGTCAGTGAGGGGTGTTGCTAGGTCCGGAAAAGATCTGGGGCTACGCTAATGTCAGGACAGTCGGGACTCGGGGCTATCTAGCCTTTTGGTTGTAGGCCCTGAGATTCTATCCGGGACTACAACCAAAAGACCCGGGGCTATAGCCCCCTCAGCCCCCCCCTAGCATCGCCTCTGTGTGTCACGCATATTACATGCAATTTGAAGGCTATGGTTACGAGCCTGTGATCAAGCTACAAGTGTGTGAACAATATGCAATGTATGCTGAAGTTCTAATAGTTCCTTGGCTATTTAGTGAATTTTGACGTCAGGGTGAACTGACCCTTGTGTGACTTAAATGATAGCGTGACTTACTGCAAAAGAGCGTGACTAAATGGCCGTGTGACTTTTCTTTAAAATATTTTAGCAATTTTCTTAAAAATGTTTTTCATTCTAAAAGATCATCTGAACTGTCAAATAATTCTTTTGAGAATGACTTACGATTTCTAAATAGAGGTTAATGCAGACATCAACTTCCTTCCAGGAATATTATGTCAGCGCGATGCCAATTGATCTCAAACCGTTTGCTTAGTAATTTAAGATGCTTTGCATTTTCAAATACATGTGTTTTTAGCAGGACTCTTTCATGTTTCTGTCAGAGCAATGACGTCAGCATGTGCATGCATGTACCCAGGTGAATACCTTTGCAGTGCATAAGCATCTTAAGCCCAGCAAACTCCCTGGCCTCCCTCCCTGGTTTAGGATAGGGGCTGGCCATTCCCTTTTTGTAGTATCAGATAGGAGGGAGGTGTGTGAAGAATGGGGCATTGCATCATGCGAATGAATGATGATGCAAAGAGTGATGATATAGTTGCACGAGGCCGTGTGGAATGTCGAGAGAGTGACATCGGCGCGTGTCCTAGGGAAGTCAGATGGTGCCTGTAGGTCAATGTGATGTTCTGTCCAGTGGGTGTTCGCCTATAGGTATCCGGCAACCAAACCTTTACCAGAAGAGGAATACATTAGTGAGAAACGATATCTACTGTTCCAGCGTCATCCATCCATACGTCTTGATCACAGCACTCCAGATGGAGCAGTGGGTTTACTTAAAACCAATGAGTGTGAATTAGAAACTTGTATGGATGATCTCAAACTCATTCACACTGGGCTTTTTCAAAATGATCCGCTTCTCTCCTTGCCAATAGTACATAGTGGCGGCTTCATGCGTACAGGGACGTCATTTTACCAAAATGCCAGGGGTAGTAGAAGTGACATCACACAGCCCTTGACCTCTGATGACATCACGGGAAGTGATGTCATTTGACCACACCCCAAAGTGGCATCATGGGAAGCAATGGAACACGACCTTTCACTCCTTGACAAAACAGAAAGTAGCATCAAATAGCATTGTTCCTAAGAACACTGCGCAAAATATGGTTACGATATCACTGTAATGGAATATACATTTCATAGAAGAATTGATCACCATATGTATCGTTAATATCAGTGTGTGTTGGCCCATATTTCCAAATTACTGTGAATGCACACAGACATCCAAGGCCAAATGATAATGATGTGTTGTACACCACTTACGCTTAAGCACTTTATATAGAACAAATATACATACAATATCACCCAACCTGTGTTGGTACTCATTTATCGACCTCAGAAGGATGAAAGGCTTAGTTGGCCTTGCTGGGATTCGAACCTGCAACCTGCAGATCAAACAGACATCACAGCAGCAAGCGCTGAACCCACTGAGCTTTCTTATCGGGTATAATAAAATGAGCAATTACGTTCCTGAATGTTCTCCAAGTCAGAAAGCAAATTACACTCTGTAGTGGATACCATTAAACTGGTAACTGAGATTTAACAGCAGGCCAGTTATCTGCAGGTCTGGTGCAAAGTTGGCCACATGTCAAGTCTGCGTGGATCTACTTTTCAGGCTTCAGAGGATGGCAAAATACATACAATTTGGAGGGTTCATAACACTGTATTAAAGAATTTAGATTAGTGCATCAAATGCAGCGCACTCACACAGCATTCCGTATTCTGGGCACTGTTTATCTGACACATGAAAACAAACATGGAGACAGGAAAGATAGTCATATTACAACAAAGCATTAATTGTCGCGCAATGAAATCAAGGGCCACTTTATGTGCTATGGTCAAACATTTCTACACTGTACACAAGCTTTTAGGTGTTGGGATTTTGTCAAGTGACCGAGGACACCGAGATGGAATGTCTTGTGATGATTGTAACAGAGACAACGGCAGAAAAATCATGCTATAACTGCAAATTGCGAAAAGCAAAATACATAGTGCTAAATGGATGCTTATTGTACTCTAAATGCTTTTTGGAAGTTTTTGTCTGCATTGTGAATTTGAGGTGTGTAAGAACAAACTAAATTAGTAACTCACCCCCTGAAGTGTGCCTGAAGTAAACCTTTAATGAGTCTACCAATTATTGTATGGAATTCCAGAAAGACAGATGATGTGTTATTCCTATTCTTTCTGATTTAGGGTCACTATTCAGTGTTACACTTGTGGAACCCCCTGTTTTTTTTAAGAGGCCTGAACAAGAAAGCCAGCCACTCCAGAAACAAAGGGCCACATGGCGCTGGCCACAGCCAAGAAGCTTCCATTTGTTAAAAAAAACCACAATAGTTTTCTGGGGTAGCAATGGGACCACAGGGGGAACAAAGAGGATCTCAGGAGTCGCAGCTGTGGCCCCTGGTGACCCCCAAATGATATCCCTGCATGCGTAAAGTGAGAAATCAATTTTGCCATTCAAACTGCATTATTCTGCATTCATAGGAGCTTCCTCAGCAAAAACTCAGGAAGCTTACCATACAGTGAATTTACCATCTTGTGTTATAATTTTGCATTACATAATATAGGACAATTAAGATGTTGACCACATCTACTCCCCCCCACTCAAGATTCTTTTGATCATGCCAAGAATTTTTCTTCATATCACTGACAGTCCGTAATGGCAAACCCTGTCGTTTTTGCCTAGACATAGTGAAAAGCAATTCCGTCTTCGCCAATCAGATTATTGGGTTTGAACTCCATTGGCCATTACCTACCATCAGCAATTTTACTGCAGAAAAAGGATAAGAGAGTCTGTCTGGCCATCAGACTATGAACCAGTTTGTGGTTTATCCTCCCCTCAAGATGGAGATGATTGCCTTGTTGAGAGACCTGTTGAGGCCCAGAGATTGGTTGACTTGACTAGATTTGAAAGATGTGCACTTGACCGTTCCAATCTATCATCAGCACTGGCACTTTCTCCAGTTTATTTGGGAAGAGTTCTGCTACCATTTAGTTTCTCCGCCTTTTGGGTTATCTTCGGCCCCTTGGTGTTTTACAAAGCTGCTTCATCCAGCAGCAGCTCTTCTCAGGACTAGGCGAATCATACTTATCATTTAACTGTAAGATATTTTGATTATGACCGACTCACCTCTCAGGATGTGGAGGCCTCTTCTCTATCATAATCCTCTTTGGTGCTGATTACTGTTCCCGGCGTTGGTAAGACGACAGCAATTGGAGGTTGTGTGGGACCATGCTCCTGTCCCTCCAGCATCTGTGGGACCCCTTGCAGGTCAAGGTATTTGCATCCCGTCCGAACAGCCAAACTGAGGGTGTTTCAGCTGGAGGCTGGATCCTTTTGCTCAGGCGGCAGACACGTTCTTCCAATTTAGGTTGGAGGTCGGTTCATCACGTTTTTCCTCCCTTCTCCAGGATTGCCCAACATTGTAGGCTGAGCAATTATGCAAGGGAAGGCTACTGGCGCCAAAAGATTCATTGTTGTCAAGGGATGACCTGAGCTTTGATTGGGTCGGGGAGCAGTATTCAAGTTGTGCCTAAATACGCCACCTTGGGCCCAGTGCTGTCCACTGCCAATTGGTCAGAACAAGGCCTGCTCTGATCCCTCCCCCAGGGCCTTTATTAAGAAACCTCAAAAGGTCTGTGCAGCTGTACCTCCCAGTGAACAGCACCCACCCCCACTATCTCCCCAGGCATTTTCAGAGACAATGCAGTAAGCCTCTTCAGGGATGTTTGTGAAATATGGTAATTATGGGAGTTGGTTGAAGGTTTTTTCTGGAGTTAAATATTGTGTCTTTAGTAAGCTCGATTTGAATTAAAAAAAACATAGCAAGTCACATGATACACCAACTTTACAATATAAATACTTATAACAACATGTTAATTAAAAATAGTATGGGGTAATTGTGTTTTGAAACCTAAATTGCATGGAGGATACCACTTCTGATTGCACCTCTCAGCAATAGGGCCCTTAGTAGCAAATGTTATTGTTTAAACCACATAGCGCAAAAGTAAATAGTAAAACACAGGTGAAACATCCTTCACTCTTCACTTTACCACTATCTGTCTGCCATTGCCAGAGTAAAAGTCAGGTGGATTTCATAGGAATCTATTGGTTTTCCACCAGCATAAAAATACATGTTGGGGTAAGCCATGCGGATATGAATCCCACAAAATCTGTGACCCCTTATGGTTATGGCGTGCGTGAAAATACATTTGCATGCAAGGATTACCTGTAATAGTTTTAATTGAAATAAATTGTATTTACACTCAGAATTCTTTGCTTGTTCTATTCTCCTGAATGAAATGCAACGCATTATGCTATACTATTTTAACTAACTACTTTACGGTGCTTACAACTTGTTAGTGCAAATCGTGATACTTGTATGGCATTACGGGTTTATGATTCAATTTATGGGAAATAAAAACAGTTTCCCCCGTACTGATTATCATAAGTCGGCACCCATGCTCCCCATCACACACTTCAAACAATGCAACAGCTCTACAACCCTTTTACATACCACGCCCAACCCCTGACAAATGCCATGGCCAAATAACAGCCAGCAACAAAGTCACGCGCAGCGTTCAGTGTACCTCCGTTCTGCACTCACCAACATGGCACCACAGCTATTGTGCTTTTTCCTTCTCCGCCCTCGAACCCAAACCCCCACCTCTCTGTTTTAGATCCACCGGAGCCACCGTAGGCAAGGTAAATGGCAGTGGTGCACAGTATAAATCCCAGTAACACAGCATTACCCCTTCTTAAAGCGGTCTCCTCAATTCTGAACAGTTGGATCAAGAAGGGACCTGTGTGATAAGCTCTGAGTGCCAAGGTTGGATGGAGTCCCCCAAAAGTGTCCTTGCAAAAATGTGGCTGATCTAGAGCCAAACGTTCTAGTTCCCGCAAATGTTAGCAGAGCCCTTTTGGGGCTGGGAAGCAGGCCCAAAACTGCCCCTATGCCTCTCTCGCCCCCACATTACGTCCCATTGCCATTCACCTCCTACAGCACCCCCCAAAAAAAATGGGTTTTCGTTTTCCTACATCTAGCGTAAAAGTGCTAGACATAGGGAAAAAAAGTGTAACATGCCCGCCGCCATTCCAGGACCTGTCAGGCCTGAGTAGGGCAATGGGGAGTGTGATTAGGCCTTGCGGTGGTCATTAGGAACCTGGCCTTCCTTGCAGGGGCATCGCCTTTACTCCTCGCGGGACCTCAACATTCTCCAGGTGACTGTTTGGAAAAGTTATAAAAGTTTATGGGGAAAAAAAGTAAAATGTGGGTAATTCGCTTTTCACTACTGATTGCTTTCCAGTAATCCTCATTAATCCAAGAAACAGGCTCTTGCTAAAATAAATAAACCCCTCATATCCACAAGCTGCTGCCCCTATAACAGGTATTATTTCCTCCTGGGCCATCATAATGTCTGCCCATAGCCGACTGACTGCATTTTGTCATGGAAAATTACATCACATTTTACTTTGGTATATTTGGGTCAGTTAGCGTCTCAAAGGGGAGAAAAACAGGGGCTGGTAGTGTAAGAGGGCACGAGGGGTAATAAAATAGGAGCTTGAGGCGCTGGACCATCCATTAAAAAATGCTGCAGTAAAATGCGGTGCAATGCCCTGGCGGTGGGACAGAAGAAGCTGGTGCAAACTCCACCTATTGAGCCGCACGTATTTATTAATAGGGATTTTCATGGACTGATGGCCTGGAGTGCCGGAACTGGCACGCGGAGGTGCCAGGTGTACTTTGAATTCTCTCCTGCCGACTGCATTCCCATAGCTCTATATCTATGGTTACCTGCAACCCACCTTAGCATCCTTTCATGCTGCTTTCAATCAGCTGCACCCCGCGCAGGCTCGCTGGGGTCAGCAGCCAGCGGAAGTTGCAGCCTGAGCTGAGTAACGCCCACATGGCACTCACTGGTGCTGAATTCCGCTCGCCTCGTTGTCAGCCCTGCTTCCCCGCAGTCGCCTCCCGCAGCTTCCTCTTCCTGGAGCCCCTATACCAGGCTGAAGACGGACAGTATTGAAGTAAATACATTGCAAAATAAGGACGGATGGCGAGAGGTGGTAGACATGAAGTATTGAACCGATCTGACCTGCCAGACTCCTGTCTAGGGCAAGGGCGCCAGGATGCCTGTGGCGCTGGCCCTTTAAGGGTGCGCACGCGACAGAGTGACGTCTCACTCCGTTGCGTGCCTGTATAAATAAACAGGGCTTTCCCTGCGGCCTCAGAGCCATTGAGGAGTCCGTACCAGCAGCACTGAGTCCGCGTGTCTGTGTCCGAGGGTGTGGGGGCTCACAGGGCGTGCAGTATACGGTGACCGCTAACAGTGGCTACGAAGGTGGGATAATACCCGGAAAGGCGGTGACTTTCATCAGTGCACGAATGATCGGATTTGAAGTGCACTTCATGAAACATGCCGCGGAGAGGAGAATGATCCACCTGGTCGGCGGCCATCTTTGACAATAGGCCCTGTGAGGTCACGGCTATGTTTGAAGCGACGGTGAGCCATCCAGGCATAATATTTGGAGACTCTTGTGGTGGACAGCCACAGGATACACTGAATGTGTTTCTTGAAGTGAATTTTTCGCATTTTCACTGTTTTTCATCGAGTGTTGGGTGTGGAGCCAGGGAAGGCCTGCTGTTGTGTGCACACCCTGGGCCCACCCTGCTCAATTTTTGGGACCTCTGAACTGCCTGGCATCTACCCTGCCATAATGAGGGGCATTTTGACTGTGGGGAATCCTGATCCAGGAAGCTACTGGCTACATCTGGTGCCTGTCAATCACCTAAGGCCTGCCGAGACCCATCTGTGAAGGAGGTGGTGGTGAGTTGCGGCCCCTATTTATTTTCACTACATCAGGGGTGCCTGGGCGCTCGTCATCATGAACGCAGGACAAGCTGCAGCTTCTGATCGACAGCAAGCCCCTCCAGTAGTGGGCCAACAGCCACCGCCAGCATTACCACCAAGACCACTGCTATAATAACCTGGCGCCCTGCAGCCAATGCCTGAGTTTCATATCTCAGGCGCACCTGCCTGCTGTTCTTTTTCACCACTTAGCAAGCCCTGCCCACCTGGTGCCTTCCTTCAACATCACTGTCTTGTGGCCAATGCTGGATTTGACTTTTATGGACTTCATTCATTCACGGTGCGTCACTCTTTCTCAACTCTCATGCTGGACTTCCTTTACATCTTGTACTCACGGTGGCCCTGAATCATGCTGTTCCCATCTTCATCTTGTATCCTGGCTTGCAACATTATGGGCCTCATTACGACCCTGGCGCTAATGGGTTAACGGTGCCGTAAAAGGCTGCGGCGCCGTTAACCCATTAGCACCTTACTACGAGGTCCCTTTGCGGGACCCGACCTGAACGGCTGGTCTAGACCAGCCGTTAAAGTAGGGACCCGCAAAGGGACCTTGGTGCTAAGTACGGTACCGCAATTTGTGGTACCGTACTTAGCGCCTTCCCCTGTCCCATTGAGCCCTATGGGGCAAAAATGGGAATGGGGAAGGATCAATGTTCAATGGGGAATTACCGCCCCGCCAACCTTGGAATGGGGTGGTAATTCCCCATTGAATACTGGCGGACTCGTTACGATACCGGCACCAACCATGGTGCTAATAGCGCCATGGTTTAGCGCCAGTATCGTAATGAGGGCCTATGTGTTACTACTGACTTCTGCAATTGTTTTCGCTCTCCACTCTTGCTTCTCCACTCTTTTGACTGCTTACTCTCTTTTCTCTACTCCTTTCCCTTCTCCCTTTTCCTATCTCCTCCCCTTACTTTCTTCTATGCACTTACTCTATCAGAATTGACCCTGGACCTAATATGACAGCAACCTCGTCTGTTTCCTCCACCCTCACATTACTGTTTTTTTCCTCTCCACAACCCCTCACGCACTATCTGAAATGTTGTCAGGCCTAGTATGATAGTCGCTTGTTTTGTTCCTCCCCTCCCATTCTGCACCCCTCTCCCTCACATTTTGTTTTCCTCCGGCTCTACCAGAAATGTCATCAGGCCTAGTACGGTAGTCGCCTGTCTGTTTCCATTTCCTTCCCACTCTCCCCCTCCCTTCCTTATCTATGTCTTAGCTCTTTCACTATCTGAAATGTCATCGGCCGAGTACGATAGTTAATTTCACATCCTTACTGTTCATGGCCTGTAAGAATGTGGTTGTATTTTCCCTTGTTCCCTCCCTTGCCTTGAAGCGCTTTGAAACACATTGGCCCTCATTACGACCCTGGCGGAATACGAAAAACGATGGCGGAAATGTAATACCGCCATCGAATACCGCCCGTTGCGATCATGACCCGTCACCGTAAAGTACGATGCCATTAGCGACACCGTAGCGAACGCCAACGCTAACTGCACCAAGTACGCGCACGCGCGCCGTGCAAAACCGCAATATCTGCCATGGCGCAACGGTACGCGAATGCTGACCCCAGCGGACATTCACCAAACGCCATCAAGCATGGCGGAAAGTACCATTCCGCCATGGCGAGAACTACGGCATCGCGAACCAACCGTAATGGCCCTACTGAGTGCCTGTACTCCACTCCCTGGCCACATTGCACAACTTCTCGTAGGCGCAATGCAGTCACACCATGCAACCAGTGAAATGTACAAGTCACCCATGCATGCCAACGAACAAATGCATGCAGAGGCCCCAAGTGCCCTGTGAGTGGCCATCCACAATTGGCAACACACCATTGCCGTACTGATGCAGCACAGGCATCTGAAGGTGCAAGTACACCAAAATGAACTGAAAATTCCATGACACAAAACAACAACAGTCCCCCATCGCTTGCCACCAGTGTAAATCAACATTCAAAGCAGTAACCTGAGGGAGACTGCACCAGCCCTGTACACATGCCAGTAGTCAAACCAACCATCAGCATAAGCACGTACCACACAACTGTACCCAGAAGCCGGAACCCAATGCAGAACACCTCACAATACATCGCGCCACAAATCGGAATATGCCACATTACTAGCAAAGAATAACGCTACACGGTTAATATCTGAATATAAATTTAATGCAGATCAAAATCACCAAGCCCATACAGCCATTTGAACATAAACTCACAAATGATCAGCATTACTGTGGGCTGCATCCGCAATAAATGACCAACTTCCCCATGTGTGACGGCCTGTACCTTCATGGCACACAGGGGCTACATCAACGTCCAAAAAGGCAACATGGAAGCGCCTAGGATCGCAGGGCCGTCCCATGAAGTAGGCACTAGTCCAGCTGGAAGCTAGGTATGCTGCACCTAGCCACTAGTACTGCGTAAGGGCATGTGGGCCATTGGCGATCGTCCCATAAGATCGTAATGGTGCTCCACTGATTAACTCGAAGCTGCAGGTGTCGACTGTAGAAGCCATCTGCAGGAGTGGCGTACAGATGGCAGCGGCAGAAGGGGAGGAGATACCTGTCACCCAAATGAAAAAAATGATAGTATGGGCATCCGAACTCCATATGCATTACTCACTTCATTCAACACACCAAACCTACAACCATATGCATGCTAGGCCACTCATAAGGATCAATTGCCCCCAAAAATCACTTGCGAATCATTACAACACAAATCGAGGTGAATACACTGGCCCTCATTACGACCCTTGCGGAAATCAACTGACATGACCGCCATAGCGTAAATAGCGTTTCCGCCACTGCACGATGGAGGAAAGTGCGGCTAATTCTGACCCATCGGGCACGAGCATTACGTCATGGCGGAAGTGCAAAGTCCGCGATGGCGGAAATGACCCCAAAACACCCCTTACCGCCGTCGTACGTCGCCCTAGGTGCAATTCCGCCACCCATATTAGCGGTCACCGTAATGAGCGGTCAGCGCAAAATACGGTGACCGTAAATATACGGAAACGGAAGTAAAAACATGGGGCCGGAACGGGAAACAGCACGCCGTACACCTATAAAAGCAGAATCCCAACACAACCATTAAAAATCCGACCCTGAGACACATCCCAACCCGTTATCCACCCCAGTTAAAAAAATAAATATGGGAAAAGTTGCTAAAAAAGCGTGTGACCGCAAGCGGCAGGTCCACTTCTCCCACGAGGAACTCACTGTGCTCACAGAGACCCTCCAGGAGAACGCTGCCGTCGTCTTCTCGACGCAAATGACCAGGACGGCACTTGCGAACAAGAAGGCCATATGGGCGCTGGTGGCACAGCGGGTAAGTGCGGTGGGGACCGCACCCCGCAACCACAGCAATGCAGAAAGCGATGGGACGACCTACGGATACGCGTCCGGAGCATACTCTCTGCCAACCGGAACATTGCCACAGCTACCGGGGGAGGATCGGAATCACCCATCAAGTTGACCCCCTGGGAAGAAATCTGTGCCTCCACCATTGGAATGGAGAGCATAGAGGGAGTCGGAGGGATGGAGAAAGGAGTGCAGACATCAGAAGAATCAGGTAGGTGGCCCAAATGAAACTATGCCAAATCCACAATTACCAACCATGTGCAGTACCATGTGTCCCCATAGTGCACTAGAAACACATGTCCAGGAGAACGTCCACATACATTGCCATGACAGCGCCCCTTAAAAGTCAGATTAAATAAATAAATATTTACAAATCCAAAAAACACACTCTACATGTGCAGCATGCACACCCTAACTGCAGACTGCCAAATAACTGCATCCCCAATGCACCAAAAAATGAGACCACCTCCAAGGCCCTGACCCAAATCACCCCCAGGTACCACCCCAATGCATGTGATACAATTGCCATTACAATTACCACAGACCCATGAATAACGCTCGCCCTCCTTTACTCCACCACAGGGTCAGATTCCAACGACGAGCTTCAGGACACCCCTACCAGCACACCTGCAAAGAGGGCCAAGACCAACGGCCAAAGACCCTCCACCTCAGCTGCACGGATCAAGACACGTCAGCAGCACGAATCGAGTGGCAGCACACTGGAGGGGACATCAACAGGCACCCCAGCAGCCAGCATGTCCACAACAGCAGCACCACAGGTCCCCCCAATGGATGCCACAGAAGGCACTGCTTCTGGTGGCAGCAGCACCATAGGTGAAACTGCTTTCATGCCAGCATGCTCCGACACAGAAAACGGTGCTGTAGATGTAGGATCCATCCATGACCTGTCCCAATCCCCCTGTATGTTTCATCCCGTACACCATGAGGACACCACGCAGGGGCACCCACAAGACGACGACTGGCCAACACCAAGAAGGCCTGTTGCAAGGCAACATGAGGCGTCCAGCCCCTCTGTGACACCACCGCAAATGGGCATGGCCCAGCAGAGGCAACAGTCCCTCGAGCAGATGATAGTGCAACAGCAGCAAATGGCCACGCTCCTCAAGGAGCATGCTGATGAATGTGGGGGTTCTAAGGCAACCATTGAAACATCTACTGAGACACTTAGGGCAGAAATGGAGCGTAGTACAGAGACACTAAGGGCACAAATGGAGAGAAGTACCGAGAGCCTGAGGGGACAAATGGAGAGAAGTACCGAGAGCCTGAGGGGACAAATGGAGAGAAGCACCGAGAGCCTGAGGGGGGAACTGCATGCGACGTCCAAAGACGTATGTGGTGAACTTGCCGCTGTGCGCCGTGTGCTCACTGAGCTCTCACAAACCCTTAGGGACATGCATGGACGTGAGCAGGCAGAGACATCATCCGTTGCAAGTTCCGTCCAGGGCAGCCCCCAACGCAGATCTGGGAGGAACCTGCGCTCCACAGGCAGGGGTGCCCCTGATACCCGTAGAGGGGGCTTGCAATAGCGTCTGACCAATGACAATGAGCATCTCTGGACACTGGTGTTCGTGCGTGGGAGGGGGTAGGAGGGTGGAGGGGGTGTGTTGTGCTACTTTGGGTGGCGGGTCGATTGGGTGTGTAATGTCATTTCACATCTGCAATACAATTCTTCATATTCATCCAATGAGATGTGTGGACATTGATCTCTGTGTACGAGGCCTATCCTGGTGTACAGGCCACATTGTGCATGTTCCCGACACACACAGTGCCACAAGTCCCGTGTCCATGTAACAGCCACCAGGCGTGAGTGCTAGAAGCATGCATCAATGAGATTCTGACGTAATTCACGGGCCTCCTGTGCCTCGCGGACCCCTTGAGGTGCTGCCACATCCCCACCCTCATCATGACCATCTTCAGGTGCTAGCAGTTCTGCGTCGGGGGGCATGGCCACATTCCTACGTACGCACATGTTGTGTAGCATGACACATGCCATGACCATCTTTGCCACCTTCTCATGGCGGTACAGGAGTGCCCCGCCAGACCTGCTGAGGCAGCGGAAACGAGCCTTCAGTAGGCCGAATGCCTGTTCTATGACCACACGGGTACGTGAGTGGGCATGGTTGTAGTCCTCCTCATGCTGGTCCTGTGGGTTCCGGATTGGTGTGAGGAGCCATCTCTTCAGTGGATACCCGCAATCACCTGTATGTGGACAAGAAAGGATGTTTGTGGAATGTCATTGCTACGTACGCACCCCCCTTCCTGCCAGGTCATTCACGCATCACCTACCCCACATACTCATGCATTAAATGAGACTCACCGAGTAGCCAGGATCGGCGCCCTGCGTGTCGCTCCATGTAGCGTGGTATTCTAGAGTTCCGCAAGACCATAGAATCATGTGTTGATCCTGGAAATCGGGCAGAACAATGTGTAAAGATCCTGTTGGAGTCACACACCATTTGTACATTGATAGAATGATATTGTTTCCGGTTGCGGTACTGGGCCTCCATGGCATGTGGGACAACCAATTCCACATGGGTGCAGTCGATGGCACCAATGCAACCCGGTATGCCGCCAAGTGCATGGAATCCCACTTTTGTGTTTGTAAGCTCCTGCTCTGAGCGTGGTAAAGAGATGTAGTCGTCTGAGTGCTTCAGGAGGGCATCAAGCACTTGGAATAGTGTCCGTGAGAATAGTGGCTGTGAAATGCCATGCAACTGTCCGACTGTGTGCTGGTAGGTGCCTGTGGCCAGGAAGTGGAGTACAGACACCACCTTCAGTAGGGGTGGGATGGCGGTTGGGCTATCTATCATGCTGACAAGGTCAGCGTGTGTCATGTCGACAATGGCGGTTATGGTGTCCCGGTCCAAACGGTAGAGGGTGTGGATCTGCTCAGCTGTGAGGTTGAACGGATTAGCTCGGAGGCGTGGGATTGCGGGCTGCCTGCGTGGTGGTAGTGGCTGTGCTGGTGGGGCTTGCTGGCCATGCCTTGCCCTCCTCCTCCTCCTCCTGCGTCTCCTCTGTGCGGCCGGTTGTTGCAGTCGTTGGCGTTCGTCTTCTTCTTGAAGTTGGAGTACTTGCAGTGCAATCAGGTCCCCCAGGCCCAACATCGCTAGTCCTGCCGGTAGCATTCTGGAGTGGGTGTGGTTGTGGGAGGGGTTTGGGTATGCAATTTATGTGTTTTCAGGCTGTATAGCCTTCACCTGTGGTGATTCATTCCACATGTGTCAGCTGCAATGCCTTTCTTGCGAGCACGTTCCGCATACGATGCTGCAATTCGACGCATGGCATCTTGCATTTGCATTCATGTTCTTAATCCCGAAGGCTGTGGAATATTGGTTTATATGTTAATTCTGCTATGGTCCCATTGTTGCACATACGATATTTGCATTCGCGAGCAGACTTGTGAAGGGTCAGTGGAATGTAGTGCTCGATCAACGGTGGACCCTCATGCAGCACTGTACCGAGGTTCACCGACGGCAGGGAGTCCCATCAGTGATTGAGGGCAGTTACCATTTTTACACACAGCCGCACTGCATAGATGTATTTGTGAATACAGGCGTTCACAGATGCCTTTTCAACGTGATGTTGCAAATTAGGAATTCGAAGGACAGCGCTTTCGGTTTTCGACTAGCGGCGTGGAGACGCCCACAGGTCTGACTGGAAATGTAACGTTCTATTGTTGAATGTCCTTGGGACAGGGCCCATGACGGGAATGCAATGATTGATATGATTTGAATGGGATGCGCTATAGCGTAGTGGACGATAAGGCAGGACGTTCCCAAATACATGTGACTTCACTACACAAGGAATCCGGGCAGGAGCACAGTGGATTTTGAAGGCTGCATTACGCACAGACTCAATGGACATTTCGAATGTTATGTGAGTGAATATTCAGGCGTTTTCATAACGGGATGAGGGAATGATGAATGGATGCATGGGAAGATGATTTAATTGGGAGTCGGCCATGTACATGGCTATTTGGAATGTATCCCATTCCCCTGCGCTATGTGATGCAAGGCTGCCATAGTGGGACCATTGTCTGTCTGCCCTTGTTGAACCCTCCCTGTCTCGACGCGCCTTCAATCACTTGTGTCTATGCACGTTGATGATCCCATCTGATGGATCCTGTTCTGACAGGCGCATGCACACAGACACTCGTTTGAAATAGTGTATTCACCTCGATTTGTGTCGTAATGATTCGCAAGTGAATTTTGGGTGCAATTGATCCTTATGAGTGGGCTAGCATGCATATGGTTGTAGGTTTGGTGTATTGAATGTAGTGAGTAATACATATGAAGTTCGGATGCCCATACTATATTTTTTTTCATTTGGGTGACAGGTATCTCCTCCCCTTCTGCCGCTGCCATCTGTACGCCACTCCTGCAGATGGCTTCTACAGTCGACACCTGCAGCTTCCAGTTAATCAGTGGAGCACCATTACGATCTTATGGGACGATCGCCAATGGCCCACATGCCCTTACGCAGTACTAGTGGCTAGGTGCAGCATACCTAGCTTCCAGCTGGACTAGTGCCTACTTCATGGGACGGGCCTGCGGTCCTAGGCGCTTCCATGTTGCCTTTTTGGACGTGGATGTAGCCCCTGTGTGCCATGGAGGTACAGGGCGTCACACATGGGGTAGCTGGTCATTTATTGCGGATGCAGCCCACAGTAATGCTGATCATTTGTGAGTTTATGCTCAAATGGCTGTATGGGCTTGGTGATTTTGATGTGCATTAAATTTATATTCAGATATGAACCGTGTAGCGTTATTCTTTGCTAGTAATGTGGCATATTCCGATTTGTGGCGCGATGTATTGTGAGGTGTTCTGCATTGGGTTCCGGCTTCTGGGTACAGTTGTGTGGTACGTGCTTATGCTGATGGTTGGTTTGACTACTGCCATGTGTACAGGGCTGGTGCAGTCTCCCTCAGGTTACTGCTTTGACTGTTGGTTTACACTGGTGGCAAGCGATGGGGGACTGTTGTTGTTTTGTGTCATGGAATTTTCAGTTCATTTTGATGTACTTGCACCTTCAGATGCCTGTGCTGCATCAGTACGGCAATGGTGTGTTGCCAATTGGGGATGGCCACTCACAGGGCACTTGGGGCCCCTGCATGCATTTGTTCGTTGGCATGCATGGGTGACTTGTACATTTCACTGGTTGCATGGTGTGACTGCATTGCGCCTACAAGAAGTTGTGCAATGTGGCCAGGGAGTGGAGTACAGGCACTCAGTAGGGCCATTACGGTTGGTTCGCGATGCCGTAGTTCTCGCCATGGCGGAATGGTACTTTCCGCCATGCTTGATGGCGTTAGGTGAATGTCCGCTGGGGTCAGCATTCGCGTACCGTTGCGCCATGGCGGATATTGCGGTTTTGCACGGCGCGCGTGCGCGTACTTGGTGCAGTTAGCGTTGGCGTTCATTACGGTGTCGCTAATCGCATCGTACTTTACGGTGACGGGTCATAATCGCAACGGGCGGTATTCGATGGCGGTATTACATTTCCGCCATCGTTTTTCGTATCCCGCCAGGGTCGTAATGAGGGCCACTATTTCAAACGAGTGTCAGTGTGCATGCGCCTGTCAGAACAGGATCCATCAGATGGGATCATCAACGTGCATAGACACAAGTGATTGAAGGCGCGTCGAGACAGGGAGGGTTCAACAAGGGCAGACAGACGATGGTCCCACTATGGCAGCCTTGCATCACATAGCGCAGGGGAAGGGGACAGATTCCAAATAGCCATGTACATGGCAGACTCCCAATTAAATCATCTTTCCATGCATCCATTCATCATTCCCTCATCCCGTAATGAAAACGCCTGAATATTCACTCACATAACATTCGAAATTTCCATTGAGTCTGTGCGTAATGCAGCCTTCAAAATCCACTGTGCTCCTGCCCGGATTCCTTGTGTAGTGAAGTCACATGTATTTGGGAACGTCCTGCCTTATCGTCCACTACGTTATAGCGCATCCCATTCAAACCATATCAATTATTGCATTCCCGTCATGGGCCCTGTCCCAAGGACATTCAACAATAGAACCTTACATTTCCAGTCAGACCTGTGGGCGTCTCCACGCCGCTAGTTGAAAACCGAAAGCGCTGTCCTTCGAATTCCTCATTTGCAACATCACGTTGAAAAGGCATCTGTGAACGCTTGTATTCACAAATACATCTATGCAGTGCGGCTGTGTGTGAAAATGGTAACTGGCCTCAATCACTGATGGGACTCCCCGCCGTCGGTGACCGTCGGTACAGTGCTGCATGAGGGTCCACCGTTGATCGAGCACTACATTCCACTGACCCTTCACAAGTCTGCTCGCGAATGCAAATATCGTATGTGCAACAATGGGACCATAGCAGAATTAACATGTAAACCAATATTCCACAGCCATCGGGATTAAGAACATGATTGCAAATGCAAGATGCCATGCGTCGAATTGCAGCGTCGTGTGCGGGACGTGCTCGCACGAAAGGCATTGCAGCTGACACAGGTGGAATGAATCACCACAGGTGAAGTCTATACAGCCTGAAAACACATAAATTGCACACCCAACCCCCTCCCCAACCACACCCACTCCAGAATGCTACCGGCAGGACTAGCGATGTTGGGCCTGGGGGACCTGATTGCACTGCAAGTACTCCAACTTCAAGAAGAAGACGAACGCCAACTACTACAACAACCGGCCGCACAGAGGAGACGCAGGAGGAGGAGGAGGAGGGCAAGGCATGGCCAGCAAGCCCCACCAGCACAGCCACTACCACCACGCAGGCAGCCCGCAATCCCACGCCTCCGAGCTAATCCGTTCAACCTCACAGCTGAGCAGATCCACACCCTCTACCGTTTGGACCGGGACACCATAACCGCCATTGTCGACATGACACACGCTGACCTTGTCAGCATGATAGATAGCCCAACCGCCATCCCACCCCTACTGAAGGTGGTGTCTGTACTCCACTTCCTGGCCACAGGCACCTACCAGCACACAGTCGGACAGTTGCATGGCATTTCACAGCCACTATTCTCACGGACACTATTCCAAGTGCTTGATGCCCTCCTGAAGCACTCAGACGACTACATCACTTTACCACGCTCGGAGCAGGAGCTTACAAACACAAAAGTGGGATTCCATGCACTTGGCGGCATACCGGGTTGCATTGGTGCCATCGACTGCACCCATGTGGAATTGGTTGTCCCACATGCCATAGAGGCCCAGTACCGCAACCGGAAACAATATCATTCTATAAATGTACAAATGGTGTGTGACTCCAACAGGATCTTTACACATTGTTCTGCCCGATTTGCGGGATCAACACATGATTCTATGGTCTTGCGGAACTCTAGAATACCACGCTACATGGAGCGACACGCAGGGCGCCGATCCTGGCTACTCGGTGAGTCTCATTTAATGCATGAGTATGTGGGGTAGGTGATGCGTGAATGACCTGGCAGGAAGGGGGGGGTGCGTACGTAGCAATGACATTCCACAAACATCCTTTCTTGTCCACATACAGGTGATTGCGGGTATCCACTGAAGAGATGGCTCCTTACACCAATCCGGAACCCACAGGACCAGCATGAGGAGGACTACAACCATGCCCACTCACGTACCCGTGTGGTCATAGAACAGGCATTCGGCCTACTGAAGGCTCGTTTCCGCTGCCTCAGCAGGTCTGGCGGGGCACTCCTGTACCGCCATGAGAAGGTGGCAAAGATGGTCATGGCATGTGTCATGCTACACAACATGTGCGTACGTAGGAATGTGGCCATGCCCCCCGACGCAGAACTGCTAGCACCTGAAGATGGTCATGATGAGGGTGGGGATGTGGCAGCACCTCAAGGGGTCCGCGAGGCACAGGAGGCCCGTGAATTACGTCAGAATCTCATAGATGCATGCTTCTAGCACTCACGCCTGGTGGCTGTTACATGGACACGGGACTTGTGGCACTGTGTGTGTCTGGAACATGCACAATGTGGACTGTACGCCAAGATAGGCCTCGTACACAGAGATCAATGTCCACACATCTCATAGGATGAATATGAAGAATTGTATTGCAGATGTGAAATGACATTACACACCCAATCGACCCGCCACCCAAAGAAGCACAACACCCCCCCTCCACCCTCCTACCCCCCCCCCCGAACACCAGTGTCAATGACGCTCATTGTCAGTGGGCAGACGCTATTGCAAGCCCCCTCTCTGGGTATCAGGGGCACCCCTGCCTGTGGAGCGCCGGGTCCTCCCAGATCTACGTTGGGGGCTGCCCTGGACGGAACTTGCAACGGATGATGTCTCTGCCTGCTCACGTCCATGCATGTCCCTAAGGGTTTGTGAGAGCTCAGTGAGCACACGGCGCACATCGGCAAGTTCACCACATTCGTCTTTGGACGTCGCATGCAGTTCCCCCCTCAGGCTCTCGGTACTTCTCTCCATTTGTGCCCTTAGTGTCTCTGTACTTCGCTCCATTTCTGCCCTAAGTGTCTCAGTAGATGTTTCAATGGCTGCCTTAGTACCCCCACATTCATCAGCATGCTCCTTGAGGAGCGTGGCTAGTTGCTGCTGTTGCACTATAATCTGCTCGAGGGACTGTTGCCTCTGCTGGGCCATGCCCATTTGCGGTGGTGTCACAGAGGGGCTGGACGCCTCATGTTGCCTTGCAACAGGCCTTGTGGGGGTTGGCCAGTCGTCGTCTTGTGGGTGCCCCTGCGTGGTTTCCTCATGGTGTACGGGATGAAACATACAGGGGGATTGGGACAGGTCATGGATGTGTCCTACTTCCGCAGCACCGTTTTCTGTGTCGGAGCATGCTGGCATGAATGCTGTGCCACCTAGGGTGCTGCTGCCACCAGAAGCAGTGCCTTCTGTGGCATCCATTGGGGGGACCTGTGGTGCTGCTGTTGTGGACATGCTGGCTGCTGGGGTGCCTGTTGATGTCCCCTCCAGTGTGCTGCCTCTCGATTCGTGGTGCTGCCGTGCCTTGATCCGTGCAGCTGAGGTGGAGGGTCTTTGGCCGTTGGTCTTGGCCCTCTTTGCAGGTGTGCTGGTAGGGGTGTCCTGAAGCTCGTCGTTGGAATCGGACCCTGTGGTGGAGTAAAGGAGGGTGAGCGTTATTCATGGGTCTGTGGTAATTGTAATGGCAATTGTATCACATGCATTGGGGTGGTACCTGGGGGTGATTTGGGTCAGGGCCTTGGAGGTGGTCTCATTTTTGTGTGCATTGGGGATGCAGTTATTTTGCAGTCTGCAGTTAGGGTGTGCATGCTGCACATGTAGAGTGTGTTTTTGGGATTTTTAAATATTTATTTATTTAATCTGACTTTTAAGGGGCGCTGTCATGGCAATGTATGTGGTCGTTCTCCTGAACATGTGTTTCTATTGCACTATGGGGACACATGGTACTTCACATGGTTGGTAATTGAGGATTTGGCATAGTTTTATTTGGGCCACCTACCTGATTCTTCGGATGTCTGCACTCCTTTCTCCATCCCTCCGACTCCCTCTATGCTCTCCATTCCAATGGTGGAGGCACAGATTTCTTCCCAGGGGGTCAACTTGATGGGTGATTCCGATCCTCCCCCGGTAGCTGTGGCAATGTTCCGGTTGGCAGAGAGTATGCTCCGGACGCGTATCCATAGGTCGTCCCATCGCTTTCTGCATTGCTGTGGGTTGCGGGGTGCGGTCCCCACCGCACTTACCCGCTGTGCCACCAGCGCCCATATTGCCTTCTTGTTCGCAAGTGCCGTGCTGGTCATTTGCGTAGAGAAGACGACGGCAGCATTCTCCTGGAGGGTCTCTGTGAGCACGGTGAGTTCCTCGTGGGAGAAGTGGACCTGCCGCTTGCGGTCGCACGCTTTTTTAGCAACTTTTCCCATATTTATTTTTTTGACTGGGGTGGCTAACGGGTTGGGATGTGTCTCAGGGTCGGATTTTTAATGGTTGTGTTGGGATTCTGATTTTATAGGTGTACGGCGTGCTGTTTCCCGTTCCGGCCCCATGTTTTTACTTCCGTTTCCGTATATTTACGGTGACCGTATTTTGCGCTGACCGCTCATTACGGTGACCGCTAAGATGGGTGGCGGTATTGCACCTAGTGCGACGTACGACGGCGGTAAGGGGCGTTTTGGGGTCATTTCCGCCATCGCAGACTTTGCACTTCCGCCATGGCGTAATGCTCGTGCCCGATGGGTCAGAATTAGCCGCACTTTCCTCCATCGTGCAGTGGCGGAAACGCTATTTACGCTATGGCGGTCATGTCAGTTGATTTCCGCCAGGGTCGTAATGAGGGCCATTGTGTATAGGCGCTATATAAATAAACGATCATATCATATCATATCACCATCAAGTCTGGGGCCAAGGTGGAAAATGTGGATGGACAGGTTAGAAATGTACTTTAGAGCCACCATGGAGACCAGAGATGATAGTAAGGTCACCACCCACTTGTACTGTGCTGGCCCTGCGGTACATGAGGTGTTCCTCTCCCTCCAACCGGCAAATGGTTCATATACGGCGGCCAAGGACGCTCTCCACAATCATTTTCTACCCATGGCAAATGCAGATTACGAACGATTCCTCATGGGCGCAGCCCGTCAAAAGGACGATGAGACACTGGATGTATTTTATGGGAGACTGCACAGGCTGGCGGTCCCCTGTGCTTGGAATGACCCCGATACGATAAAAAACCAACTCATCCAGGGGTGTGTGTCTGGTAAGTTGCGCCGCCAGATCCTGAGGGAGCCGGGCATCACCCTTCCCTGCATCCTGGAATTGGGGAGGTACCATGAGGTCTCTAAGTTTCGGGCGACCCGAATGGAGGCAGGAGTGTGCCCCAGCAAGGTGGAGGACATCTGTGCCATTGACAGAGACCGAGGGTTTAGACGCCCAGCAGGCAACCAAGGTATAAGAGGGCAGTCATCAGTCAACTCGTGTCTGAAGTGCGGGTACGACCTCCCACATCCTGCAGAGTGCCCGGCCATTTGAAAAACGTGTGGCCGCTGTGGAGGTGCTGATCACTACGCCTGCATGTGCAAGGCCATGAAACCGACAATCGTACCCAGAGGGCCGGTCCAGGCGGGTTTCTTCCGCCCACAGCGAATGTCAAATTTGGCTCAGTTGGACCAAGGGGATGATGGAAATGGTCCGGAAGGTGAGGAAGAGGAAGAAAACATATTCTTCGTGTCCACTGTGGGTGTCCTGCGGTCCAACTCCAAGTGACAGCCCAGATGTAATGTCCTGGTGAATGGGGACTCTATACCGATGCTTGTGGACATGGGCACACCCGTCAACGTAATGGCCATAGAACATTATGACACCATGCAATCCCCACCTTGCCTATCCACAGCAAAGGCATGCATCTTCATGTTTGGGGGGGAACAACCAATCCTGCTTGATGGTGCATTTATCGCAGATGTGAAGTATGGTGGAGCCAAAATCCGGGCCAGGTTCTACGTCACACCAGTGAGTAACAACACCTTACTGTGCTCTGCTGCGGCAGAGGCTCTAGGCATCATGACCTTTTCGTACTCGGTGTACGTGGATGACATCCAGGTGCTGTTGAGAAAACACTCACCTCTGTTTGAGGGCATAGGACAGATGGCTGGTGAACCTGTCTGGCTACACATTGACAAGTCCATCCAGCAAGTGGCGCTCAAACATCGGCGAGTGCCATTCCACCTCAGAGACCTGGTGGATAAGCAACTAGATACCCTCGTCAAGCTGCACATTATCGAAAAGGTGGAGGGCCCCACCACATGGGTCTCGTGGATTGTAATTGCCCGGAATCCCAAACAGTCTGATTCAGTGAGAATTTGTGTGGACATGCGCCTGCCCAACAAGGCGTTAAAGTGGGAGAGACACCTAAACCCTACAATTGATGACATTATAACAGAGCTACAGGTTGCTAGGTTCTTTTCCAAACTGGACCTCAGGGGCGGTACCATCAGGTGGTGCTCCACCACGAATCACGCTACATCACCATTTTCATCACTCACCGTGGGCTGTAAAGATACAAAAGGCTCAGCTTTGGGGTGTCGTCAGCGACAGAGGTCTTTCAAAACATCATCAGAGGGGCCTTTGCAAACCTGGAAGGGGTGCTTAATATCAGTGATGATATCCTGGTGTTCGCGAGGTCGGAGGCAGAACATCTGGCCCATCTGGCAAAGACATTTGAACGCCTGTGCTATTTGGGACTCGCACTGCACAGGGACAAGTGCGAATTTCTTAAGAACACCATAGAATTTTTCAGCTTTGTCTTCAAGGCAGATGGAGTGTCCCCATATCCGCACAAGGTGAGAGACATTAAGGAGGCCAGGCCGCCAGAGAACGTGGCTGAGGTGAGGAACTTCTTGGGGATGGTCACGTACTGTGGGCGGTTTATCCGGAACCTGGCATCCCGTTTTGAGCCACTGCGGACACTAACAAGGAAGGACGTCACCTGGCAGTGGGGGCTACTGGAACAAGCTGCCTTCGATGACATCAAGCGCACCCTCACGGCAGAGGACACTATGACGTTTTTTGACCAGGCGTTACAAACGTAGATCATCGTGGATGACAGCTCCTACGGCCTCTGAGCGGCCCTCATTTAAGTGGGGGCTGACCAAGAAGTCCACTAGATAGCGTATGCCAGTAAGGCACTTTCAGAGAGTGAGCAGCGTTATTCGCAGATCGAGCGGGAGGCGCTGGCTGTGCTGTGGGGCTGCAGACATTTCCGACTGTATGTCCTAGGGAGACCGGTGACAGTGGTCACAGACCATAAGCCACTACTTCCCATCTTAGCGGAATGATGGATGCTGGCGCTCCTCGAATACGGTGTGTCCTTGCTCTACTGCCCAGGCAGCAACAACGTTGAGGGCTATCTCTCCAGGCAAGACGGGCCGATCAGCCATCCACGTGTGCAGAGGAGGCGGATCAGCATATACGGCCGGTGGTTGAGGTGGCCACGCCAAATCGGTGCCAGTAGAAGAACTGGAACGTGCCTTGCTGGCAGATGAGTGTTTCGGGATCCTGAAGGCAGCCATGGAACATAGGGCCTGGAGAACGGTGATGGAATCCCTGGCCCGGAGAACACATGAGGCAAAGGTGGCACTCGAACAACTCTGACGGGCCCGAGAGGAACTGGCATTTTTGGACTCGGGACTCCTGCTAAGAGGGGACAGAATAGTGATCTTGCAAGCCAAGGTGCAACAAATCATCGCCCTGGCACACCAAGGACACCAAGGCGCGCCCAAAACGAAGGCCCGCCTCCGGCAGAAAGTGTGGTTCCCCGAGCTAGAAAGGAGAGCAGAAAATTCGTGGCCTCCTGTGTGTGGTGCCAAGCAGCCTCACCGGCGCTGCGTGAGCCAACCATCGAAACAATGCCCAGAGGGACAAGGCCGTGGGAAGTGGTTCATGCAGACTTTGGGTCCACGACCAGGGGCACCCACTTCCTGGTGGTTGTCGATGAGTGGTCCCAATATCCAGAGGTAGAATTTGTGGAGCCTGTGATGTTTGAAAGAGTGGTGGTAGCGTTGGAGAAAATCTTCTCCATGGACTACCCAAGGTACTATGCTCCGAATAACGGTGCCCCGTTCCAGGGCGAGAGTTTTGCTGACCTCATGAAAGGGTATGGCATCCACCATAGGAAGGTCACTCCACTGTGGCCCCAAGCGAATGGAGAAGCGGAGTGGAAGATGTGCACGCTGAATAAAGTCTTCCGTATCGCACAACGCAAAGGCGAGTGCCTACAAAGGGCCCTTTATGTGTTCCTGTGCGGTTAACAGGGCCACCCCACACTTATCCACGGGGGTGGCGCCAGCGGGGGCATTGTTCCAGTGCTGCCCGAGGGACATAATACCGGAGGTGGGAGAGCGAGAACATGCCGTCATCAATAATGAGCAGAGGTGGAAGAGGAGAGAAGGGTACGGACAGAGATGGAGAACATCTGGAGGGGTTTAAGACCACCAAGACTCGCCCCGGGGGATGAAGTTCTGGTGAGAAACCATCACCCTCAGGACAAGCCCTCCCTCACCTATGAGACGGCTCCGTTGGACATGGTGGCGGTCAAGGGGTCAATGGTGACTGCGTTCGATGGAACGGCTTATGTCACTAGGAATTCCAGCTTCTTTAAGAGTCTGGTTGAACCCTGGGCAGAGACTATGGTGGACATGGACCTGGAGGAGGTGCCAGATGAAGAAGGCGGACCCGCAGTCCAAGTGGAGTCCCCGACACGCAACGTGCATGGCGAAGTAACACCAACCAGAGAGACAGGCAGGAGGTACCCCCTGAGGACAGGGCAAGGGAAACCTGCCTGTCTTACAGACTATGTCATGGACTAAGTGATGGTTGTCAGGGAGCCTGTGGAGTATGATCCCACCGTGGGACCCAGGGTGGGTATCATTAAAGGGGCTTCCGGGCACAAGTTGACATTGTGTGCTGTGATGTTTGATAGTTAGATCCTCCTTTTTAGTTGTTGTTGTTATGGAAAAGGAGGAGTGTGGCGCTGGCCCTTTAAGGGCGTGCACGCGACAGAGTGACGTCTCACTCTGTTGCGTGCCTGTATAAATAAACAGGGCATTCCCGGCGGCCTCAGGGCCACCGGGGAACCTGCACCAGCAGCACTGTGTCCACGTGTCTGTGTCCGGTGGAGTGGGGGCTCACGGGCCATGTCGCATACGGTGACCGCTAATATTACCGACACTGCACAGTTTGCAAAGCTTGGTGGTGCAGATCTTTAACCTTGAAGCACTGGGGCAGAGGGCAAAGAGGTGATTATCGGGTCTGATTACCTGGCTGTCTGGAAAGAAGAAAGTGACTGTTTGTCCATTCCTCCGCCCCTTTCCACAAATGTTCTTTTGGGTGACAGTTTAGTTTGTGGTAATTCCCTAAGATCCAAAACACCCTACGCTCCAGGTTAACCCAACCCCACACCTAACTCATCCCATCTTAATACCACAGATTAACCTCACCCATCATAACTCATCCCAGTTTCTCCCCATCCAATCATCCCATCTCTCCAGTGCGTATCCCCACCCATGTAGCCTAGCCCATCCCAGTTTCCCATTGCTCACCCACACTATCCCATTGGTCACCCGCACTATCCCACTCCAGTTTATCGCCACCCAATACAGCTCACCTCAGTTTACCTCCACACACACTCCCTGCTCATCCCAGTGTATCCCCACTCACCCACCTCATCTTACCTCCACCCCCATGAAGTTTACCCCACCAACCCTACATCACACCCGCTTACCCCAAACACCTAAGGCCTATTTATTCCCCCAACCAAGCTATTCCAGTGTGGATCCAGCTGCCTTAAATCATGACAATTTACATGTAGCCACAATTGGGTGCCTGGAGACCATGAAAATGACAGTGGTGCGTCGTATAAATCACATTAACATAATATATCTCACCTCAGGTTGCCTTCACCCACCCACCCTTACTCACCCTAGCTTACAAGCTCACCCAACCACTCACTCTACCTTACCCTAGCTTACCACCACCCACTATAGCTTAGCCTAGCTTACCATCTCCCATCCAAGCACTTACCAGCTTATCACTCCATTCCATCTTCACAGCCCAAGTGGGCAGGAGCCATCCAGCCCTCTCCCACCCACCAGTAATCGACGATGACCGCACCATTGGCCTTCGAGTGGAGTTTCCCCGCACTGCCTACCCTTGCCACCTGAGCAGCTGTGCCCGGATCCTCACCTACAAAACCCCCATCAGGTGAACACGCACCTTGTGTGCTGCCCCTGCCCCTGGCCACCTCTTGGCCATCCATCACAGAAATATCTTTGCGTGCCAATCCTGAGGCCACCGCCTCTGTTTGAAAGATTCCCTGCACTCCAAAATGGCTGTGCATCGTTTGGCGTGCCTCGTTGCCTAGCAACGCTTTTCCTTTGTTGCCTCGTCCAACCGCCGGCAGGTTTAAGCCAGCCCTCTCGTGACAAGGCCCGCGAGAGCTAAGGCCTTGTTTGCCCCTGCACAAGTGCCTGCACCTTCATTCCATCTTCACAGCCCAAGTGGGCAGGAGCCCTCCAGCCCTCTCCCACCCACCAGGAATCAGCGCGTCATCGACCGCACCATTGGCCTTCTGGCTGGAGTTGTCCACCATTGCCTACCCTTGCCGCCTGAGCAGCTGCACCCAGATCCTCACCTACAACACCCCCGTCAGTTGAACACACACCTTGTGTGCTGCCCCCGGCCACCTCTTGGCCATCCATCACAGAAATATCATTTGCGTGCCAATCCTGAGGCCGCCGCCTCTGTTTGAAAGATCCCATTTACTCCAAAATGACTGTGCATCGTTTGGCGTGCCTCGTTGCCTAGAAACGCTTTTCCTTTGTTGCCTCATCCAAAATCCGGCAGGCGGAAGCCGGCCCTCTTGTGACAAGCCCGCGAGAGCTAAGGACCTGTTCGCCCCTGTTCACCTCAGGAGCCTAGGAGGCCTAGCCCAAGTCCTATGTGGATCACTTGCCCAGTGCTGATTACGGCCATCCGAAGCTCCACTGTCTCAAGCCTCATGGACCCGTGGCCCTGTGATACACCGAGACTCTAGAGACTGTGCCTGCAACATGGACCTTCTGTGACCCGCAACATACGGTATACTGTGCTGTGCACTGCATCTTATTATTGTGTGTCGAGCATCCAATTCCTATCCTTTTCTCCACTCCACAAATCCTAATGCATAGTTTTATTCTCAGCGTTCTGAACACACTCGCCGCAATTTTGAACCAGCCTACGACTTCAGTGATAATGCATGCATGCTCACACCTATTGTGCGCCTACCTATTTTTAGATATTGCGCTTCAGCTTCAGCGATGCACTTAAAATAGTGAGCCTATGCCTGTGCTTGAATGTGTATTTACAATGCATGTCTAGTCTGAAATTTTGCTGCAACATTGAATGCACTCTTGCCAACATTTTAGATAAAACAACGTATGTTTATGCTACCTAGCCACAAGTGTATTGAACAATTTCCTGAATTAGCCTACTTCTGAAACTGCATACTGTGCCCGACTAGGCCACCCTTGAACTATGTACTTGAATACCTAGCACATGCTCTCACCCCACGCATTAATGAATTAGCCCTCTTGTAATCATATAGCCTCTCTGATAAGCCCAACTATCACGGACCACTGTACTGATATTTTGATTGTTGCACCTATATTGAATTGCCTTGAATGCTACTGCAGTGCTACAACTGAACTGCCTTGTTCTTATGTACTGTAGCGCTACACTTGTATCACCAGATTCCCCGGTACTACCAACTGCTAACACAATGTATCTACCAGGTATCTATTCAGGCTATTGAGAGTAATTCTCCACTTAATCCACTTTTCTAGTCATTTAAGCCCAATCTTCACCCTGGCCTCCACAGACGCCCTACCTTCCAATACCATGACTCCCACCCATCCGCCTACACCGCTCACCCACCCTGCTACACTACCCTACCTGTCTACCCCTTGCAGTCCCTCTGCCAGAAACTCCAGACTTTTTGCCAGACTACCTAAACTATACGAACCTTGTGCCAGCGACACCCCCCACCCTAAACTGACCAACTGGACCATACCTGAGTACACAGATACACCTACCTTCCGGCCCGTGAGCAGACTCACGCTCAACCCTATTAACAACAATATCAAGCACAAGCCTTACAATACAGTCACTCCACCAGCTCCCAACAAAACCATTAGAGGCACCTTAATAAATGCATGCTCCCTAGTAGCCCATGATACAGACATAGCAGACCTTATACTAGAAGAAAAACTGGACTTTTTAAACATCCTGCCTCCATGCAGCCGCTGACTCAGTCCGTATGCTAGCCATCCCGGAAGATTACACTATCTTTAGGGCAGATAGAACAGAATCCAGAGGCGGAGGCCTGGCCATAATTGCCAAAACTCATCTTAACATGAGACTTGCCACCTCAGACAACTCCACATCTTGTGAATCGCTAATAGCTAAACTGGCCTCCATCACCGCCATCTCGCCCCAGCTTTGGTCTGACCACCATCTCCTTACCTTTTCCCTTGAGGCCTCAACCCCGACTACCACTAATAATTCACTTGCTACAGCCATCCCAACGAGAAATAAGAAAAACATTACAGCTGGAAAACTCATCCCCCTTATTGTCCCGACCCTGAACTCACTATCAGAAATCTCCAACCCTCACTCCCTTGTAGATAACTACAACAAAATCATAAAATGAGCTCTAGACTCCATCGCGCCGCTAAAACTCAGAAAAAGCAAACCTAAAAAACATTTGAACACATGGTTCTCCCCTTACCTGAAATCTCTTAGACTAGAAACGTAAAAGTGACAGGCCTGGAGACAAATCACCCTCGGATAATAATAAGATGAACCTCAACAAAATATTGTCAGTCTACAAAAAATAAATCATAATCGCCAAACAAGAGTCCTACAACTTAAGAATATCACAAGGTAACTCCAGCATAAAAGAATAGTTTACTATCTTTAAAGGGCTGGAAACACCCATTCCAGTCCCTGACACCTGCGTGAAAGACAAACAATGGTGCACCAGCATCCAAATGCCCTCTCTAATAAAGTTGCAGGCCTACAAGTCAAAATCAATAACAAGAAAGAATCTCTCAGCTGCACAGCCCGTGTATCCAACACCACTCTTCCCCCTAAATTCCATACCTAAACCCCCCCTTCGCTTATGCTTCTCCAAAGTCTCCATGATAGAGGTTGAAAAAATCATTTTTAGCCTCAAACCTTTGAATTCCGGGGCGAACCTTGCCCCTCACAAATCATCAAAGATTCTGCCAGAGACCTCTCACCCTTCATCACCAAGCTCATCAACGCCTCCTTCTCCTCAGGGACCATCCCCAGCAATCTCAAAGAGTCATGGGTCCTCCCCTTACTCAAAATACTCTCCTTAGACCCATCAATACCCACGAACTACAGACCCATCACCACCGTCCCCTTCCTGCTTAAAATACTTGATAAGACAGCCTATCTGCAAATACAACAATACCTAGAAAAAAAACACCTCCTGGAAATTCGTCAGTCGAGCTTTAGACCCCCAACACGGGACAGAGACTGCACTCATCAACCTTAAAGCACAAATTGATACTCTTCGAGACAATGGGAAAACTGCTCTTCTTGACCTTTCAGCAGCATTTGATTTAGTAGACCACACAATTCTCTGCAAACACCTAGACTCGGCAGCCCACTTCTCGCAAGAGGCTATCGGCTGGATTGAATCCTTCCTCAACGGTCTATATGTGTCTTCGCTACTTCAGCCTCCGCTGAACCTATCCCCATCACCTGCGGGATTCCCCAGGGGTCATGTGTTTCCCCCACCTTATGCAATGTGTTCACAAAGCCCCTGTTGGATGATCTTGATGGTCTGGGTATCATCTACACTAACTATGCTGATGATACCCAGATCCTCATCCCGCTGACGGGAGATTGCAACAAGGATTTGGCCTTGGTGAACAGGGTGTACCTCATCATCCAGGCATGGATAGCTTCTCATAGTCTATGCCTGAATGATGACAAAACCAAGCTCATCATCCTTGGTTCCACCCCTAACTTAAATAAACTGAATCACAAATACGCTAGCTTTCGTATGATGGCAATCCTATTAATGTAGCCAAAGAAGTTAAAACGCCAGGGTTCTATCTAGACGCCACCATATCCTTCCGCAAACAGGTTAGTTCCATGGCCTCCTCTACAGCCTACACCTGTAAATTAATAACGCAGCTAAACCCTTCCTTTCAACCCAAAGCTGCACTACCTTAGCCAGAGCCTAATCCTGTCAAAACTGGATTATTGTAATGCCCTATATGTTGGAGCCAATAAATATGTCACAAACAAAATCCAGATTTTGGAAAATGATGCTCTCAGAGCAGCTCTGAGCATCTCCAAAAAAGAACACATCTCCAATATTAGAAGAGCCCACAATTGGCTCACCACAACCGACAAAATCATGCTCAAGGTAGCTTCTCTGACGCACAAATGCCTCAATCATGCAGCCCCTCGCTACCTTGTTAACAGATTTAAGAGATACACCCCCACGATCTACCAGAACTGCGAATTCCAACTTACTCACAGTCCCCAGATTCAAACGAACCAAAACTGGTGGTAATAGTTTCCAGGTGAAAGCAGCCCAACATTGGAACTCCCTGCCACCCACCTTAAGGACACCTCAAACCTACCCCCACTTTAGGCGCAACTACATTCAGTGGATAAAGGAAAATGACCGTTAACCTCACCTATGCTTGCCTTCCTTATGTACATTTTGTAAATAGCATTTTAATGTTTCTGCCTTGTACTTGTACCTGTACGTACCCTTGTTCATGCCTGTAAATTACTATACAGCACTGTAACCAAGCTGAGAATATCCTTGATGCTCCTGCGCCCTGATACCCTGGGGTCTGGCACACTTTACAAATGAATAAAACAAACAAACAATCACTACCCACCCATCCCAGTGTATCCCTATAACTGACACCTCTACCTTATCCCAAAGTTCACCGTACTTCCCACAAATGCATTCCTAGTTCATCCAACCTAGCCTAGAGCTCACCCACACTCTCTAATCAAACAGGTTCCTAGAGGTGATCCATTTCGGGGCCAAGTTATGGGGTTATGCTGTTTCCCAGGTGAACAGTGTTTGGCACAGTCATGTGCTTTGGCAGTGTTGGAGGACCAAGTATATACATCTCCTGTTCTGCTGTGGAATGGCGCGCAACATGGGCCTTTAGTGGGTTCGGGTAAAATGGGGCTCAACCCAGGTCCACAAACAGCCATCTAACTGGGGGACTGCCAGGTCTCCCAGGCCGCATTCCTGTTATGCTATAGGCATGGCATGGCATATGGAAGCCAGCAAAGCTTTAAATGGGCCAGGGTTAGCTGTTGCGCAACCCCGTAAGGATCAGCAAATTGCCCTCTAACTTGGCCCCTGGCCACGTTGCCCGATCTGATTAACTAAAATTCAATGAAAAGATGACGAGTGACAATACCGCTCTTCTCCAGTAGATGTCATCATCACCTATGCTTAGGAACACATTATCAGTTACAGATAGTTTGAGTTACATTCATTGTTTTGCAATACTGTGAAGGGAAAATGTAATATGACAATTAGACGGTTTGACGTCTGCAACCTGTTATTATAGGCATGATTGTCATTAGCATTACTGAATAAAATGTACCAACACATGAGACTTATGCATTTCCTTCTTAAAAAATGATGCATTGGAGGCTGCAGTGACCAATATTGACTACTTTTCCCTTTGTTTTTGTACATTTCTTTTTTAGCTGATGTTTTGACTGCTGATTAATTATGCTTTTTTCAGCACACCCTTTGAAATAGATGTTGCTCCCTTTCATGCCAGGCATGGGGATCTGTCTGTTAGCCCGCTCATACAGTTCTAGAGGCCACACGCCCTTAAAAGGTTCCTCAGGGGCTTGGGATTCTTAGGCTGCATAGGCCACTTCCTTGTCCTTACCACCAAATATTGTTTCATGACTCTTTATTGCCACCACTTCTACATGTATTGTTCCCACTTAAAGCGCTGATAGGCGCCTAGGTGCCTGCTGGAGGTCTCTCTGCTTGACATTGTCAAAGCTGGGACACATAATTACCAGGGAATGTTTTTCATCGTATCTGTGGCTGCAGGGCAGGCTTGGCTTTCTAGGAGCAGGAGAAGCTTTTTTGAGGGACTGTGATTTTCACTGCCATCAGAAGTGTCAGTCCCCTGTGACCTTGTGGGAGGCACCAATGAGAGAGATGAAGAGGTGAGTGAATTTTACTTATCCTGCATGACATCAGAGGTGGCATATGAGATAAAAGGAGGAAGACAGAAAATAACATCAAACAAGAACATAGAAATTGGGGAAGGGATATGCTTATCACAGAGAAAGCAATTAATGAATGGCCAGAGATGCTTTGTATTCTGTTTTCTAAAAATGTAAAAAAAACCTACTGCCCACCCTTTAATAATCTAAAAAAGCAGAGGTAAATCCAGTAGGAGGAGAGACGTGGAATGCCTTTCTGGCTTCCATGCTTTCAAGTTTCTTTTTTTAAAAAACTTTATTTTAACTGGCATTATACAAATAAGAAAAGCACCAAGAGAGTATCACTTTGAGCATTGGAAAATGTGTAACAAGATTAAATCAAATAAGGATTGCATGGACACCATTACAGCACTTAGGTATTTCAGGAGAGGGGGCGGGGGAGAGAGAGGGATAGGCATACACTGCACTTCGGACTCAGTTCTAGACACTTCATTCATCATTCGCATCTTTAACTCTTCCTAGATATTCCGTAAGGGGGGCCCAAATGTCTTTCGGTCTGGAGGTGGATTGAATGCCTCGGATATATGCTTCTTCGCTGTTTTGAACATTTATGAGGTCTCTAAGCCAGTTACCATGCGTCAGGGGGGATATGGGATTTCCACTTCTCTACGATATTGCGTTTGGCCACTGCACCTCCTATCGCGAATAGCCTGCGGGCCTTCGTGGAGGCCTTACCCATGTCTCCCAATAAGTATTTCAGTGGCGTTGCTGGGATATGCATGTTAAGTATTTCGCTCATTGTTTCTGCTATCTCCTCCCAGAATCGTAGGATCGGAGGGCACTCCCAGTACATGTGGATCGCATTGGCATCAACTGTGCCGCACTTGGGGCATCTGGCTTGTTTAGTTGGGTCGAACTTGGAAACTTTATGTGGAGTGATATGTAGGTGATTTAGGATTTTCAGTTGAATCAGCCTAAAATTGGCACATAGTGAGATGGAGGTGTATCTGCAGTAATTTACCCATTGCTGATCACTGATCGCCGTGTTAAGGTCCCTTTCCCACTTGCTTCTCATCTCATTTTTTGAATTAAGTATTCTGCTGTATTACTCTGTATAAAGTGAAGACGTTACTGGGGAAACCATCTTGAGTTAGGATGTCCGATATGAATTTATGTATTGGAGGTGTATTTGGAAAGGATAGCCATTTTTTCATGCAAGCTGCTTTCATTCGTTGATGCTGTAGAATTGTAAATAAGCCAGGGGCCATTCTGTTTTGGATTTCTGCAGCAGTAAGGAATCGACCATCGGGAAAAAGGTCCCCTATTTGGCCTCTTTACTGGGGTCCCATCTTCTTTGTATGGTACTGTCCATGGTGGGTTCGAGTGCGGGGTAGTTCCATAGCGGTAGGTGTGGCCAATACGGCGTGTCACATCCCACTCTCTTAAGAATCCATGTCCATGCTGGCACTGTTGAAGATAGTGGATCTGCAAGCACTCTCTCCTCTGTGATCCTGGCGAATATCGTGCTCTGCAGGTCCAAGGGGGATGCCGTGAACTCTTCCGCATGTGTATGTGCAAACTGTTGTGCAGTGTTGTTCCAGTATTTGGCAAAGTATGCCTGTGCAGAGTAATAATACAGGAGAAAGTCAGGGGCGCCAGCCCTCCGGAGTCATAGCTCTCGCATAGCTTTGGCCAACTCACTCGGGGGGTACCTCCTCTCCAGACGAACGTAGACATCTTCTTGCATAATGTATCAAAAAACGTAGCTCCTGGCCATATTGGAATTTCGCTAAACAAGTATAATAGCTTCGGTACAATCACCATTTTGAGCAGGGAGATCCGCCCATACATGGACAGCGGTAAATTTACCCATGCATTGAGTTTATATTTCAGCTGTGTCAGGAATGGCGCATAGTTATTAGTGTGAAGGGTTTGCTTATCTGTTGCCATTACAATACCCAGGTATCTTGCGCCGGTGGGAGAAAACCGGAAGCCCTCCATGGATACGGATCTATTTGTAGAACTGGACAAAGATATTATTTCCGATTTGGCCTGGTTTATCTTGTACCCCAAGTGTTTAGTGAAGACTTCAACATCCTGCATGACTGGAGGAAGATTAATATCAGGATTTCTGAAATACAGCATGGTTTCGTCAGCGTAGAGTGAAATGAACTGGGGTATCCCCATGATCCGAATGCCCCTCCAGGATTGTCTGTGTCGTAGGTATCATGCCATTCCTTCAATTGTTAATGCAAAAATTAAAGGGGAAAGGGACAGCCCTGTCTGGGGCCTCTTTGTAGATGAAAGCTAGATGACAGCGTCATATTGGTTCTTACTCTGGCAGTTGGCCTACAATACAACAGCTTTATAGAATGGAGAAACTCGTGGCCAAACCCCATTTTTTGTAATATGGCATGCATGAACTTCCACTAAATAGAGTCAAATGCTTTTTCCACGTCAAGCGTTACTGCGACTGTCTTTGCTTGGGGATCCATCTGGGAGGCTATGGCAAAACATCTCTGCAGGTTTAGGGCTGTAGATCGGCCCAGTATAAAGCCGGATTGGTCCGGGTGTATTAATTTAGACATGTATGGGTTCAGTTTGTTAGCTATGGCTTTAACAAAGATTTTGGTGTCCACGTTAATTAAGGATAGTGGTCTATAGATGGAAGGCTCCTGTGGAGGTTTATGAGGTTTCAATAGAACCGTGATGATGGCTTCTCTCATTGAGGCCGGCAGGACACCCCTCTCCATGGCCTCCTCCCACACCTCCACTAGTTTTGAGGCAAGTTCCTCTGTAAGGGCCTTATATAGGTCTGCAGGCATGCCATCCGACCCATGCGCTCTACCTGCCCTTAGATCCTTGATTGCTTGTTTTACTTCTTCCAAGCTCAGGGGAAGGTCAATGTTGGTTCGTTTGTCTGGGTCTAATGTGGGAAGAGGGAAGGAGTTGAGATATTGTTGCACCTCTTCCGTCGTGACTTGGTCAGCGTTTGTGTATAGATCTATGTAAAACCTTTGGAACACCTTGTTCACTCTCTGATGATCCACATGTGTGACACCCTCCTTATCAGTTATGCTGGTGATCTGTCAGTGTCCGTATTCCGTTTTTATTAGATTGGCTAGCATCCTTCCTCACTTATTTCCTTCACCGTATCTTCTGGCCTTGGTAGGTTGCACCATGCACCAAACCTCGCGTTCTGCAAGGGTTGTGAATTCAGCCAGATCGTCGTGTGATGGGGCTAGAGTTCCTGGGCCTGACGATTCAACGTATGCTGACTCTGCTACCTTAATGCATTCCTCGGTGCGGGAAAGATGCTGTCGAATTTCTTTCAGTGTGCCGTGTACTTTGGAGATTAGGTGTCCCCTCAGCCAAACTTTGAAGGCCTCCCAGACCGCGGAGCGTGAACTGACTGATTCTTAGTTGCGTTCAAAGAAGTCTGTCACGTCGACCCGTAGTTGCTCTAATATGTTGTCATCTCGTAGGATGTCCGGGGGCATTCTCCATATGTGCTGGGACTGTTTGGGTGTACCTAACTTGATCTCCAGGACGATCGGGGAGTGGTCTGACAATGTCTGGGGCAGTATTGAGCACTCACTCGTGTCTGGAATGCAGTCGGTGGAACAGAGCCAATAATCGATACGGGAACTCGAGCCGTGCACATGAGAGTGGAATGTGTAGTCTCTAGTAAGGGGATGCAGTTCTTTCTATACGTCTGAGAGTGGCAGCATGGTCATGGCCTGTTTGATGGTTAAAGCTGCTCTAGAGTCAGAACGCTGGGTTGTGGAGGTCCTGTCTTGTGCAGGGTCGAGAATAGTATTGAGGTCGCCTCCCCATATTACCCTATCCTCATCTGTTGGCATTATCAATGTAAATATTTGCAGGTAATATTCCGGAGAGTCTATGTTAGGCCCATAGGTGTTAATAATAATCACGGCTTGCCCTTGCAACGATCCCCATATTATTATGTATCGACCTTCAGGATCTATTTTGAACTTAGAGACCAGGAAACCGAGTCTATGATGGATCATTGTCATCACCCCCCTGGACTGCGATGAATAGTCCGTGGCAAAAATTTGTGAGACCCAAGCGCGGCCCAACGAGTCAGTTATTCGCTTGGTAGCATGTGTTTCCTGAATCAATAGGATATCGATTCTATGCCTATTAGCGTAGGCCAGTACTTTCCTGGCTTTGATTGGATTGACCAGACCCCTTACATTCCAAAAAAGGAATCTGGTGCTTTTAATTATATTTGGTGATGCCATAAAGTGCCTTCATTATGAGGAGACCTACGCCTTTGAAAATGTGTTGTTTCCCTTCCCAATGCCGTAATGCCAGATTTATTGCCATATAACCACAACACTGAACTTTGAAAAACCAAAAACTAACCCAACTTGCCTCATAGTTATCATAATTAGGTCCAAACACAAGGATCCAGATAGACCCAGTTTCATAAAGGCAGTTCCTCTGTATCCCTTCCCACCCTCCACCCTCACCATCCCCCCAATCGGGAGATGTAACCCAATAAACTAGCTGCAACTTTGCAAAATGGGGTGGAATGGCCCTTCACGTTCTCCGGAGCAGTAGCTTCAGCGGGTAGTTGTGAATGGTGTACTGTTGTTGCATTTAGAACTCGTTTTGGGAGTACTTGCACCTTAACTGGGATTAATAGTATGGGTCACCGAGCCCAGGTTTCATTAGGTACCGCCGGGATATGCTGTTCAATGTATGTCAGGGCCTCTTCAGGAGTTACAAAGAATTGTGTTCTGCCCGCATGTTGAATCTGCAATTTGGAGGGAAACAGCATTGCATAAACTATCTTCCTTTCCTGCAGTTTCTTCTTCACATGTTCAAAGGATCGGCGCGTGGCCTGGACCCCCGTTGAGAAATCAGGTTAGATATGAATAGGGGGAGAGTCATAGGACAGAGGGCCTTGCTCACGCGCCAGACGAAAGATGAGGTCACGATCTCGATAGTTGAGCAGCCTTGCTATGATTGTGCGGGGTGGGGCCCCTGGCTTCAGCAGGGGGACAAGTGCCCTGTGTGCTCTCTCGATCAAAAAATAATTTGAGAACTGTGCCTCCAGGAACAGAGATCGAAGTAGTTCTTCTAGAAACTGCTCCATAGGGGTATCGGTCTTCCGTTCCATAACCCCAACCACCCTTGTATTGTTCCGTCTCGAACGGGATTCAAAGTCTTCACACTTATTTTGAAGTAGTTTAACATCCTTCTGGATCTTTTCTATGGCTGCATTCTGTGAGATGGTTGTGTCCTCCAAGGTGGACACTCTGTTCTCGTCCTCTGCAACCTTGGAATTGACCTTCCTGATATCTGCCCGAATAGAGGTTATGTTGTCCCCAATATCATCTAGCTTCGCATTTATCGCCGCAAACCCTCTCTCCATGGCCACCATATAGGGGGACATACATTGATCAGATGGCTCTGGTGTAGGGGGCCTGGATTGCAACGTTGGATCAGGATCATGGTCTTGCATGGCGGCATTTGCAAATGCATCCGTAGGCCCCTTTTTCTTGTCTTTGTTTTTTGAGCCCCCCGCCATGATAGCGCGCTGGAAAGGAGCCGAGCTGCGTCGCTGCAAGATTGTAAATTATGTCCGTGGACTCAGTCTGCCAGTGGGCCTTCAGCCTGTGTGTGAGGTGGGGGTTAATGATGAGGGCCCAGTCTGCCCTACCCCGCAGTCAGAGTATCCAATAGAAGCCCCAGCTGCAGGCTAAACATTGTTACAGCATTCCAGTCGGTCCGCCATGACTCTCCCTCCACGGTTCAGGGAGTATGCTAGGTGTGTGGAGCCCCGTGCAATAGGGAACTGATTATGGCGCCTGGGGGGCAAGTAACTGCGCATCACCTGCAAGGTGCGTTTCCTGTTGAAGGACTACAGTCTATTGTCCGCGTGGCTGCGGGAGGAAGACCAGTTATTGCCGGATATGTATGTGAGTGTTAGGGGTAGGGAGACTGTTGATCCTGGGCCGCCACGGGTGCAGACAGTGCGGGAGGCGGGGGATGGGGGGATGGCAAGTCCGATACCCCCACTAGATAGCTAGAGCCCCCCCACTCCACGTACCTCGTAGATGTCGGGCGGGCCGGGCCCCCGGACCAGCTGGATAGTCATCGCCGGCGTCTCAAAACGCTATCAGGCAGCGGGGCAGTCCAGGCGCATCCGCAGTGTATCCCGAGCCCCTGCTTCCACCCAGCACGGTCAGCTGTCACTCTGTCTCCTGGCTCCGAACCCTTCCAGAGTTGCGTTGTCGGGTTGCACGTCTCACCCATGCAGCCTCAATCACGGTGAGCAGGTGCATGCCAGCAGTGGGGGGGGGGCTGTCCCCACGTTTCCAGCCCTCCCCGCCACGAACAGCACCAACAGGGAGCCGGGTCTGGATGGGTCCCACCGCTCAGCTCCCGTCCACCATGGGTACGATCACGCACCTCCAGCCACCCGGCACAAGGACACCGCCTCCGGGCTGATTTTCACACGCAGGATTTGGCGATCCTCCAGGGCCTCGCTAGGACTGCCTTTGTTCGCCCATAATGGAAGGCTGTTTTCCCCCTGGAACCACCAGAATCTGACCCTGGAAGATTCCGCCGTATATCGCTGTTCACGTTCAAAGTGTCAGTAACACCATTAAGCAGGATTTAAGGGTTCAGGATCTTTGCAGCTACGGCGCTCTCAGGTCAGGCGGCCATCTTCTCCAGAGCACCAGAGTGGCCCTGGCATCAATACTTGATTCGTCTGACCTGAAAGCTACTTTCCTGGAATGGAAACAGATGCCTTTATGGAAAGGTTCTGTTAGGGAATATTGGGCGATATGCCCCGAGGTGGTGGGCCGACCCTGTAGCTAAAGGCTTGCTGTCCAAGTTAAGGGCACAAGCTCAGCGACGGTCCCTTGACGAGGGTGGTGGGCCGTTACCCATAGCACCATTAGCACCCATGTAGTACGCAACACAGGTGCTGATGTTTTTTTAATGTTAAGTATTTTCTTTCCGTGAATGAGATGCCTCACAGGTTTCTGTTCACGTGGAGAAAATACTATACAAACATGGCCGCCTTGGACTAGGATGGCGGGGCTCCAAATGGAGCCCCTCTTCCATTTCCATGGTGGCCAAATTGAGCGGGGAGCCAGCCCCGCAGCAATCAGGTAAGTGGGGATTTGGGGGGGTGTACCAAAAAAATGCAGGGCCAGTGGGGGGAAAATTGCAGGTGGGGGAACCAGTGATCAAGAGGCTTGGAACACGGCCTGACACTAGAAGTATCAACCCGCGTTTCGTGTCTCCGGATTGGCTGGCTCCCCTGCCAAGGGTGCTAACGGACGTCATTAAAAGATTGAAATAATCAAGAGCCCAAGGCATAGATGGTTTAGCCAATATTGTGTTAAGAAAAACAATAGTATGAGCTTCAATACTTTGCTAGGTCATTGTACCTGTTTTCTGTGTAAAGCTAAAGGAATCATGGCCTACAACATACACCACACATGCACAAGATATGCGAGAAGATCTCTCCAAGGAAGCACCGCACACAACAATGTTAGTATGATTGGGAGAATATTACAATAGCACGGACATGGACTCCTTTGAAAACACTTGACACATGTTAAAAACTCTTGAATGCAATCATTATGCTCTGCCACGTTTAAAACATGTGCACTCGCTTTTAGTTCTGGCAAGCGAGAGCTCTGTCTTTGCCAGATCTGTTGTAGGTACAAATTAAGAGTGGTTTCTGCTGCTCAGTCAGGCAGCTTGGCGAGTATTGAAACCTTCAATTGTTACATTTCTGTGACGACCATATTGTGCAAGCTGTTTTTTACTTGCTTCCTCCAACCATTCTCTTCTATATTCTTTTCCATTATCTCCCTCATGCATTTATTTGTATATGTTTTTCATTTTGAAAAAAAACTATAATGCAGTGAGTGGCATGAAAAGCAAACTAAAGGAGCACTGAATGTGCACAGCCAGTGTTAATGCTGACTCAAATATAATTTAACCTAATTAGTTTCTCTGCGTGGGGTGCAAACTCAAAAGGAGGTGCCTCCGTGAAAAGCAAGCACAATTCAAACTAGAAAAAGGACCATGGCTACTAACCCAGTAGTGTGGGCTGCACTCCCAAATTCCAGTTAGTGGTTTGTGATGTTCTTTATAGTTAAGGAACAGTACTCCAAAACAAAACACCAAAATCTTCAAGGTTATTTTATTCAATAATAGTTGTCTTCATAAGTAATTGCGTACAAACAAGTCCTGGTTACCTTGCAGTAAGTTATGACGTTTTTTTGACCCTTATAGATAAAAAGGATCTCACGGAGGTTGCTGTGTCTTCACATGTGGTTTTTATTCTCCAAAGTGTGGACATATGGTAACAGGAGGGTGGTCATCCGACACTTGTTTCAACCCAAAGGGTCTTTATCAAGGCATAGTAGTTTATCTGTGGGAATTGTAACCCATCTCGTTTAGACTGCCGGTTGGCACTGTTCCTTATCAAGTTTGTAGAGTCCCTAAGGCTGTTGCCTTCTTAGTGTGGATAACTCTTCTGCGAGATGGGTTACAATTCCCCCAGATACACTACTATGCCTTGATAAAGACCCTTTTGGGTTGAAGCACGTGTCGGCTGACCACCCTCCTGTTACCATATGTCCACACTTTGGACAATAAAAACCACATGTGAAGACACAGCAACCTGCGTGAGATCCTTCTTATCTATAGGGGTCAAAAAAACTTCATAACTTACTGCAAGGTAACCAGGACTTTTTTGTACTGAATTTCCACAATGGGCATTGGGTTTGGCCCTTCCACCCTGTGACCTTGCAAAGAAATATCAGAGAAAGAACTACGACCACATAGAGCTCAGCACAGGAGCGTTCAGTTTCCAGAACCCACTCTTACTAGCTTCATAAGTCATTGATTGTTCAACTATTCATGGCAGATGCGGATTTAGAGCCAATGCATTTCGGACAATTGTGTCCTTCATCAGGGCCAATACAGTCTTTAAGTTAAGTCTGATAATTAAAATCATTGTCCACAACCAGTCCACATTCGTTCCAAATGACATATTCCACAAAGACATTGTGTAATTCAACAGAAACCGATGTGAAATAAGCATGTGTGGCGCATCCCATTCAATGTGTTCAAATGCATCATGGATTGATAAAATGCAAGCAAAATGATATCCAAATTATGTAATTTGCACAATCGACAGTGACATAATTCAATTTTCTATCTGTACGTTGGCATTATGCAGATTGGGGAAAAAGGAAGAGAACAAGATTTTTGTGTCAACTCTAACGAGATGTTACATGAGTGTGCTTCAAGGGAAACCAATTATGTAGATCAACTGACCTGCCGGTACTCGCATACGCAAAAGTATCTTAAAAGCTACAGTCCTCAAAATCATGTTCTGCAATTGTTAGTCTGATTGAATCAAAAAATTAGCATTGAGTGTGACAGCGAAGGAGAAAGATACTAGAAATAAAAATAAAATAAACTGAGGTAACGAAAGTAACGCAACAGAGTGAAGATGGGGATACACGTGAAGAAAGCAGATACAGGTATAGATATAGAGCAAACGCAAAATGGCAGAAGGGACAAAGATGGCAATGTGAGAGTGCAGGATGAGATAAAAAAAAAGGTGGACTTGCTGATCGGTCAAGAACTTGGCAGACTACAAGGGACAAAAGGAAAGAAGTGAAAAGAAGGTGAGGATGCAGGATAAAGTAAACACGGCAGAAGAATAACTTGAAATGGGAATCACGCAAATGGACCAAATAGAGGCGTGGAAGACCCCAAGGAAACAGAACCCTATCCGGAATACGAGAATATCTCTGGTCCAGGGTGCAGTGGAAGGAGCAAAGAAGAGGAGAAAACAACAGCGGGTAAGGAATAAGAATGGACAGAAGGGGAAACTGACCACCATGAAAGGAGAGAGGTTGTCAAGGAGACGTTGGCAGGAGGAGATAACAGACAATTACAAGATGATCAAGGAACACAGTGAGTGGCCACAAGTGTTTAGAATGCTGACAAAGGTGGAGTCTGACTTAAATAGAGATCCTGAGGCGGCACCCAAACTACAGGGTGGACTGGAAGATGGAGAACATCAAACGAAATCAAGGCGCATATCAAGATGTCCACCAGAAAGAAGAGAAAGACAACACCCCACCATGATGATGAGCAGAACGGAGATGTTTTAGAGGGAAGAAGGACAGTCCTTCTTAAGCCCGGGCGACCTTAAAGGAGGAGAGGAAGAACATGGCATGGGGATGAGGGAGGAAGAGGAGGGGCTACCAGAGCCCGGGACAGAATCTAGAGAGGGAGAATAAAGGAAGGTTCACTGCTCCAGTGGCTCTGTTGCAATTATTGAATGCATGGTCCCAGAGTGTGTCAGGACAGGGTCACCTCCCTTTCAGTCATAGTAAAGGGCAGAACATATCTTATCATGGCTAACAGTTTTTCTAACTGTAAAGAATAGTTAGCACATGTTAATAGAACCTGTGCATATAGTGCTTAGAAATGGGAGCCATCTTGAATGGAGCACTATATATGAAAACATGTTATTGGTACTTGTTGGAATGCCACAGTAATAGTCTCTATGCACCTTGCACGTTTACCAATGTGCAGTTCCCTGTGTTTTAAACAGTCCTCGCTTTGGGAATCACTCCTTGTTATTTTACTGAATAGTACGATTGCAAATTGGTCAGCATGTGATGCCAGCAGACTCACCCGCCGTGCATACCCAGTTTCACCAATGTACTATAGAGACAGAAAGAGTACAGAAAAAAACATATAAATCTGCTTTGTCCAGAGATGCCGTCCCTGCTGCTAGTGCTTGTGCTCAGGAACCGGAAGTTGAAGTGCATTCAGTAAACATGGGTGTGAGAGAGACGTGGCCTCTGCTGGTAACCTTTGGGATGCAAATGAACGGACTCATGAGGCTGCTTTTGCTGCTGACTGTGAGGGGTGAGTGCAAGAGACCCTGGACCATGCAGAGGCAGCCAGGGGAAGCACATGGTTCACATGACACAACACTTACAAAAACCAGGAACAGCACAGCGAAAATCAAAAATAACTCAAAGGAAGCCAAGGACAGCACCATGTGAAGCCAGTAACAGTATAGGGGAAGCAGAGACAACACCGGGATGGGTGGGAGATAGCAGAGGTGAAGCCAACAAATAAGGACCAGAGAAAGCAGATAGAAAACCAGCGAAAGCAAAGACCTGATTGAAGAACAGATACCACAATGGGGAAACCAGACATAGCACAGCAAAAGCAAAAACAACACAGGAGGGGACCAGAGAGAGCCAAGAGAAGCCAGAGACAAGGAAAAGCAGAAATAACGCATGCAAAAAATCAACGAAAGCACAGGGGAAAGCAAAGACCCCACTGAAGAACACATACCATAATAGGGAAACCAGACATACAATGGTAAAAGCAAAGGTAATACAGGAGGGGACAGACAGAGGTGGAAGAAGCCAGAGACAACACAAGGTAAAGCAGAAATAACACACAGCAAATCAGAGAATGGACAGGGGAAAGCAAAGGCAACACAGGAGGGGACCAGACAGAGCCAAGAGAACCCAGAGACAAGGAAAAGCAGAAATAACACACACAGAAAATCAGAGAAAGCACAGGGGAAAGCAAATACCCCATTGAAGAACAGATAACACAATGGGAAAACCAGACATAGCACAGCTAAAGCTAAGGCAACACATGAGGAGAACAGACAGAGCCAAGAGAAGCCAGAGACAAGGAAAAGCAGAAATAACACACACAGAAAATCAACGAAAGTACAGGGGAAAGCAACGACCCCATTGAAGAACAGATACCACAATGGGGAAACCAGACATAGCATGGTAAAAGCAAAGGTAACAAGCATGGTAAAAGCAAAGGTAACACAGGAGGGGACAGACAGAGGTAGGAGAAGCCAGGGACAACACAAAGTAAAGCAGAAATAACACAGAAAAAATCCGAGAAAGCACAGGGGAAAGCATGAACATCATTGGAGATCAGAGACTACACTGTGGAATACAGATACAAAATGGGGGAGGGACAGGGCATAGGGTCATTACATGGTAAACCAGAGAAGAAATTGCAGAAATCAAAGATGGCATTATAGAAAATCAGAGACAACTCAGTCATTATTAGAGACAGCACAATTGGTAGCAACGATTACGTTTGGGCAAACCCTCTCAAAGTGATCCAGGGGCTCCTGTGAATCTCCTAGTGAGATTCAAGCATGTTCATGGGTTTCCGGGGAATTTTCTTCCAGCCTGATCAACTCACCTTTTAGAGCAACGAATCTTCAGGAAAGATTGGCAGACGTCCAGGCAGGTTCAGAATGATTCGGGGGGAAAAACATATACAGAATACCTTAAAAGGAAGGGAGTGGTTGAGTGAGGATGGGTAGGGGGCTAGGAAAAGGAAATGGCATCTGTGAATGCTATTCAAGTAGGACAGAACATTAAACTATGCAGCAAGATAACTTGGTAGATTAACGCACCTACTCCATACATCTATGTGTATCCTGCAATTACACAGTTTAAATCTGGGTAAAGAAGAGGTCAGCCTTTCATCCTTCTGAAGTTGATAAAATTAGTAACAATGAAGCAAGAAACTGTAAGACATGTCAGACAAGCAGAGTCCAGTCACAGCCAGTCACATGTCAGGTATGCCTGGATCTGCTTTTCATCGTTCAGTGGTTGACCGACTGAGAATTGTTGTTCTGTCAACAGCACAATTCAGAAAGAGCCCGAAAACATTCCCTATTGACAAATGAATCGAATAATAACCTGAGATTGTTCTTGACTTTTCTTCCTCCTCACTGTTTTGTGTTGTATGTCATGTGAGCGCTCTGAGGCCTTAGGGTGTGTTAGCACAATATAAACATTCTCCAGAATAGAATAGAATTATTGAGGTTTAAAATATTACATTATAGGGAATTCATAACAAACATCGATTTCTGAAAAGCCTATAGGGCTTGGAAAGGGTCAGTCATGCATTAGTGCTGTATTAAGTTTGACCCTGAGTTTTCTTCCATGAGGGCTACTGAGTTATTTATTTAACAATAGGGAGAGTGCATGGGTACAGGTCAATGAGACCAGAATGGCAGTAGGGCTGAGGCCGAGACAGTGCCATGTCAAGCATTCATGATGTAAACTCTAGTGTTCATTAAAAGAATACCATTTAGTCATGTACGGCTGAAATGTTATGAGCTTTGTAACTTTGAAAAAACCCAGGGCATTTCTGCACATTTTAAGAAGCATGCTCAATTTAGAAATGGAATGCACACTAAATGCCTCAATGGAACAGGCACAGGGAAAGGCAGTGCATGACAGGGTCATTTCTGACCCATTCATCCATTTTGTTAAAGTGAGGAACAACAGCAGTATAAAGTTACTTTAGTATCCCTCAACAAGGTATACAAATGCTTCTTTCTTTCTTTACACATTTCACACTAAGGGGCTGTCATGATGAAATGCACTTCCAGCAACCACGTGGGTGCACAGACAGACATACAAGATCCCGATACTGATGTATGCAAGGTGGTTGGCCATCGCATCACTTGTGCTGCAGCATACCACCACCCTAGAAATGTGCAGGCCACCTTTGTGAACCTTTGTGAATATGGTGGCCTGCAAATAAAATGAATGCAAATAAAAAATGCATAATTTGCACATTTGTATGTTTGCATTACATTTTTGTGAGTTTGCCAATTTGTTTTGCTTTCTCAGCTGCAAACAATCAGTTGATTTCGGTTTCTAAATGAAAGTAACAGCCAGGTGCAAGTCATTAATCATTTCGCCACTTTGCTTGCTTTGTGCTTCCCTGTCAGGAAAGGTTCTGAACTTCTGACCTAACTTTTACTTTGGTTGCTTTGGACATGGGCTAGCAGGACCCAATATTCACCCCCAACATTTTATCAGCATAGGCTTAACTGAAATCTGTCAAATGAATCTCTTAAAAGTTCAGCAGAAACGGCATCAATTGGATCCAGGTAAAATTCAGGTGATTTGGGGTTTTCAGTTGAATTTATTTACCCAGGCTTAGCAAAGATAACTAGGGTTACACATGCAGATAAAGGCCAGCGGATGGGAAACCAGAGGCAGCATGACCAGATCTCTCCATGTCAAATTAAGAACGGTTTTGCAGCACTAGAAAAATAAGGCATTGTGGGAGTTTTCATTTTGCTTCTCTTCAACAGTATCTCGCCATTTGAATGACTTTTTTGAAAGTCATTATTTTAATCTTGCAGTTTTGATCAAATTGACCAACGTTTTGTTTATGTGTATGCGGTTTAGTGAAGCAGGGTTTGGACGTTAGGAGGCAAATGCTGGGGCATGGGGAATGGAGGAGAGATATGGGGTCCCCCATAATAATACAAAAAAGAAATTGAATTCTGGTTGCACAAAAGTACACAACCAAAATGAAGACTTTAGAGAAATAGTATTTCAAAACACATAGAACTGACTTCAACAAATTAGGAATAAGAAGCACTAGTCATAATTTGATGAAAGTGATGTGAAGTACATTCCAGACATCTGTAGGTTCTTCAAAGCATACTTTATTGTAAATATATTGCTGATACAAGTATGTATGACAAAGCCTTGCAGCCATCCAGCTCTGACCAACAGCTCCTCCAACTGACATCACAAGAACCCTCAACACATCCTATGGCACCTTGGCACTCTACATTCTACAACATCTCTTCTTACCATTCCATAGCAACTACTTCATAGCTATAACACATCTTCCTTCCTTTCTCACCTCATCAACCTCGCATAAGTTGCTCTCCTCACCTTTGCCACTCTCCCCAAATTCCACACTTGCCCCCCTTCAGTCCTCAGAGCTCCTGTCATCACCGTCTCTACTCGCATAGGATCCAAATAAAGGAGATCCCCTTTCCTACTCATCACTACATTTCAAATCCTCGCCCATTCCCCAACGCACACATCCAAAACCTTAATTGCCCTGGTGCGAACTGCCTTTGATAGGGCGGGGGGTGGATCGGGGCGGTGGTCGTGCAGACAAGACACAGGAAGACTCGTGAATGGAGACACACTTATGTGGATTGCAGGGGGCCGTCCAGCGTGAGGGGGGATGCTTGGCAGGAGACACGGGGTCTGTAGGTAGACATGGGAACAACAACCCATGCTCTATAGACCACTTTGAAGTGTACATGGTCTTTGGCACCTCTTGGCCTTTATCCCTCCCTGACAGCTCCACTTGCCAGCACAAGTACCCCGGTGCGAACTGCCTTTGATAGGGCGGGGGGTGGATCGGGGCGGTGGTCGTGCAGACAAGACACAGGAAGACTCGTGAATGGAGACACACTTATGTGGATTGCAGGGGGCCGTCCAGCGTGAGGGGGGATGCTTGGCAGGAGACACGGGGTCTGTAGGTAGACATGGGAACAACAACCCATGCTCTATAGACCACTTTGAAGTGTACATGGTCTTTGGCACCTCTTGGCCTTTATCGCTCCCTGACAGCTCCACTTGCCAGCACAAGTACCCCGGTGCGAACTGCCTTTGATAGGGCGGGGGGGTGGATCGGGGCGGTGGTCGTGCAGACAAGACCAGTTTGCCGCAGGGCCTCACCAAGGAGAGGCCATCTAACTGAATGTAAGAGGATGGCTGCAGGATCTACTACATGGAATGCAGGGGGGTGAGTTTATAAATACCTCACCCTCCCAGGAGAATATACACTAGATTCATTTAAAAAATCAAAACAACCATTGTTAAAATATATGTTGGGCTTTATTTTAGATTTTAATTAAACATAAATAATAAACATTACACATTGTAAAGTTGAGGTTGCAGCACATCGAGGGAAAATCCGCGGTATTGTCCACTGTCACTGGGGAAATGTTGTCTAATGGCAAGTACCGCACAGGCAGGTATTACTCTCCGAACGCGGTGTCCGAGCCTCCCGTGAAGCCACCAAGTGAAGCAACGATAGGCCACCAGCCTGTACCACCTGTGAAAAAAAAAGATGCAAACTGTATTAAACTGACCAAACTTTCTTATCAATGTCGATTCAGGTAACACATGTCATTTTTCTTAGAAAAAAATTATATCTAGAAAATGCACTATATGGAACAAATTTACATGCGTTCGAATGATATGTAAATGTAATTTTATATGTGGGAGACGACCATGAAATAGTGGTGGCATCACTGACATCACAAACAGAGTATACTTACTCGTTACTCGGATTACGCGGACGAACAGTGCCGCGAAGTTCGTGCATAAGCACCATCATCATCCTCAACACGGTCCGTGAGAGGCAGGCTTCCCTGAACTCTGGCAGCTCGGTGATGCATTGCGGACTTTGCTCGCCTTCCTGCAGACTTTGCTCGCTTTCCGAAATGTAGGCCAAGCACCCGGAATTTTCACGGCAGCAGCAGTTCTCCTCCTCAGTTGGCATTAGCTCGCACCGATTGCACGTGCACCAGGTGGAGACGCCGTCCATGCGACATGGTCCAGGCTCTTCATCCGTTGACTGGTCCTCCCAACTGCCGTCCGAATCCCCATCGTTTTCGCGTGCTTGACTTTCCAGTAGTTCTTCCTCGGTGTACTCGGGCTCGTACATATACGGCATTATTGTGGCCATTGTGCGGTAAAGATAGTAAAATAATTTACAGAGATGGTACAGGTGTTCACACGGGCTACAAGCGGCGAAGGTAGCTGACCAGAGCACTGAAACGAGTCACAGAATACTCAAAGTAACACAGAGAGAGGAATGGAATCGAAAATCTGCTGCTGTGTGTTGTGAAACGGTCTGTTTATACTTATTGGGGAAAGAGGCGTCCTGCCATTTCCATGGCAACACGTCAATAGCTGAGGCGCAGCGATTGTTGACACGAGACGTGCTTGAAATGGGCAGTACGCGTCTGCTGATGTCAGGCTCAGGGGCGGGGGATTTGATTTAGTGCCGCAAAGGCAGGTGAGCCAGGTCGATGCGGCGGAATGATAGGATTATCACAAAATGGAGGCTGATTTCGAGTGCGATAATGGGCGAAAAGTCGGGTAAGGTCCATAGGAAAGTTTCCTACGATCTACCGATTTATGCTTACAAACACATGGCCGACCCGTAGGGACAATAAAAAAAAAGTCCCGGAACTATCCTTTAACCTCCCTCCATCTTTTTCCTTCTTCACATCCAATCTGTCTTTCACCTCCTGCCCTCCCGTGTCCTTGCGCTCCCCAACCAAGCAGGACAAGTTACTGTATTTGCCCTCCTGCCTCTCATCAATTCAAAATGTCATGGCCTGTGGTGTAATCTTCAAAGCCAAATCCTCTCTTTCACCGCCCTTCTTTTATCACCACCACATACACCTTGCCCTCTGCACAGAGTCTATAATGTTTCTATTTGCTCTTTCCACCATCCCCTTGCATTCAGGGTGATATAATACTGCCCTTTTGTGATTTACACCAACCCTTCAATAGTCTCTCATCACTTTTCCCACAAATTGACTTCCATTGTACGCCCGTATACTTCCACGGTCACCCTCTCTATTCAAAATGTCCTCCAAAAGTTCAGTCACCACCATAGCTCCCGCTTCTTTCACTACACTGAGCTCTATGGTGTGTCTGTTTTGATGAGAGGCTGGGTACACGCCATCACTCCCTTTCCGGCCTTTCCACACTACACACAACGCTCTAATCTCTTCTCAATCATCTGATCAAATCCTGGCCACAAATAATCCTCTCTCAATAGAGTCTTCATTTTAGTGACCACAATATGTCCAGAGTAAGCCATATCCGCCAGCCTTTCTCTCAAACTCACCGGAACTACTACTAGACTCCATCTATACAGTAAACCTCTCTCCACAGTCCACTAATCCCTCACCTCCCAAAATGCTCTGGCATCTCCTTTCAGTTTCCATTTCTGAGGCGACTCAAATTCCACACTTCCTATGGCACACTTGATATCCTCATTTATTTCTATTACCTCTTCATACAGTGCACAACTAATTACTCCAACTTGTGTCATGAAAACTTGATCCATCTGTTCCACCACATCTCATTCCTCTTTACTTTACCCGATCGCAACAAATGATCAACAAGTACATTATCCCTACCGGAAATAACCTCCATTTTATAAGCATGACTCTGCATCCTTGCCACCCAACTCGCTACTCTTCTCTACACCTTATCCAATCATTCTGTCATCGGTTCTTAATGTTAATACGCACCCGCGCCAAAATTCTGTAATTTTTCCATGGCACGCCAAAGCTTCTATTTCTAATACAAAGTAGCTTTTCTCTGGTCCTCGCAACACCCGTGATGCATGTGAAATAATCCTCATTCCAAGATCCTCATCCTCCTGGGACCAAACTGTCCCCATGCCTACTTCCCTTGCATCCACTGTAATAATCGTCTATTTTGTAGTGTCAAATTGCTCCAATACTTTCGCAGTATCAATTTCCACGTTTATAGTGCAAAATTCAATTTTGCATTTCTCGTTCTCACCTTTCTTCAACAATACGCACATCGCACACACCTTGTCATAAAAATTGTGTACACATTTTTTGTGAAACTCTTATTATTACTAAAAATAAACCTACTTCCTTTTTTGTTTTTGGGCGCTCTATTTTAGTAATGGCCTCTATCATTTGTTTCTTTTGACTCACTCCATTATTAGATATTTCTTGACCTAAGTAATCCACTGAGTTTCTCCTGAATGTGCATTTCTCTTTCCTCAGCGTCATGATCCTCTCTTTTAGGACATCCAATACTTTTTGTAGTATTTTGGCATGTTCCTTTTTACTCTGACCACAAATCAATATATCGTCCTGAAAACAACGGACCTCTTTCATTCCCGTAAATAGTTTGTACTTCAATGTTTGAAAAATAGACAATGCTAAAACCAGTTGGAAATGCAAACAAAGAAAGAGGGGGGGGATTTGCCCCATGAGCAGAAAAGGAGGGGACAAAAGACCAAAATAACACCGTAGATCCGCAGACCTGTCATTAGGAATATTGGAGTTAGAGTTTGAGAGGATACGGTTGTTCTGTGTAGAGAAGGAAGAACTTTTTACCTTAAGAACCGTCTATATATCTTCTTTCCACTAGTACTCCATTCCTTTTTTATTTCTTCTTTGTGACTTTACAACAAAGAAGAACCTATTTTAAAAAATATTTTTTTCTGTTTCTCATAAAAAGAATAATTGATTGTTTTCTGTTCTTTAAACAAAATTGTGAATTACAACTGTGAGTGTTTTAACAATTTCTGTTATACTTCTTTGTTATTACAACCTTTATGCTCATCAGGATTTTCTTTGTCTAAATAATAAATATTTCAAATAACTTTCTAGAAATTTGCCCTTTTTGTTTTCAGAGAATTTCATAAAAATGCATGATACCAGAGTTTGGTACTTTTTTGAACAATTTAATCATGTTGATTTTGATACATAGCAGTAAGGGATCTACGGTGTTATTTAAAACCAGTTGGAAAGGCATCCTGCAGATCTGAAAGTCTCCCTCATTGAACACAAACAACACCAACTTTCGGAATCTTGCTCCAACGCTATTTGGTGATACGCTGAGGCTAAATCCAATTTAGAACTTTCCCTTTCCCACCGAACCAAACATCTCTGTCATGTTGGGTAATGGATGTCTTTTTACCACTGCACATTTATTAAGTTATCTAAAGTCCATACATAAATGTATTTCACTGTTGTGCTTCTGGACAGCCCCCAACGGAGAACTCCATTCCATTGCCCACGCCCTTTCAGTTAAGCCCATCGTGCACAATTTCTCCAATTCATCCTTCACTCCCTCCCTTAAGCTTATTGGTACTGGGCTTAATTTTGTCACCACAGGTTTGCTCCCTTCTCTTAGAACAATTTGATGCATCATGCCCTTCAACTTCCCAACATGAGCATCAAAAACATTCCTGTGATCCTCGGACATATCACTTGTATCACTCTGCTCCACATTCAGTACTTGTTCACATGTGTTGGGGTCTAAGCGAATCCAACATTTATTTTGTTCACGCCATCCCAACAGTGGTGCACCTTTCATTGTGACATATATTGTTCCCATTCCACTTCTCCCCTTGAATTCCATCTCTGCCACAGAATATCCCAACAGCATTATATTATCCATATCGTAGCCAACCGGACGTATGTCCACTCTTCTCATTGTGGCTACATACCTTTCAGGGTCTCTCCAAAAACTTCATGAGACATCAGTGATAGTTTTACCCCGAGTCAGACCTCATGTTTACTATTGTTCCATTCACACATACCTCAGCCTCAGGGCACTCGCATTCCTCATCAGCATCCAATTTTTGGCAGAGGCCGGTGTGCCTAAGGAGGGAGTGTGAGGGAGGGAAGGGGCACCCACCGCTGTAAGTGGGGGGACAGGTAGACAGAGGAAGATGTAGGGCCTGCTGTAAAATCTAAGGTATGGGGCATTTGTTTTCATGCACCTTTACTGCCGCCTCAAAGGTGCTTTGAAATGCCCCCCCCCCTCCAGAGGAGTGTGTCGCAGTACACACAAAGGATTGTTGACCATGAAAGATTCAGGTCAACAGCATCTTGTATGGTCTGCGAGGCAGCAGGAGGAATCCTCCAACCCAGTTTGGTGGATTAAGTGGTGGCAGGAGTGGTTGAGGAAGAAGAGGTAGAGGAGTTAACTCTACTATGTGAGTAAGGAACTGCCTTCCTCGGGGCAGTCAAGTGGAATGTGCAGGTCTGGCGGCACATGAAAGTAGCGCCAAAAGAGTACTGCACCTTTTGGCCATGACCGAGTGTGGCTCCAACCTCAGTGCAACGTACACGGGCAGCCTGAGCTTTTGGCACCCTTCCCATGGTGGTGAAAAACCACCACACCCATGATTCCTTCTGACCACCCATTGTTACCACAACAAAACATTTCCTTTAGCGCGTACTGGGCAAAAACAAGTGGTGAACTCTATATGATGCTCACGTCCAAGTACGTGGAAAGTGTTAGGTGCTTCTATCTTCCTTTAGGTGTATTCCGCGGCATACCACACGGCCCTGTATTGCCCCTTTACACTAGGCCATCACCTAGCAACTGACCTCCTGCAGTTGCCAGCACATTGCGCATGATCAGTGTTCACAGGCATGGGAGGCTGGTGGAGGCACCTCTCGATAGCCGTGCACAGTCAGCTGGCCACCGGGCATCACCACCATTGTGTAGCAGGTAGGCTTCCGAACAGGGAGGCACCACCATCGTGCATGGTCTTGCTCCTGCCACCGATCAGAGTGGAGACACGACTCGACCTGAGAGGGACAGCACCACTGCAGTGTAGCAGCCAGCACACAAATTGGTGCACGGCCAGGCTCCTGCCACCGACCGTAATGGAGGCATGGTCCGTACCCAAGGGAAGGCGCCATACCAGCGGCACATGGCTACTCACAGCTCATTGCCAATAATGTGAGGTACATTCCAGACATCGGTAGGTTCTTCGAAGCATACCTTATTGTAAATATATTGCTGATAAAGGTATGTATGAAAAAGCCCCAAAGCCGTACGGCTCTGACCAACAGCTCCTCCAACTGACATCTCAAGAACCCTCAACACATCCTATGATGCCTCAGCACATTCTGTAGCATATCTCCTTTCCATTACATACCAACTATTCTGCACTGGAAAAAGGATGTCTCAATGGCATTGGGCCTCATTACAACCCTGGCGTTGGACCATGGTGCTATTAGCACCATGGTCCATGCCGGATTCCGCCATGGTGGATGGCGGATTTACCGCCCCATTCCAAGGTTGGCGGGGCGGTAAATCCCCATTCACCATGGCCCCTTCCCCATTCCCATTTTTAGCCCATAGGGCTCAATGGGAATGGGGAAGGCGCTAATTACGGCACCGTAAATTACGGTGCCGTAATTAGCACCAAGGTCCCTTAGCGGGTTGGACTTTAACGCCTGCAAAAAGCAGGCGTTAAAGTGTGAATCGGGCGTTAAGGGTTTAACGGCGCCGCAGCCTTTTACGGCGCCGTTAACCCCTTAACGCCAGGGTTGTAATGAGGTCATTATCTTTCAGCTATAGGCTTAAACACAATCTATTCAAGCATGAAATTCTGACAGATCCAAAGCCCAAGCATACCTCTGGTGTGCAAGCCAAGGCAACCTAATCAGCCTCAACCTCTCGCAATGGTAAGCACAGGGAAAGTTTGGTTAATTTCAGTCGCTTGGATGCAGTATTTAAGAGGAGCACAGAAAGTTAATTACTCCAGAAGTTTTCATCAACTATGCAGCTGATGTTGAGTGCCCTCCTTATGCAGGCACTTGCATTTTAATATCATTTTCTTCTCGATGTGGCCTCTGAGCCACATGGCCTCCAAACTTGCTTTTGTGCCATCGTGTGAACTAGCATACCAGTAATTGGGTTGCTTGTTCCAGTGACTACATAAAGGAGTTGCTTCCAACCCTCTAGTATTTGGAGTGTGACAAATCTCAGTTTTGTCAAAGTTGCATTCAAAGAGCAAGAAGGAATCATTTGTCGTAGTATTTATTGTTATCAATGCATTGTGTTGTGGATATAACATACATTACCACCTGGGCAGGGGAGGCAACCAATCAGGTTGCTCGGATCGCAGGCTGAATCCCATGATCCAAGCCTGCGTTTCACGCGAACTGATGGCTGCTTCCTCCATCCCATCATCTTCACCCAAACTACCCTCCCTTCCTCTCGGGTCTTCAGTCCCCTCCCACCCCCACTTACCTGATTTCCTTCTGCGGCAGCTAAACAAACACTGCTGCTGCCATTCCAGCCTGCTGGGCCACCATGATCCAGATCCATGGTGGTCACTTTAAGTATTTTGTTTCAATTTACTGGACGCGGTGAGGCATCCCGTTTATTGAAACAAAATACACTGCTCTTAGCACCCTGGGGTTCCGGATTTTAAATCTGTGGGTGCTAATTGCAATATCACCAGATCCAGGGTTCTGCGCTCAGGCCTATAGCTTGGGCTATCAGATTGGGTGTTATCGCTTAAATAAGGCTTTTGATCCAGTACAGAAAATAGGCAGGGCTTTGTAATGATATTGTAGGTCTGAAGCAATAGGATGTTAATAAAATATTGAGCATCATATAACATCTAATTTTCTGGAGCAGAAATGCATGCCTTTCATCTAAATTGCATATCTACAATGAGAGGGGCTGATCACCCATAACGGGTGACTGGGCAACGACCCATCACAGTCGCCTATTATGGACGAGCCAAAGCCAGTCCAGCTTGGCTTTAACTGTCAAAGGGAAACATCGTCCCTTTGCGTCTCCCTGCACATTTAGGTCTCCCTGGGAGGTTCTCCAGCTCCACCACGCATGCCCTCAGGAACCAGGACACTTTTGTGTTCCTGTCGGCGCTGCACAGGAGTTGGAGGGCCATCATTGCATGCAGTAACCAGACTGGGGCAGCAGATAACAAAAGAAAGGTATGTATTTATGTATTGTGGAGGGTTTTGACCCATGTGGAATCATTAGACAGGGTAAATGTGGGGATTAAGCTGTCGCTGCCCATCATTTTACCCCAGAACAAAAATAAATCATTGGAGTGGGTAAAGATGGGGATGCGCTGTCGCCGCCCATTATTTCATCCCAGAATCCAGGAGAGCTGCGCAGTTGTGCGCACACCAAAATGGTTACCTAACTTGCCACCCACCAGTGTAAAGAAAGGTCTTTGTTAACAAAATCCACTGTTACTGATGTCAAAAAGTTGCTGAAATCGTGACTCATTGGACCACTTTAAAGATTCAACCCTTTTGTGGGGTTCCACATAACCATTTTACTGTAAGGAGCCCCATCAAAACAATGTTAAGCAAGGATTTACTACCATGTAAGAACCATTCCTGTTTAGAATGCATTAATCCAAGAAAATCCCAAAATTGCATGCAGTACCAACAAAATCCTCAAGGGGGCGCTGGCGGTCTAAACTCTGACAGGAGTACTGAGTGCAGTTGCTGACAAAGGGATTTGACTCAGCTGACTTCAAAGGCTGCATTTTAATTAAAAATTAGCCACATGCTGTTCCCAGAGGCCTGAAGCCTGGGAAACCCTCTCACCTCCAGAGCTTCACACCAGGAGTTAGAATCTCACATGACCTCTTGATTGATAGAAGGCAGACTGGCTGGGAGCTTCCCAGAGACCACACAATGGCCCCTTTCCTCTGAAAGGAATATGTTGATTTTGACTGTTTAATGTCAACAAAGCTCTGCCTGCCCAGAGGACTGACCCACCCAAGTCTTGGAGGCGGACTCCAACACTCTGAGGACTGAATTGAAAGAAAAATATATATTTTACAAAAACACTGATAACTCTTTGTAATCAAATGACAGAAATGTATAACTTTGAGAGCCTTAATTTAAAAAATGTACCTTCAATTCAAGCCCAAACTCCAATTTGTGTGATGTTCTGGGGGCAAACTAGCAGTTAAGAGGATATTACTCAAAATGTGTGCATGTGAAAAATCTGACACTTCATCAACTAATGTCCATACTCCTTGCGCACATGTGTGTAAATTTGGGGTAATGTACGGTATCGCAAACCAGTTAAAAAAGTGCAAAATATTGCCATTTCTGAATGCAAGCTCTCAGGAAGAGCAGAGTTTGAACAGGGTATACCTACTGTGATATGTGAGGGTTGCATGTAATTTTAAACAAATGTTTACCTGTGCAAATATGTCTTTTTATATCAAATATAGATTGAGTGCAATTTGACAGGGGAGTGTCCTCTCTGCAAGCCATAAAATGACATTGCTCTGACTCACAGTTCCTTCCCCAATCAAGTGAGAAATGGAAATTTGACCAATGGCAAGTGGAGAGGGGTAGGGTCTAGTGATGCTCACACACACCCATTTCAAAACACATAAAAGCAGAGAGACAGGACAGATAGGGACCTTTCAAATCCATTTGCAGCTGGAAGCTCTGCCGGGAAAATCCATACTTTACCTCCATCAATCTCCAGAGAAAGCTGTGCAGAAAGATCCAGACTTTAAATCCCTCAATCTTCAGAATCCAGAGAGAGAGCAGACCCAGATCACTGTGAAGTGCAGAGACCAGAGTCCCGTCTAAAACCTGACCAGATCCATGGCGAGGCCCATTTCACTCAAGAATATAGTGCGAGTACCTAGAAAACTGTGCAGAACCAATCTCCTAGTTAAAATAATATAATTCAATCTAGTTTAATCTAAGTAGAACTGTCTCCTAACTGTCACCTGTCATTTGCAAAGCTGTCACCTGTCATTTTCTAGTTGCAAGCTGCACTTGTCTTTTTGAACTTTAAAATTTCAAATCTGAAAAACAACCTTTATTCAATCGCTCATATCTCCGCAACCGTTTGTGCTAGAGACTTGCAGTAACTTTCATCTGGAAGCTGAGATCCTAGGCTTTCCTAGGACCCCAAAACGATATTGCTAGCCCTTGTAGTTCCTCTGTAATCGCACCAGAAGCATTCGCGAATTTTGCCGCGATTTGAAAATTTCTCCACTTGCAAAAAGATAGCTGCTTTTGCTTTCCTCTGAAAAAAATCGTTTGCCTCATAAAAACCATCCCTGCATCATTGCTAGTGTGAGCCTGGACTAATATTAACTAGATACCACTCACCCTGAACCTCTAGAGGGAATTAAAAGCATTTTAGTATATTTTTTTCTCCATTGCCAGCACATATCAAAGCATTTTGCCTGTGTTTTCAACGTCTGTAGTCTAAGTTGCTGGGGTGAACTGAATCACATTGAATTGCATTTCTGAGAATTGTGTGCTTCCTTCCATTTCCTTGCATTGCATAAAAGGGGGGGTGAATTGTCCAAGAAAGTGATTACATTGTCTTTTGCTGAAATCCTATCAAGTTATTTTCTGTATTGCATTTCATTCCACATTGCATCCATTGGAAACCATAAAAGTATTGTTGCTATCTTATCCATTTCATGTCAACTCCTTAGTGATTATAAAGAAGTGTGCTAGTGCCAGATTCTCCATTGTTAATCTTTATCATACCAGATTAAGTGTGATATCCAATTATTAATTTATTATAAAACGTGATATAATATATATTGTTTAGGTTATCAAATAAACCTTTAAACTTGCAAAACAGAACTACTTCTTGGCTCAGTGGGGTCAGGAGGATTCCAAGAGAGGGGTGTTATATAGGGGTAGTCATCCAGAACGCATGAACTGGACATAAAGATATATCAATAAGGGTTTTCATTCAGTATTATAGACTAGGCGTTGACTTAGCTGTAGTGTTGAATTGAATCCTCTTACAAATTGGGGGCTCGGGCCGGACATTTGGGTTAGATCTATCACTTGTGCAGATTAATACAGTGTGCTAACTGACGGGATACATACATCCAGTCGGATCACCTCGCTGCATTACGCTGTGAAGCATTCCTCAAAAGGGACATTCCAAGAAAAGTTCTGTTCTGCAAAAATAAAATACTAACTTCTGTAAGTCAGGACAGAGACCAATCTCTAGAATGACGACCTTGGTAGATATGAAAATAGCCAGAGAGCACTTCTTACATAAACTATTTGTGAGAGGTGAATGGGCTGAGCAGGGCCAGGATGCCTGGTTGCAGGCCATCACGCGACAGGTCACTGAAACAGGGTCAGCCTTATGGAGAGATCAGGGTCCATTACATGTGGCCCTGAGTGAACTATATATGGCTCCTAAGGCCAAAGATGAACACGACAAGATTGTTAGGATAGCGGCATATTTATATTTATATATGGGAGCCATACAGATTAAATGTGCTGAAGGCCATGATCTGGCAAAAAGGCAACAGATGGCGTTAGAGAAGGCCCAATCTGATCTGGACTCTTCTGAGCAAAGGCTGCACAGAAGCCAGGAGTCAGAAAATGAGACCAGACAGTACATCACTAAAATAAAGGAGGATATGGATGTGCTGCAAAAGGAAAAGTCAGAACAGGATACCAGATTTCTGGCCTTGCAGAAGGAACACCAAGAAGGTTTGGACTCCCTACTGCAAAGCCAGAAAAAGCTGGAGCAACAGCTAGACTTCAATAGGGCATGTGCTGAGCAGGTAGTCACCCTGCAAAGCCACCTAGATAGGGAGAAGGCAGAGAGCAATAAACTGATTGTGAAAGACCTGGATACCCAGGCAGAGTTTGATCAGGAGCGCCAGAAAGCTGGTGCCTTCCAAAGGCAAAGGGACGACCTGACGGTACAGATGCAGACTCTTAGTCAGGAAAGGGACACATTAGGCCAGGAAGTCTGCCACTTAAAAAGAAAAATGGAAGAAAATCACCTGGCCCACCAGGGACTGGGTGACCTCCAAAAAGAACACCAGAACTTGCTAGAGCACACCAGGAGGGTGGAGGATGCTCTAGCAAGAAAGGAGCAGGCCAGTAGGGACACAGCTCAGGAGGTAACCCTCCTGCAGCAAAGACTGGCCCAGTTCTCCAGGACCAACCAGGAAGCACGGAGGGAAAATGAGGCTCTCTGCCAGCACAATGAGAGGCTCCAGCAACAGGTAGCGATGCAGGAGAAACTGATAGAGTCGAGTAAGGCCTTAACAGAGGAACTGAAAGCACAAATGCAGGCTCTTGGATTGCAACAGGGAGCAGGGGCGGATAGAGATGAGGTCCGCTGGGAAAGAGAGATTCCTGACCATAACCGCAGGAGCCCTAACACCAGGGGCCTTCATCTCCCCCAGTCCCTGGACTCTACCACCCCCATGTCCCCTGGCGCACATGAGCACAGGGCCACAGGGATGGCAGATTACTATCCAGCTAAGAGTATGGGGCTCATAGGCCAGTACCACTCAGGAATGGAGGGGTGGGCATCCGGGTATGGGCACCCAAGTACAGTACAGTTCAATGGGGAACCCCAGGAGAGTAGGCCCATTAAGGGCATCCTGAAAACCTCTGCCCAGTTAGGTCAGTGGAGGGGGTACCCATCAAATCCTGGCAGCAAGGAGGAATCTGAAGACTCCTCTGAACTGCGCAGGACACAGGAGACCAGGTCCCCACATTCTGCCAGCCATTCCCAGGCTCGCAGAATCCGGGAAAACCTGGAAGAACAGACGGGAACCTCTGGGAGCAGTGCCTCTGAGTCCGAGGACGAATGGACAAGGGTTACCCGAACCAAAAAGGCCAATAAGGCAAAAAGGGCCTTGCTTAAGGACCCCTTAAAGAAGATTAAGGCGATCAGGAGCGTCATCACGCCTTACCATAAGAACGCTAAGTATTCTGTTTGGGAGCACTTAGAGTTGTTTGAACAAATGATGGAGACTTTCCATTTGAAGGACAGCCAAAGCTGTATTCAATTTGTAAAGTGGACCTTCTCCCCGGAATACTCCAGTTTCTTTGCGGGGCTGGAGGACCAAAATCATTTAAGATGGTCCACCTATAAGGCGGCCATCTTGAAACATTTTTCCATTCATAGAAATCCTCAAGAGGCTCGCAAGGCAGCCTACAATTTGCAATGTTAGGAGGATCAGGCCCCACAAGAATTTGTGCAAGAACTGAAACGTGCTTTTGCGCAGACCACCAGAAGGGTGCGCACAGACAGTAGAGAATTCATCAATACATTTTTTCATGCCTTGCCCAAATACATAATGACCCAGCTCGTGAGGGATTTTCACGAGAAAAGATCTTTAGACTGGGTCATTGAACAGGCTACCCGGATCTATGAGGTGCAGAAACCGGTAGATAGCAAAAGTAATGCCCAGAAAAACCCCAAAGCCAACAGCACCCCTGCTGCTGCCAAGGTGGCAGAGGTAAAGGTCACCCCCGTTTTGGATTTGGAGATGGGGGGCCTAAAAACCTACCTGCACCTAATAATGCTAGGCCCAGAAGGTCCTCGGGCCAGTCACAGACAGGGAGCCAGGGAGGCAGCCCCACAAATGGGGTCCCTCGCTCTCCTGATTATGTAAGCCCCCGGTACAAGGGAAACAGACCCATCCTGGGTTATGTGTGGACTCCTCCAGCCCAAGGGGGGAGATCCAGCCAAGAACCTAACCCAGAGAACTTTCCTCCTAACTTCCCACCGGAGGGCAGAAATTCTCCAAACCCTGGGCAGAACTTTTTCCCCAGGTATCCACCCAATTTCCAACCCCAAAATCCTCCACCCTTCTTTCCCCAATTCCCTGAGCCCAGACAACCTAATCCGGGAGAGGGGAGGCCAAGGGTGGAGGGGTACCCAAATCTTCCCAACCCGGGGTATTACCAGAGGAGGGACAGCTACCCTTCCCGGGATCAGCCCAGGGGAGAAAACAGGGCCCCGTATCAGCCTGAGCGGGTTTCCCAGTTAGAGCGCCAGGTTCAAAACATGGCGCGGGATCTGGGTCACATACTGAGGGCTCAGCAGAACCCTCAGATCGGCATGCCGGCGCAGAACGCACCCAACTCTGGACCTGGTGCTCCAGAACAATGACGGGGTGTAACTCACCGGTTCCCAGGGAGGAGGCACAAGGGGAAGGGGGGGTGTAAAGCCTGGGAGGAAGCTTCCTTCCTCACTTGTAAACAGCCCCTGGAAACCCAGGAACCGGAAACAAAATCTCTTGCCCCTGAAAGTCTGCCTCCTAAGGAGCAGAGGGGGGGTAGGAGAAACAAAAGACCCAAACAGACTCAGTTTGAGGAGGAGGTACAGGTCTTCCAATTTGAGGGAGAGGGATCCTCAGAGGATCCTGGGAAAAGGATCTTCTCCTTCAGAGAGGAGGGAACTCCTCCCAAAGAAAAATGGGTCCCTAGGGATGCAAATCCAGACTGGGGAGATGTGGAGACTGAGCTACCGCCGCCCACCATCTCATCCCAGAACCAACCGCAAGAAAATCCCCTGGTTCAAACCCATCCTGGTGACTGCCTCCAAAAAGGGGGGGGCAGCCCAGAACCGGAGCCAGGGGAACCCACAATGGCTCTGATCTCCAGTTGCCAAATTTTTCTTTCAGATTCCCAAGGCTCTCCACAGAATTCTGCCCAAATCTCTTCGCTAGCGATGTCCAAAACCAGAAAATTAGCCCACCAGTTGTCCAAAAATGTACATTATCTGTGCCCCCTTGAGGAGAAGGAGGGAAGATATTATGCCCCGGTACAAGTACAGGGGCAGGGTACAATTGTGGCACTGGTGGACACTGGATCTCAAGCTACCCTTCTGTCCAGAAGGGCCTTTGATGAACTGAATGCAGGAAGGGGAGGGAATTACCAAATTCCTCTCATCTCACTTCCTGGACAACTCCAGAACTTTGACGGGAAGGAAATTCCCGTTGAGGGGACTGCAGACGTGGACATTAAAATTGGGCGACACAAGTTGAAACACCCGGTCATAGTTGTGACCCCAGAGGGCACCCCTTGTTTACTAGGGAATGACCTCCTGAGAAGGTTGTCACCCCTAATAGATTGCGTAAACAAGGTCCTCTGGACCCAGACTAGCCGACCAATAAAATTAAAACGGAGTATCAACCATGTTAGTTTAAACGGCACCTGCCACATGGTTGAACAAAAATCTGACCAAGTAGAATTTCACTTCCAGAATAGCCAAATTCCAGACGTGACAGTAATAGCAGTAGGACAACAGACTGGTGATGGAGGGTCCTCTCTATTTCTGAAAATCAACCTGCCTTCCAGTCTAAAGTGGTACTCCACGCTGGAAGGAAACACTCTGAGATTCTATACTAATCCACAATCAGAAACTCCCACTCCAATAGTCCAGAAAGATGTGAAATCAGCTCAGAGCCTGGCTGATATTCAGCAAATTGGAGAGCAGTTGTTCATCCCTGTCCAATTAAATGATGGGAAGGACTCTGTTCTCGCTCGAGTGTGTGTGAACAATGGTAAGAGCTTCATCAGCTAAGCCATGTTCCGCCAACTCCCAAAAGATCCAGCCATTCCCACCTTCAAACTGATAGACAAATGGGAAATGGACCTGGAAGCACCTAATTCCAAACATCTCCTGCCAAGCAGGTGTATGCTCAAAATCTCCATTGGCAACAAGAGCATAGTCCACAATTGTTGGGCCGTGCGAGACGTCCCTGCCGCCTTTTACTTAGGCAGTGACATTCTCAATCGCTTTGCCATTAGTTTGGACCTAATAAACTTCAAAGCTTGGTCCCGATTAGCGGATAATCCCATGGGCTTTGATGATCCAGAAAAAGCATTTAGGTCAGCTCAATTGCTACCTTATGCAGTTGAAATTCAGATCAAAGAGGAAGTCACCATCCCAGAAAGGACAATTCTCCCTGGAAGTGAAAGCTAAAAGAGGACAATATTTGCAAAACCCTGATGCTTACATACATCTAAATGCTTCTCTACAACAGCAAGGGTTGGGGGTAAACCCAACTCCATTAGTCAACATAGAACATGACACCATTCCAATAGAGGTGGATAACAGCGACTTAAAGAGTATTACTCTAGCCGCAGGCACCATTATTGGAATGGCGGTTGATGACCGACATTTCTCCATTGATCTTGGAAATGAACTGTTAGGACCAATCCCCAAGGACTGTTTTGACAGTGACAGTAATGACAACGCAACACCAGACAGGATTTTTACCCGGCATGGGTGGAACTTCCTGGTGTACACTTCCTGCCCCTATGGTAAGGAAGATGTGACCTGTGACTTCAGGAGGGATGAGGTGATTTTCCAGGTCCATGAGGGCTGCCTTTCCCACCTGAAGCCTCCAGTCCAAATCAGCACTCTGAGCAGGGACTTCTCCACCCAGCTGGAGGAGGCCGCGGAGATAGCCAAACCAGAAGTCTTTCCAGGCTTCAGGCAGATGGTGGAAGAGAGAGTCAACCTAGCTGATGCCTGTGTGACTCTGGAACAGAAGCAAAAGTTGAAACAAGTTTTCTTGGATTTCCAAGATCTCTTTGCGGTAGACTCATATGACTGTGGTCGCACCGACATCCACACAACAACAATCCCCACGGACCCTGGCATGACTCCTGTGTTTGTGAAGCAATATCGCTTGCCTCTCGCATCAATGGAGTCCCTTACTGAAATAATTAAGAAGCTTGAGTCCCGGGGAATAATCCGTCCAGTCCACAGCACCTTCAATAATCCGGTGCTGGGAATATTGAAGCCAAACGGCCAGTGGAGACTCTGCGCCGACCTCAGGGAGCTCAACAAACGTGTCCATACTTCCCGATGGCCACTGCCCTACATTGACCAAGGGCTGGCCCAGATCCAGGGGTCACAGGTATTCACTGCAATAGACCTGACCAATGGATACTGGACCGTGCCTGTCAGTAGGGAGGACCAATACAAACTGGCTTTTACCTTTGGGGGCCAGCAGTACACATGGACCCGGACTCCCTTCGGATACCTTAACTCCGGTAATGAGTTCAATATTTTCCTACATAAGGCCATGCCAGACCTGGGTGCGAGGGGTAACCTGGCTTATGTAGATGATGTCCTCATCAAAAGTTCATCTGTGGAGGAACACATAGCGGAGATCCGTTATGTTCTGACGCAGTTGAGGGCCGCCGTAGCAAAACTTTCCTTTCAGAAAGCACAGTGGTGTAGAACCCGTGTTAATTTCTTGGGGCATGAGATTACTCCTCAGGGTCTCTGTCCCCAGGAAAAGAAAGTGGAAGCACTTCAGAAACTGAAAGACCCCACAACTCTGCGAGAACTAAGGAGCCTCCTTGGACTGACTAATTACAGCAGAAAGTTCATTGAGGGCTACGCAGAGATTACCAGACCCCTGATTCATCTCCTGAAGGGGGGGGTCAAGTGGGAATGGGGTCCAGAACAAGCCGAGGCAGTAAAACAACTCAAAAGAAGCCTCTCACAAGCGCCTTGCCTAGCTTACCCTGTCAGAAACAAGGAGTTCTTCCTGGAGACGGGGTTCTCTAATACGTGCTTGACGGCAGTATTATACCAAAAGCATGACAAGGTCAATAAAGTAATCTCCTATGCGAGCAAAACTTTATCCTCTGTGGAGGAAAAATTCAACGATTGTGAGAAGGCACTCCTGGCAACGGTGTGGGCATTGAAGAATTACCGCCCGTTTATCCAGGGGGAACACATCATAGTGGAGACTCCACACCAGCCTCTGCAATATCTCCAAAGTGACAGAATCCGGGCCGGAAATGTGAGTAATTCCCGAATTACTTCCTGGATTCTGCCAATGCAAGGCTTTCCTGTGGAGGTCAGATATGGCCAAAACAAGAAGAGTCACCTCGCGCAAGGTCTGGCTGACTTGCATGATTGTGCCAGAGAAAACTGTCTCGAGGACGAAAGTCTAAAAGTCAAGGACAACACGGAGGCATACCTTAATTCCCCACACAAAGTCTTTGAAGAAGACAAGTGTGAGGGAATGCCCACTGTGTATGTGGATGGATGCTCTTACCATGTTGACAACAACGGGGAGAAAGAACTGGTGGCCGGCGTAGGGAATGCATGGGTGAATGAGTCCCCAGAACCCTCCGCTGGATACAAAATTGGTCCCCGAAGTAGTCAGGTGGCAGAATTGATGGCTTTGCATCAGGCCATCCTCACTGCTGTCCAGCATCAACTCCACGAACTGGTCATAAACACAGATTCGGATTATGTACGGAACGGGTTCGTGGAGCACCTGGTTAATTGAAAAACCAGAGGCATGTTATGTGCTAACAACAAACCCTTGAAACATGGGAAGTTGATCCAAAACATTGATGATCTGGTCACCCAGAATGAGATGACCATCTATTGGAAAAAGATCAAGGGTCATTCCAAAGTAGAGGGACCAGACAAAACTGGAAATGACTTAGCTGATCAGCTGGCCAAAACCGGGGCCATCCAAGGGGATCTAATTGAGATTGAGTCCCTGTTGGGGGAAATCCAGGTCACTGCTATCACTAGGTCCCAGACAAATGCTCACAACGACCTTTCAATTGCACAATGGAGTAAGGAGACCCCTGATGCTGATTTGATTACCGCTCAGAAGGGGGATCCAATAATTGGTAAATTTTACCAGCACCTTGAGGACCCTGAGAACTTTCCCCTGACGGATACCGATTACATTGGGAAAGAGGACCTAAGAGTGTTGATGAAGTGTCCAAAAATGTTCCGGATCCAAGACGGTTTGTTGGTAAGGAAATCCAAAGCTGGCCACGATCAGTGGGTGGTTCCTACCTCATTCCGAAGCCTGATGTTAAGTCACGCCCATGATGCAGCCACCGCCGGTCATAGGGGGTTTCACACAACACTGGAAATCTTAAGAGAGGTTGCATACTGGCCACACATGGGGCAGGACCTCGACCAATACTTGAAGGGGTGTCTTGTGTGTGCACAATTTCAGCCATCATCCCTCACGCACCGTGCGCCTCTCCAAAAAAGGGGGATGACACTGCCATGGTCAGATTTACAAATCGACTTTGTAGGCCCCGTGATTCGCTCTGCTAGGGGGAATAAGTACATGTTGACTGTGACATGCTTGTTTACCAAGTGGGTGGAATGTCTCCCAGCCCCAAATTGCAAGGCAGAAACTGCAGCTGCCGTGATGATTAACCACATCTTTTCCCGTTTTGGTCTACCTCAAAGGATTGAGTCAGACAGAGGTAGCCACTTCACCAGTGAAGTGATGACAAAGATGTGGGAGATACTGGGGGTCAAGAGAAAGCTGCATATTGCTTATAGACCAGCTTCTTCTGGGGCAGTAGAGAGATATAACCGAACCATTGTGAGCATATTAAAGAAGTTTGTGGCAGATTCTGGGCCAAGTTGGGATATCCGATTACCTCTGGTCCTAATGGCCATCAGATCTACCCCTTCATCTGCAACCAAAATGTCACCATTTGAGTTGATGACTGGGCGCAAGATGGTGCTTCCGCAGCATTTGCTCTACAGGACCCAAGAGCAGACACTAATAAATGCCTCCACTACTCATGAGTATGTGGAGAATTTAAGGAAACACCTCCAACATGCTTTTGCTTACGCTCAGCGGAATCTAGAAAGATCAGCTGATAGCATGAAGACCCACTATGACCTGAAAACTTCCAGGAAGGAATATCAGGTGGGAGACCGGGTCTATCTATACAACTTCCAAAGGAACCAGGCCAAGCAGCGCAAATTTTTGCCTACATGGAAGGGACCCTTTGAGATCATCGACAAGATCTCCCCTGTGGCCTACAAAATCCACATCCCCAAAGGTCCTTTGGCAGTGGGGGAAGACAAGTGGGTCCACATAAACCAGTTGAAATGTTGCCATCCCAGGCACACTCTGCAACAACTGGAGGAATCCTCTGGAATCCTAGCGGGTACTGTCTCAGACTAATTCAGTTCCAATCATAAAACATACCACATCTAGTCTCTAAAATATTGTGATTTGCATGAAACTATCTCTTAGTTATACTGTTTTTTATCAAAATAAGAATGTAATGTTTCGTTATGATGAAATGCATATGCCACCCCACTATCTCAACAGGTGAAGAAATGTCCATGAATAGGTATTGCCGCTCTTCCTTTGTCGTCCTAGGAGAAAGAAAACCTGGAGACGGGACAAGGAGGACGATCCGGAGACCGGGAGCCGAGACGCAACGGGCCCGGGGTACCGCCCAATCTTCCCATCAGGACCGGCGAGGAGAACTGATCGATCTGAACGGATGGAGAGGAAGATGCTGAACTGTGCCATCTACAGAATTGGAAGAAGATAATGTGGACATACCAGCGCCAGGGTTCAAAACCTCCCTTGCAACCGACTCCCCCTCGACTCAAGTCAAAGCGCAGTCGGGCGGGGGGGCTTGTGGAGGGTTTTGATCCATGTGGAATCATTAGACGGGATAAATGTGGGGATTAAGCTGTCGCTGCCCATCATTTTACCCCAGAACAAAAATAAATCATTGGAGTGGGTAAAGATGGGGATGCGCTGTCGCCGCCCATTATTTCATCCCAGAATCCAGGAGAGCTGCGCAGTTGTGCGCACACCAAAATGGTTACCTAACTTGCCACCCACCAGTGTAAAGAAAGGTCTTTGTTAACAAAATCCACTGTTACTGATGTCAAAAAGTTGCTGAAATCGTGACTCATTGGACCACTTTAAAGATTCAACCCTTTTGTGGGGTTCCACATAACCATTTTACTGTAAGGAGCCCCATCAAAACAATGTTAAGCAAGGATTTACTACCATGTAAGAACCATTCCTGTTTAGAATGCATTAATCCAAGAAAATCCCAAAATTGCATGCAGTACCAACAAAATCCTCAAGGGGGCGCTGGCGGTCTAAACTCTGACAGGAGTACTGAGTGCAGTTGCTGACAAAGGGATTTGACTCAGCTGACTTCAAAGGCTGCATTTCAAATAAAAATTAGCCACATGCTGTTCCCAGAAGCCTGAAGCCTGGGAAACCCTCTCACCTCCAGAGCTTCACACCAGGAGTTAGAATCTCACATAACCTCTTGATTGATAGAAGGCAGACTGGCTGGGAGCTTCCCAGAGACCACACAATGGCCCCTTTCCTCTGAAAGGAATATGTTGATTTTGACTGTTTAATGTCAACAAAGCCCTGCCTGCCCAGAGGACTGACCCACCCAAGTCTTGGAGGCGGACTCCAACACTCTGAGGACTGAATTGAAAGAAAAATATATATTTTACAAAAACACTGATAACTCTTTGTAATCAAATGACAGAAATGTATAACTTTGAGAGCCTTAATTTAAAAAATGTACCTTCAATTCAAGCCCAAACTCCAATTTGTGTGATGTTCTGGGGGCAAACTAGCAGTTAAGAGGATATTACTCAAAATGTGTGCATGTGAAAAATCTGACACTTCATCAACTAATGTCCATACTCCTTGCGCACATGTGTGTAAATTTGGGGTAATGTACGGTATCGCAAACCAGTTAAAAAAGTGCAAAATATTGCCATTTCTGAATGCAAGCTCTCAGGAAGAGCAGAGTTTGAACAGGGTATACCTACTGTGATATGTGAGGGGTGCATGTAATTTTAAACAAATGTTTACCTGTGCAGATATGTCTTTTTATATCAAATATAGATTGAGTGCAATTTGACAGGGGAGTGTCCTCTCTGCAAGCCATAAAATGACATCGCTCTGACTCACAGTTCCTTCCCCAATCAAGTGAGAAATGGAAAGTGGAGAGGGGTAGGGTCTAGTGATGCTCACACACACCCATTTCAAAACACATAAAAGCAGAGAGACAGGACAGATAGGGACCTTTCAAATCCATTTGCAGCTGGAAGCTCTGCCGGGAAAATCCATACTTTACCTCCATCAATCTCCAGAGAAAGCTGTGCAGAAAGATCCAGACTTTAAATCCCTCAATCTTCAGAATCCAGAGAGAGAGCAGACCCAGATCACTGTGATGTGCAGAGACCAGAGTCCCGTCTAAAACCTGACCAGATCCATGGCGAGGCCCATTTCACTCAAGAATATAGTGTGAGTACCTAGAAAACTGTAATATAATTCAATCTAGTTTAATCTAAGTAGAACTGTCTCCTAACTGTCACCTGTCATTTGCAAAGCTGTCACCTGTCATTTTCTAGTTGCAAGCTGCACTTGTCTTTTTGAACTTTAAAATTTCAAATCTGAAAAACGACCTTTATTCAATCGCTCATATCTCCGCAACCGTTTGTGCTAGAGACTTGCAGTAACTTTCATCTGGAAGCTGAGATCCTAGGCTTTCCTAGGACCCCAAAACGATATTGCTATCCCTTGTAGTTCCTCTGTAATCGCACCAGAAGCATTCGCGAATTTTGCCGCGATTTGAAAATTTCTCCACTTGCAAAAAGATAGCTGCTTTTGCTTTCCTCTGAAAAAAATCGTTTGCCTCAGAAAAACCATTCCTGCATCATTGCTAGTGTGAGCCTGGACTAATATTAACTAGATACCACTCACCCTGAACCTCTAGAGGGAATTAAAAGCATTTTAGTATATTTTTTTCTCCATTGCCAGCACATATCAAAGCATTTTGCCTGTGTTTTCAACGTCTGTAGTCTAAGTTGAATTGCATTTCTGAGAATTGTGTGCTTCCTTCCATTTCCTTGCATTGCATAAAAGGGGGGGTGAATTGTCCAAGAAAGTGATTACATTGTCTTTTGCTGAAATCCTATCAAGTTATTTTCTGTATTGCATTTCATTCCGCATTGCATCCATTGGAAACCATAAAAGTATTGTTGCTATCTTATCCATTTCATGTCAACTCCTTAGTGATTATAAAGAAGTGTGCTAGTGCCAGATTCTCCGTTGTTAATCTTTATCATACCAGATTAAGTGTGATATCCAATTATTAATTTATTATAAAGCGTGATATAACATATATTGTTTAAGTTATCAAATAAACCTTTAAACTTGCAAAACAGAACTACTTCTTGGCTCAGTGGGGTCAGGAGGATTCCAAGAGAGGGGTGTTATATAGGGGTAGTCATCCAGAACGCATGAACTGGACATAAAGATATATCAATAAGGGTTTTCATTCAGTATTATAGACTAGGCGTTGACTTAGCTGTAGTGTTGAATTGAATCCTCTTACAGTATGTAAGTTTATGCGTCTCTGTCAGTGTTTGTATCTGTAAGTACGCCTGAGTGAATGATAGTGTCGAGTGAATGAGAGAAATTAATGAATGTGTACGTGTGTGCTGTGCTGGGGAACAGGCATCTAAATGAGTGCAGGGAGGAGGGGTTATTTGTGAAACCACATGCCATTTTTTTTACTAGAAATCAAAAGTAAAGCAAACATTATAAGTGTTATTACATGTCAGGACTTGCCTACATTGGTCGACCAGTCTAAATATATTTTCTTACTGTCACATGCCAAGTTTTAATGGGCATCAGGAGTAATAAAAACGTGATTAGTGCTATTAAGTGGATGACTGGCCTATGTTGGTGCAGCCAGACCAGCCATATATTCTTGCTGTGTCTTGGCATATTTTACTGAACATCAAGATTAAAGTGCATTTAATAAGTTGTATGATGTGGCTAGAATGGCCTAATTTATTGCAACCAGTCTGCACATATTTTCTGAGATGGAATTGCGTTTCTATACTGGTATCAAGTGCAAAATCAGTATGATGAGTTTTCTTACTGGCTAGAGTGGCCTATATTGGTGCAGCCATTAGCATTTGTACTGGCAATATCAGTCAGAGTATGTTCTTTTATGGGGATACCAGCATAAAATTGGCAGAGCCAGCATAGGCATTGTTTCTTTTAGTAACATTACTGGTATTATGCATAAAGCAAATATGAGTATGTTCTGATATGGGATTGCTGGCAGATATGAGGGCAGCCGACATGGAAATGCATAGGCACATCCAGCATTAAAATGTTTTTTATACTGGCATGTATTGTGAGAAAAGGCATCATGAAAATGCATTGGAAAGTGCTCCTGTGTGTTGCCCTACAAAAACAATTGTAAGCTGTGGCTTTTTAACAATTATTTCCCCAAAAGTGTGCTGTAAAATGCACTTTTTTAACCCATTCCTTTAAAAATGTGCTTGTGCTTGAGGGGAGAACTCACACTTGGTTGGTTCCGGCTCACTCGCTATGCTCAGTGTGGGAAACATTTACTCCACTCCAACTAAACAATTCACCAGACTCCACTGCACAATGCATTGCTCGGAGGCTCTAACTGGATGTGGACTTCTAGTCATGGCATGTGTGGATTGTTAGGTGAGTTAGTTGATGCAATGTATACATTTAATGTATGCATTTGCTGCATTTGCTGCTTAGTATTGTGGCTGAGATGACATCTATTGGATTGTTTCATGTTACCCTACTGGACCATTTGTATATTGTATAGATTTCACCCCGTTTTTCTCAAAAAATACACACCCCAGCTTCATGGGCATCAGATACACATCAAACCACACGCGGCATACGCTCCCCCACACACCAAATCCCAGCGGCATATGTCCCTACACCCCGCCAACAACAACCATTGTCCCATTGCTCCCACCCCACACATCAACTCAGTGGCTTGCCCCAGTCCCACCAGCCAGTCCCCCGCTGCGACCCTGTGATTGGTGTGGTTATGTGCTGCACCTAACACCTACACATAGCACCAATCACATCAATTCACACAATGTCATACAATATCTTTCCAAACAATCGCACTCATCAACCCATCCTTCCACGCTCTATCCAAACAAAAGCATCCATCCGTGAACAACATTGGTTGCTCTGTTTATTTAAAAAAAACATGTGGTTTAAAAGGACCGCTTAAACTGTCAATGCATTTCATGTGCAGAGTTATTTTATTTGAAATAAGTGCATTTCCTTCCCAACACTGCTTTGAATTCTAGACTTTTCTAATTGCTGGCAGATGCGTCAAGGGCAATCATGTCGTACCTTCCGAGCTGTGGCCCGCAGCTGCGTTCTCGTTTGAAGTTCACTTTTGCATCCGCGTGCTTTTCAGTTTGACCTCGCCCGGTGTAGCCTCCAGAAGTCGCTTCTCGGGTGTCTCGCTGGAGGCGGAAACGGAAAGAAGTTCTCGACTGGAAACATAACGGAACAGACGGCCGAGATCAGATCTGCGGCCTGCAAGCGGATCCGCCTCAAGTTACTCGGGGCCATGCCATCCGCAGTGGACGCGCAGTTCGCATCTGTCAAGTTTGAGAGAAGAGCACGTGCATGTGTTTGCCTTCCCTGCGTACTCCCTGTTGTCCAATCATACTAATGAAAAGTTATGCATCTGGAGTGTCTGTAAGAGTTGATAAGTGGTGGAACAGTGTAATCCTTTAATCAACCTCAGAAAAAAGAAAGGCTGTTCCAGTGGCCAGGGATTTGAAACTGCCTTTGCATTGCTAAATTAACACACCGGAAGCTGGATTTACTGTACTTGCTAGTGGCAATATTGGTATCTGGATTTACCATCCCGACTTGATAAATTGAATGCGTCCTTATTTGCAAACTCGGAATATAGAAACTCTTGCATTCCTATGCTAAGTGGCTATAATGGAAATGAATTTGGCATTGCTCCCCTGGCCTTACACTGCTAGAGTGACATAATGACACCTGTCACTAACATCCTGATTGGGCATTGTGAAATCTTGCACTCCTGTGCTAACTGGCTATAATGGATAGGAATTTGGCATTGCTCCCCTAAATAGGCACACTAGTTATCTGGCCTTACACTGCTAGATGGCCATAATGAAACCTGCCCCTGCTATCTTGATTGTGCATTGTGAAAGCTTGCACTCGTATGCTAACTGGTTACAATGGAAAGGAATTTGGCATTGCTCCCCTAAATAGGCATGCTAGTATATGGCCTTACGCAGCTAGATGGCCATAATGAAACCTGACACTGCCATCCTGATTGGGCATTGCAAAATCTTGCACTCCAATGCTAATTGGCTGTAATGGAAAGGAATGTGGTATTGCTGCCCTGAATAGGCATACTAGTATCTGGCCTTACACTGCTAGATGGCCTTAATGAAACCTGGCTGCCATCCTGATTGGGCATTGTGAAATATTGTACTCCTATGCTAATTAGCTATAATGGAAAGGAATTTGGCATTGGTCCTCTAACTAGGCATTCTAATATCTGGCCATACACTGCTAGATGGCCATAATGAAACCTGTCACAGCCATCCTGTTTGCGCATTGTGAAATATTGCACTCCTATGCTAACTGTATACCATGGAATGGAATTCGGTATCTCTCCCCTAACTAGGCATTATTATCCTGCTTTACAGTTCTAATTGGCCATAATGAAACCCGTCCCTGCTATCCTGTTTGGGCATCGTGAAGATGTGCACTCCTGTGCTAACTGGGCATAATTGAAGCTACGTCTTTTTTGCAAATTGGCCATAATCACATCTGCAACTGCTTTGTTAAATGAATTTAATGGAATCTAACAGTGCTGTCCTACCCAGCCATCATGGAGCCTGGTGCCACAATGCTAATTGTAGATGTTCTTGACTATACCTGTGTATGGGCCTGCGGTGAAAACAGGATGGGACCAGTGGTCGAAGTGTAGGAAAAGAAGTAGTGGAACTATGTTCCCTACTGGCCTGCCCCCACTTGCCACAAACCCCATCTCCACGCACCCTCTCACGCACAATACAAACCCCAAAACACATGCACCGGCTGTTTAGGGGAATGTTCAGTGCAGTGCACTGAAAGTGCAAGTTTCAACATCTTCCTACACTTTTATTTTAAAACGAAACCTTTGCGGAAAGGTTTCTTTTTAAAATAAAAGCATAGGAATGGTAACACGTATAAAAAGAAGTAGAGGAGAGCCGGTCCCACCCGCTCCCGCCCACTTCAACCACTGGATGGGACAGTGGGTGCTGAGAGGTGTCAGAGTAGGTGGAGGAAGTGGGTGGAGTGGTAAGAGGGGTGAAGGTAGATGGAGGAAAAGGGAGAATTAGGAGTACATAAAGAACACAATTCGGCACGCATTGTAACGTACATTATGGGGGTCATTACGACCCAGGCGTTAACCAATGGCGCCATTAGCGCCATGGTTGACGCCGGAATCTACCATGGTGAATGGCGGAATTACCGCCCCATTCCAAGGTTGGAGGGGTGGTAATTCCCCATTCACCATTGGCCCTTCCCCATTCCCATTTTTGCCCCATAGGGCTCAATGGGAATGGGGAAGGCGGTAATTACGGTACCGCAATTTGCGGTACTGTAATTACCGCCTTCCCCATTCCCATTGAGCCCCATAGCTGAAACCAGCAATTATGGTAGGGACCCGCAAAGGGACCTTGTAATTAGGCGGTAAGGGTTACCGGCACCAGTGCCCTTACTGGTACCAGTAATCCCTTACCGCCTGGGTCGTAATGAGGCCCTATGTGTTGGGGCAAACTGCAAGTAGCAAGTCATTGGTGCATTGAAGGATAGACTTTGGGAATCCTACTAATGCAGAATATGTTAAATTGGCTTTACGGGAGTGAGGACATGGCTCGGTTTGAGAAACGTAAAGTCAATTTGGAGAATTTCTCATAAAGGTTTTGCTGGTTTCAATGTTTTGCTGGTTTCAATGTTTTATTTACAGTGAGCGTTCCAATGTGCAGAGGCTTTGGGGGTACTTAGAAAATATATATAAATGATGCAGAAGCACAAAAAAAAACCCACAGCATTCGAAGATTTCAGAAAGTCACGATAACCATTATGGGTGTAATGCGTGTGCATGGGTGCAAGCAGTGTGGCAATCTGAGGGCGCAATAAGTAGTGTACTTGGAATTGACAATTTCTTCCATGGGAGCACCCATAGGACCTGATTTACAAACACATTTACAATGGTGCAATCCCATTAAAAACACTTTGTATAATCAAGTACACAGTCTTTATAATGGCTCACCTACTCAGCACCCTCACAAGAACATATGTTTCTTTACTGGTCAACCTTTTCACACACGTTTGGCTTTTCACTGCCGCACCCACCCGGCCTCGTGCCCTTTGGATGACACTAGCAACTTCTAGGAGAAATTTCCTCTAAACGATCATTGACCACAGTAAAGTCAGCCCTCTGGAAAGACGTTACGACAGACCTAAACAGGTCCAAATATATGTGGAATTCAAGAGGGCGACCAAGAAATGGCTCATGCATCACCCAACAGGAGAGTTCACCTAGAGCGGGATATCCTGCAATGTTACCTGACACTTACATTCCTGGTCTGCCATTGGTCTTTTCCTCACCTACACTTTATGTATCCACGACATGTTGCCGGTAACCCAAATGGGATGCTTTAAGGCTGTCCGTACGGATTGGGGTTGAAAGACCGAGGTAGAAATGTTCAAGGGAGAAAAGACTGAAGATTATTTCCACCTTGGCCCACACCCCTACCCACACCCCCCTTTCACTGCCATGATCGGCATCCGGCGCCGCAGGGTCCTTTCCTTTTTTTATCTTCATTTATATATGCATTTTTTTGCGACGGCTGCGGGGAACACCCCGGCAACACCCGCTCACAATATAGTGAGCAAGGGTGAGGGGGACACCCCGTAGCCCCCACTACCGAATGCATGATTTGGTCAAAATTTTCGGCTGTTCGGAATTTTAGGACGTCCACAATTCGGCCAAATCACGCATTCAGCCTTTTCAACTAGGTCATTTTGTCCAATTCCGCCGGACTCCTGTTTTTCCCTAATCACCACTATCGCCTAGTCCCCTTGAAATAAAAGGCTATGTTTTCTGTGGGAACAATTCTGTACAAATCACAAATCCATGAACTGCACAGATTAGTACATTCCTGCCTTTTCTACAAATCTTGCACCTGACATTTTAAATGGGTTCACTATAATAAGGAGTGTTCCGACTTTTGAGCTGATTTCATCTCAATGTAATTGAACATCTCTAAATGAGTTTAGTTCCATTGAAGAAAGTCGAATAAGGATAGTTAGAAGCGCAAGACCACACGAAGAGCAGAAAACAAATTGTTATTTATTTTCATTTTTCTCTAGGCGTGTTAGAAGTAAGAAGCATTTATGGTCAAATATGAGACAACGATATTTGTACAGTGTTTATTTTTTACGAAGCCCTACAAATATAATGCAGCACTCCTTTCGGCCCTTTTTATTTTTGGCTGAAAGTTAGCAACGCTGACTTGGCCAAAATATTCCCATGACGTTTGCGTGTTCGGTTTTGTGGCAGGATAGAGCGCATTTCTGTTAACTGTTTCCTTCCTAAGAAGCATTTATCCAATTCGATTTTTGCCTGACACTTTCATGACAGCATCAGGCACATCGTGATTGGTGAATATTCCTGTCCATCCTTTTATAGCACTACCCACGGTCCTTTCTCCCATTCCCAGCAACAGATGTAAAAAAGAGTGTACATCCATATTAAGTCATCAGGGTTGCCAGAGTTGGCTGTTTACTCCTATTTGGGTGAAATGCTGATCCTTTGAGCAATTTTTTACCTTACAGATAATGGGCCCGATTCATGGAAAATTTGCCCGGTTCAAAGTGAATTTGCAATGCTGAAAAGTGACTTTGCACTGCAGACACAAACCCTGATTCATGGAACCATGCAAAGGATATTTTTTGCAGTGCAAATTCCGGGCAAAGTCAACGCATAGTCATTTATGCAGTTCAATTTGCCTGGACTTTGCTCTGCAAAAATACACTTTGCACAGTTCCATGAATCAAGCATTGTTTCGGCAGTGCAAAGTCACTTTTCAGCAGTGCAAATTCACTTTGAACCAGGCAAATATTTCATGAATCGGACCCTAAATCTCTAATTGATTATGCGCAGGAGGTCGCTACAAGTTAAAGGCATTCAATGGCGTGTACATTGTTGGCGAAGGTGCAGTTGAACAGGCAGAGTGGCTATTAAGCAGAGCGGGCAGTCCTGCAGCATGAAAGCTTCCAGTACTGACCCCTGCTGGTCCAGAGCTGCCTTGCTGCATGGGCTCATTAACCCATTATCTCGTGGCATAGCCATTAGAGCAGGGGATGTGGAAGCTTTAATTTTCTGGCACAGTACCTGTCAGCAGAGAGGCATTCACAATGGTCTGTGGTAGGAGTTATTTGTAATAGATATGTGTAAATAAATCTACTGATGAAGCTAGTATGTGTTCTATTTTGCAAAGTGGGAACAAGGGGCTGTAAACCTGCAAACACTTCTAGCCTTAGGAGCTTACTACCAGAGAGTGCTGTGCATGTGCAGAGAACTCAGATTGTCCCAGGGCACCTGGATTGGCTCATTCAGGAATGTTTTTACTTTACATTCTGTGAAGTGTAGTGCTTAACTCATGAATGTCTCAGGATGAAAATAGAAAAGCATGAACGGATGGCCACTTGCAGGTGATGCGGGTCACCTTGATAGTTCTGCCTTTGTCATTCCTATCAGATTGCTTTAGGAATAAAATTTAGTTTTTTAAATAATGATGGTGGATATTAACTTTGGCATTAGAGAAAAGATTTACTGCATGCATGCACACTTCACATATTGATGCTGAGTGTTCAACACACTTTTGATGTTCCCTCCTTCAGGGCAGCTAAGAGTGTTAAAAAAACATAAGTGTATGTGCTTGTATTTCAAAGGTTGTGCTATGTATGTGTATGCACGCACGCAATTGAATCAGTGTGCTTGTGTTAAGAATTCTACATTGCAAATGCTGGCAAATATTGTGGGCACAGGCATCTTAAAAATGCTATAAAATGTTCCTGTGTACTTTTGGTGGCCTTAGTAAATAATAGCAGGGTCCACCCTAGCACTCTGGCAGGTGATGGACTCAATCTTGTCCAAAAGGCCTCAATAAAATTGAAATGCTTTGGGAAATTCAAAAATACAAATTACATTTTCAAAGTAGATTCATAAACGATGTATTTGAAATTAAAGGGTAATTATAATATTGATAAACACATTTTGGCCATGTGAATGACCATCTTTCAGAGCAATTAACCTTAAGCAAAATAAATAAATATGGGTTGAGCAACTAAACTTTAGGACTTTATGAAAAAGTGAACTAACAACAATCTACCTGCTGAAATACAGGTACTAGGAAAAGAATCAACACCCTTGACCTTTGCTACTGAATTGGGTTGACCTGTAGAGCCTCCAAGTGCACATGCCAATGGAAAATGCTGAGCATAAACCCAGATTCAATTTTGTATGGTGTCACGGTCATGTGGTCAGTAGATATGGAAAAAAGACCAAACAGGCAAATGGTATAGAAAAAGACTTTGTGAACAAAAAAGAGAAAATACTATGCCATCAATGAATATAGAAAGGATACTGCCCTAATAGGATTGATAAAAGGTCTGTTGTATAGTGAATATGGAAAAAGACAATGTGAACAGTAGATAAAGAGAAAAGACTATGTAGACAATGAAAATAAAAAGAAGAATATGTAAGCAATCAATAGAGAAATACTATTTATTGACAAGTGAAATCGTAAAAAGACTGCAAACAGGGATTTACAAATACCTCTAATGCATATTAGAATATGAAAGTCAAAAATTCCAGTTAACCATATTGCAAATGTGTAAATGAAAAAAAGGAAATAAAAGAACTCAAAACATATAAGTGAAAATAAACCTCAGAGGAGGCGTCTGCAATATGCAGGTCTACAAATGTTTTGGACTAAGACTACCATGAACCCTCAACATAGATTACGGTGGCTAGGGGTGCTGGGAGTTGTAGTTTAAAACATCTGGACAGTCAAGGGTTGCAGACCCCTGCCTAAGAGGCAGGCCGATATCTTGATGAACAAAGATAAAAGGGAGAAAATATCACAGATAAAATCACAAAAAAAAGTGCATTAAATCAAAACGAGGGAGTGCGCCAATGCTGGGGCCTACACAGGGAGACCAAAGAAAACAGGGTCTCCCATGGGAGGGAGGTCGGTCTATATGCGACCCCGGAACAATCAAATCAAAACCCACGAACCATCCGAGCCTATGCAGATCGGGGGATTACGGGCTCCTATCTTCAAGGTGGAGAAAGAAAAGAGGAGACAACAACAACTCTGTTTATACTGCGGAAGAGCAGGACATTTCCTCCGGGAATGCCCGGTAAAACCCCCCAAAAGTATAGTAGGTGCAACGGACAATGGCAATGAAGAAAAGGAACAAAAACCCGGAAAACTCCAACGCCCAACAAGCGTAGGGGTCCACTTGTCGAGCGAAAAGAAGGAACCTGTACAGACCTCACATCTGGTCATCCTGGTACTTTTGGTCAACCACCAACAACCATCAAAGGTACATGCCTTGGAGGCATATATTGATAGCGGAGCGGTGGGAAATTATATTGATCAAGATCTGACTGCACAAATAGGCCTTCCTCTCCAGCAAAAGGAAAACGTCACAGCAGTGGATGATTCTCAGTTGTCATCTGGCCCAGTGACGCAACATACTGACAAACATACTGACAAAGTCATGCTGATGTGTCAGGATGGTCATCGGGAAGACATCTCTTTCAATCTTATTGGGGGTCCTCAGTTCCAGATGATCTTAGGAATGCCGTGGCTAGAAACCCACAACCGTAGGATCGACTGGCGAACACGAGTATTGACTTTTCCTCAAGAATGCGCTAAAATCTGCTACCACAAAAGTGTGAAGAGCCAGGAACTCAAGATGAAATCTATCCTGGGCCTCTCTGGTTCCTTACTCCCTGAAAATTTGGACGACCAGGATGTGTTCTAGAAGGAGCAAGCAAACATGCTGCCTCCACATAAACTTTACGACTGCCAGATCGATCTGGTGTCCGGAGCACAAATCCCCTGCAGTCGAATTTACGCTCTAACAGAGCAAGAACACCAGCATCTGAAGTCTTACCTGGATCAGTACTTAGCTAACGCATTCATCCGCCCGTCTAAGTCCCCTGCCTCCTCGGCTCTCTTTTTTGTACCAAAGAAAGAGGGTGACTTAAGAACGTGTATAGATTATAGAGCACTGAACCACATCACAGTAATGAACAGATACCTCATGCCACTCATCCCGGAGCTGCTAGATAAGGTGAAGAATGCTCAAATCTACACAAAGCTGGACCTACGAGGGGCCTATCACCTTGTGAGAGTTAAAAAGGGAGACAAGTGGAAAACGGCATTCCGACCCAAATATGGACTTTTCGATTATCAGGTCATGCCCTTTGGATTATGTAATGTCCCGGCGGCGTTCCAATTCTTCATGAACGATGTGCTTCATGAATTGTTGGACGTTTGTGTACTTGTTTACATTTATGACATTCTTATTTACTCTACGTCCAAGAGGGATCATGTTGGCCATGTAAGAGCAGTTCTGGAAAAGCTTTGTCAGCATCGGCTGTTTGCCAAATTGGAAAAATGTTTCTTCCATGTCACAGAAGTTGAATTTTTGGGCTTCATGCTTTCCCCACGAGAAATTCACATGGGCACACGCAAGGTGGATACTATCCTTCAGTGGCCGTCACCAACATCCACAAAAGGAGTACAAAGTGCGCTCAGATTTGCCAATTTTTATCGACTGTTTATTCCAAGGTTTTCACAAATAGTTCATCCAATCAACTCCCTACTGAGAAAAAATAAGAATTTTTTTCTGTCCCCTGAAGCAGAAAACGCCTTCCAGGAGCTGAAACTTGCCTTCACCGCAGCACCAGTTCTTCGGCACCCCCGACCCAACCTGCCATATGTGGTTGAAACAGGCGATTCCAGCATAGCCATGGGAGCAGTATTGTCACAAAAAGACCCGGACACGAGACAACTACATCCATAGCATTTTGGTCCGGAATTAAACTATGCAATCACTGACAAGGAACTGCTAGCAATCAAAAGAGCCTTCAAAACATGGAGACACTATCTTCTGGGAGCAAGACACACGGTCAGTGTTATCACAGATCACCGTAATTTGCAATACTTGAAGACTGCCAGGGCCCAATCTTCACGCCAGCTTCGCCGGGCTCTTTTCTTTGCAGAATACAATTTTGTCATTACTTACAGACCTGGAGCACGCAATGGGAAAGCAGAAGCCTTATCGTGCATGGGTGAGGACAAAGAAGCATTTGCAACATCTGAGCCTGTGGCCATTTTTCCTGAAGAACGGATCCAGAACCAAATCACCACAACCACCTGAGGACTTAAAAACCGATCTCTGATGAACCAAAAAGTACAACAGGAGTGGTTAGCTAGGGGAGACCAATACTCCATCAAGGATGATCTACCCTATTTTCAAGGAAGACTATATATTCAGGACAAGAAATTGCAATACTAGATAATAGCAAACTACCACGAATCATTAGTGGAAGGACATCCTGGGATTGCCAAGACTCGGGCCAAAATTCAAAAGGGCTACTGGTGGGCAACCTGGAGAAAAGACATTGCCCAATTCATTGCAACCTGTGGTGTCTGCGCGCAACACAAAATCTCAGAAGTTAAGCCCTGCAGGGTTACTACGTCCCTTGACTGTACCACCAGCACCATGGCATACGCTGTCTATGGACTTTATCACAATATTCCTACCTGCAAGGGGTTTAACATGATCCTGGTTATTGTAGACTTATTCTCCAAGATGGCCCATTTTATTCCATTGAAGGGGCTTTCCACTGCTTCCACCCATGCCACTGTGTTTTTGGAGCAAATTGTCAAGTTACATGGTTTCCCATCAGTATTTATTTCAGATCGCGGAACACACCCTCATAAATAAACAGGGGCAGTATCAACAACCAGCGCAGTCCACGACACAGGAGCAAGGGAAGAAGCCTGACCCAAGGGAGCCAGTTCCAGGCAGGGCTGCAACCGTCCCCCAAAGTCCCCGCAGAGACCAGGTGAGCGTAACAACGATAGGGTAATAACACCTTTACCTAATTGCTCCTGAAGGAATTCCAACATTGAACTGTGCATGCAACTGGATCCTGGATCCACAGCATATGGTTGGTGACTGAATCGATTTTAAATTGCATGGCTTTTTATAAGATTATTCTCAAAAATTGCTTTGTAAAATGGACCACATTAACCCATTAGTTGTTCATGCTCATTTTGGTGATATATTGATTCCTCTCAAAATATGCAACCTCCACCACTGACCTTGAATAATTTAGAATGCAGGTACAGCTTTGGAAGTCCCCCCACACTAACTGGCACCAAAATCTGTGTGTGCCTCAGCGTCAACTCCGTATATCCTAAGGTTGATCTTCCTGTTGAATGCGCAGCCAGGGGCACCCATCATTCACTCCACAAATTTGAACTTTGGAAAGAGGGGTGGTGGGTTGCTGCCGAAAGGCCCTGATGCATCCTGTAGTGTCCTGGGCATGGTGCCATGCAGCATGGCCCAATGGGCACCTACCTGCTGCCCCCACAGTCATTCATTCTCTATTCTAACTTTCTCATCAATTGGGCCACCCTTACAGTCATGTATCTAACCCTACATGCTTATTCAATAATCCATTCATCCATATCAGCTATGCGCATGAATCCATCAGTGTTTCCTCACACTACCTATGCCCTTAAACATGCATTCGTCCGCCTTTCATATTTCAAATCTCTCACCCCCAACGCCACCCCTTTCCGTTCCATGTTCCACCTCCTTCTCCTTACTTTAAAATCCCTTCTCCGTCCTCTATAACAATCCCTAAACGAACCATTCCATCAGACGTTTTCCTTTTTCGTCCACTGTTCTTTCCTATATCTTGTCTAACTCTTACCCCAAAAATCTCCTTCCCTTTTAAAACGTAATTGCCATGAGCTATTTTATTTTAAAACATTGCCGTAATTAACAGGGACATCTTGGGCAACGCGAACAGACTTGTAAAAAAGGTGAAATAGCCGAACGCACAGACTAATGGTTAATTCCCCCCGCACAGATACGGGCGAGTGCGAGCATTCTCTGAAGCTACAGAACAACAGCCACATGCAAGGAATCGGAGTTCAGAGCATAAGACGTGGATGCATATAGACATTTTCCTACTCAGCTTTATCTTCTGCTAGTACTGCAAGCCATCCAGATTAGTGGATACCCAGACAAGTTATGGCATCTGACACAGCTTAGAAAAAGTGCCCAGTCTGGCAGCCTCTATTGTCAGAGAGTAGAGAGAGTCTATTTTACTTAGAGAAGTGAATGTAGAAGCATTTCAGGTTTTAGACTGAAATGTTGATTTAGAATGAGAGACACCTTTCCAAACTTGGATTGGAATGTGGGTTCTTTATGCAATTATACATAATTGGCAATAACATTTTGCCATGAAGAAGCAGAGACATGAAACACGTGGCATATTTTGTGTAATAAACGTTCAATAAAAAACAATATAATGTTGTTATAAATGATACAACCTAGTCTGCATAGATGTTGCATCTTTGTATGCAAAAGTGTTGCTTCTTGGTTAGCCTGGATCGCACTGTGATGCATATTCTAGTGTCTATTGGAAGGACAGGGTGTGGTGTCCAATCTGGTTAGATCCAGCAGCATAACCATGTCATCTTTTGACACAAGTGCAGATGGTGTAATTGCTTGTTAAATGCTATTGCAAGCCCCAAAAATGAGCCCTCCGTGTGGCTCCTCGGGGCTGCCTTTTCCAACTGCCCTGCATGGTGTTATGTCTTCTGTTACAAAGTGTTAACAATAGATTTACATGTTTTTCAAAGATCACTTCAGGACTAGGTCTTCAATGGCTGCTGTTACGACATATCAATAATGGACTGGACTATTGTAAATAACAGTCAGCACTGAAGTGCAAACATGTAATTCTGTAATTGGCATGTATAATTCCTTTTTGCAATGATATTGTCACCCTCTCTCTGCATGCCTTTCCTTCTTTGTGTTCTTGATACTGCTTCGTCTCTCTTTTTCTGTTTTGAATTTTCTTTCATTATGTTGGTCTTTTGTTTCTTTTCTTGTCTTTCTTTCGTTCACTCATTGCCTTTCCATCCTTTGCTGTTTCTTTCCATCACTGTTATTCTTTTTCTGTCTGAGCAGATCCTTTATTCCGTCTTCCTTTCATTTGATTTTTTTCTTCTTTCCACCTGTCCTTCATTCTCCATTTCTATTTGCTTCAGTCGATCAATCTCCTAGTTCTTTCTGTATTTCTTACCATCTTTCTTTCAGTCATTCTATCCTTCATTCCATCTTCCTTTACTATTTTCTTTATGACATCTTTCTTTGTCTCTCTTTCCGTCTATTTTTCTTATGTTCTACTTTTTCTTCTATCTTTGTTTGTTTCTTTCTCTTTCTTTCTCTTTCCAATCTATTTTGCTTCATGTTTTCTATTCTTTCTCTCTCTTTATATTTCGTTCTTTCTGTTTCTCTTTCCATTACTTGCTTTCTCTCATTTTCTTTTTTATTTCATTTCTCAATCACTCTATTTGTTCATTCTTACCTTTATTCTTTATATCGTGCTTTCCTTCACCTTATTGTTCCTTCTTTCTTTTCTTTTTGCAACTAATCAACACCACATGCTCAACCAGGTGTTAATCTTCTTGCAGGTGTTATCCTAGGCATTTTCTAGCGAATGGTGCATTATAAGGGCTGACAAACTGAACTGAAGTCTTTGGCAATCCATTGTTTCAAAGAAGAACAAGCGGCTTACTTTCTGTCACTAAGATATCATGACCAGAGAAATAGTATATCGGCCCGTTTGAGTAGTTGGAGGACTTTTCACTCCTCCAACGAGAAATAACATGATGGGTGGATATTTTACCTCTGAACTGGCCTATTACAAAGGGCAACACAATCCCTTGCTATTCGTTACCATTCCCCCTTTATTAGATATTTCACCCTTTCTTTCTTTTTCTCATTTATGATGAAATTATATTCTAGGAATGTTTAGTTGGTGTTATTCGCCATCCATGGAGATTATGAAAGAGTTGGAGGCTCCATAGATGTGCTGCAACGTCCTCCTCTGCCAGCTCCTTTCAGCAGTCTAGCTTTCTTCTAAGATGGCCACTGCAACTTTATACCAGCTTCTGTCCCTCCAGTCAGAGAGTTACAACCCTTCTACAAGCTGAGACGCTCGTAGTTCGTTCTCTGCTTCCCTTGGTTCCTACCTGTTTATTCCATTGCCTCTCGGCGTTCTGTTACTTTCCTTCAGAGACGCTGCACACTGTTTACCGTACCGCTCCGCGTGGCCTGTTTTATTTCCTCTTTTGCTTACCCTAGCGGTACGTTGCTGTTCTTCTCCCCGGCACCCGCTTCTGTTGTTTCCTGTGGTTCTCTCTACCTTCTGGGACTCTCGCTGGGCTGCTGCTTCCACCTGCTGCTGTTTGGCTTATCTCCTTATTCGCCACCCGGCATCTCCCACTGAGCTGTTTGCTCAGTGTTTGCCAATTCATTGGGGTTTCCCTTCGGCGAATCACGCTTTTTTAAGCAGAATCCATTTTTCTCGAGTTTGTCTTCTGTTGATTATCGTGCTGTCCTTCCTTTCCGGACCCTAGTACTTTCTCCTGGCCGCAAGATCCTTGGTTCGCATAACTGGTTCTGTGAGGCATCAACCATCCTGAGTGCATTCTTAAATATGAATCATCTAACTTTAACTGGTTCTGTGAGGCATCAACCATCCTGAGTGCATTCTTAAAAATGAATCATCTAACTTCACGGGAAACTTCAGGGTTTTTTCCGCCGCAAGGCTTTTTCCCTGGTAAGGGGTTGGCTCGTCGGAGTCCCCACTGCCTGGCGTGTTGCACAAACAGGCAAAGTGGCCTCCAGAGGAGCTCACCCTTATCTCTTTGAGAAAAAAGAAAAGAAGGTAAAGAATACTGAAACCAGTGAGACTCCAGAGGGATCTTCCGATGGGCAAGGTGAAGAGGGAGAAAGGGGAAGGATCTTCAGATTCTGAGAGTTTGCAACACCAAGAACATACCATGGCATCTCTGGAGCAATACCAGGAGTTTGTGGCCGCCCTTCAGGGACTGACAGCTGAAGTACAATCCCTCCATGATGAGAATGTGGCATTGTTAGGCAGAATTATATGCAGTACTCTTTGGGAACACTACACACAATTAAAACTACAAGTGACAGTACAATTTCACCTTTGGTACAAGCCTGTACTACACAGTTATAGTGTTAGCAGTAGCGGAGCAGCCAGACCTATCTCAAGAGTAAGTGAGCTGTACAAATAGTTACACAAAGGACAGCAATTACTATGATTCAGGCAAACACTGACTCAAGGTTTCTAAGTAAAAGAATATATATTTATTTACTTGTCAGTTGTATAACAGTTCACCTTACTAAGCAAGTCAAAAATCACAATCATAAATACACCACACCACTTCCTTTAAATTCCAGACAAGTTAAGCTCACAAATGAAGTGGGAGCAAAATGGCACTCCAGCAATTTAAAAGGGAGGGAAAGACAAAGTTATTAGAAATTAGGCAAATCCAACAGGTAAGTAATCAGGGCAATGGAATAGGAGAGACTACAGAGAAGAGATCCCATAGAAAAGGCTTAGGGCCAAAGTCATTAAGACAAAAGTCTTTTGCTCAAGATCACACAGTTCAGAGTAGTTCGCGGTAAAGTTCGTGGCACAGATTCCGGTGGAGGTTGGGTGGTAGAAAAGTTAGTTCATAGAGAAGGGAAGGACAAGCCCTCGGATTGGAGAAAGATTTCAAACACTTTCACCGCGGCTGACCGAAATGGACAACCGGATTTGCACAGTACCTTAAAACGGAACGGGAGCTGTAGCTGAGGCGGACGTTCCTGGTGGTTCCTGCAGGCTCACGGTTCCTGAAGCAACTGTTGGACTGACACAAGACTGGAGGGTCCTGCACCACCCAGGGAAGAAACCAGCAGCAGAGCAAAACAACGAATAAAAGGTGCACTCCTTAAAACCCTAGCAGGGTTCGACTTTCCTGGATATCCAGTACACTGTAGCTCTGTACAGCGAATTCGACCAGAGTCGGGGTCCTGGCTTGCAGTTTGGGCAAACTGGTTGGTCCCACCAGCTCAAGGGAAGAAGTTTCCTGTAAATGTTACTCCATGTAAAATGGGGTGTACTGGGTCTGTGGTTTAAAGTGACTATATAAAGTTAATGGCAACTTTTCATGTTTCTGGGGTACTGGAGTCAGCCCCAGAAAAATTGAGTCAGTGGGAAGTCTCAAAGACAACCCTGTGTCACTGCACTGAAGGTGCTGTGTAACACACACAAAAAGTGGTGCACATGGAGTAGGTGACGCTCCAGTGCCCAAGATCACACAAACAGTAAAAATACACACAGCAAAACACATGTAATAGTGGGAAAAAGGCTCCCACTCTTACCAAGTGAAAAAAATAAATCCTAGATATCCAGCAAAGCTGCTGGGGGACTCTTTAGGTAAGGGAAATCAGCCATTTTTGAGCATTCTCCCTAACAGGCATTACGACAGCAGGTTGCGGTGCGCGATGATCAGAGGGGTGACCTCCATCCCTTGACCTTTCCCCTATGGGAAATATGATGGAAATCCCAGGCGTCTAAGAGAATTCCTCGATGCATGTTTGGTCTACTTTACGTTTCGCCCCAGAGCCTATGATTCGGATACTGCCAAGGTGGGGTTTCTCGTCTCTAACATTGCGGCATATACCTTGGCATGGGCTTCCCCCTTGATTACCATGGCATACCCCTCAATGAATGATTCCGCCTTGTTTACCAAACAGTTTAGACCTTGATTTGACTGACCGGAAGACCAGTACTCCTTCTACGAAGCCCTGCTGGACATACGACAAGGGACTTTGGATGTACAGTCATATGTGTCTATGTTTCAGAGAGTAGCAACCAAGGCTGGATGGCCAGAATCTGCACTTCAGACCCTATTTCGGAGTGGCCTTCATGAACACATTAAGGACGAACTGGGCCGTGTAGCCAGACCAGCTACTTTCCATGGATTGGTAACATTGTCCCTCCAGATCTCGTTCCGGCTGTCGGAACAGAGACTCAAAAAGAAAAGAACCAGACAGTTCCAACCCACACCTACAACCCGCCTTGCCTGGCTGAAAGGTGATGAGCTGATGCAGATAGGAACAGCCAGAGGACCGTTGACCGCAGCAGAATGTAAGAAGCAGAAGGAGCAAGGACTTTGTATGTATTGTGGTTCCTCCAAACATCTCCTGAGAAATTGTCCTGAAGTGCCCCCTCATAGTCAGGGAAACGAATCACCCCGACCTTAACCAGGGTTAGGTTAGGGGGTGACAACACCAGTCCCTGTAATCTCGCCCAACACCAGACACCTCAAGCGACAACCGATTGATGGTCTTTAGCATACAGCTGTTCCTGGGTATGCCCACCCGCCATAGAAGTCCTTGCCATGTTAGACTGCGGAGCAGCAGGGAACTTCATGGATGTAGCAAGGGCCAAGGAAAAAGGCATACCTCTGCAGGACAAGATGGACCCCATTCCTGTTGAAGGGGTTGATGGCTGCTCTTTAATATCCAGGCCATTAGTTCAAGAAACCTGCTCTATTTCTGTTTCAATGTTCCTTCATAAGGAACTCATTGTCTCCGATTTAATTAGTGCAGCCCACTTCCCAGTCATACTGGGTATTCCTTGGTTGCGAAGGCACAATCCCAGTATTGACTGGACCTCAACACAATCAGTTTTCAATCACAGTATTGCAATCAACACTGTCTGAAGCGAAAGACTGAGAAAGCCCAAGTTGGGGTGATGGTATCATTGTCCACTCCTGTTGTGCAATCCATACCCTTACATTACCAAGACTTCCTGGATGTCTTTGATGATGTAACTGCCCGAGAACTACCCCCCACACTGGAAGGAAGACTACGCCATTGATTTGCCGCCAGATGCCCCAGTACCCTTTGGACGGATGTTTCCCTTATGCTTACCAGAAAGAAGTGCCCTGAAGGAGTTCTTAGACAGTTATCTCCAGAGCGGCCTCATGAAGGAATCTAAGTCTTCTGCAGTGGCGTCTCTTTTCTTTATTCCCAAGAAAGGATCTCAAGAACTTAGACCCTGCATAGACTGTCGAGGATTAAACAGTCTTACCATCCAAGACAGGTATCCCATGCCCCTCATCAAAGATGTCCTTGAAGCGTTACAAGGTGCCAGCATTTTCACAAAGCTAGAGCTGCCACCTCCTGAGAATCAAGACTGGGGATGAATGGAAGACAGCCTTCCGGACCCCTTTGTGGCATTTTGGGTACCAAGTCATGCTGTTCGGCTTAGTAAACATCCCAGTTATATTCCAGATATTCATGCACAAGGTATTTTCAGACCTCCTGTTCTCCTCGGTGGTGATATACCTTGATGGTATTTGAGTCTACTCTTCGAATCTGGCAGACCACCGAAGACATGTCACCAAAGTATTACATGAACTGTGGCAAAACCGGTTGCTAGCCAAACAGGGAAAATGTACGTTCAAAGCCTCTAACGTCTCTTACCTAGGCTTTATCCTTTCCTACAGGAAGGAAAGGACGGGATGGAACACCTGGTAGCTTATTACTCACGTACTCTTAGGCCTAGCAAAAATAATTATTCTGTCCTGGAAAAAGAACTGCTATCTATATGACAGGCATGCAAAGAATGGTGCCATCTTCTCCAAGGAGCTTCTTTTCCCTTTCTGTTTTGGACGGATCACAGCAACCTCTGCATCCTCCAACAGATGGAGTGCCGGAATTCCCAGCACGCGCGATGGCCATACTATTTCTTCCAATTCGACTTTACCACTAACATCCTGTGTCGGGAAAATTTTCTTGCGGATGCCCTGTCCCGCAGTTTTGGAGAAAATTCTGAACAGTACCAGGGTCATGAGAAGATTCTGGCAGGGAAAGGATTCCTGGGTGAGGTCAATGCTTTCCTACAAGAAGTCAAGCAGACTACCATTAAGTCCAACTTCCCTCGTCCTCCAAGACACCCATTAACTCAAAGGAAGGGACTTTTATGCATGAATGAAGCCTTATTTTTGTATTCCAAGGAATTGCAAATCTTAGCCATGTCATGGTGCCATGATCTGCCCACCGCCGGCCATGAGGGCCAAGCTACTACCCTGCAACTGGTTTTGAGATGTTTTTGGTGTCCTTCGGTCCACAGAGATGTGAAAGTCTATGTTGCCACATGCCCACCATGTGCCCAGCACAAGTACCCCACGGCCAAACCGATGGGCCTCCTACAACAAGGCTCATCCCCGTCGGGTCCCTAGCAACATCTGTCAACTGGCTTTCTTGTAGACCTACCCCCTCACAGGGATACACTGCCATAAAGGTATCCATCGATTCATTTAGCAAGATGGTGCAATGCTCCCCCCTGAGAGGGCCTCCCACTGCTCCCGAGACCGCAGCTGTAGCCACTTTTCCTGGAGCGGGGTCCCCGAGGTTGTCTTCTGTGGATTCTCGTGCTATCCATCCTTTCCGCACCGTAGTACTTTCTCCTGGCCCTAGGATCCTTGGTTCGCATAACTGGTTCTGGGAAGCATCTACCATCCAGAGTCCATTCCTAAAAAGGAATCATCTAACTTCACCGGAAACTCCAGGGTTATATCCGCCACAAGGCTTTTTCCCTGGTAAGGGATTGGCTCGTCGGAGTCCCCACTGCCTGGCGTGTTGCACATTCAGGCAAAGTGGCCTATGGAGGAGCTCACCCTTATCTCTTTGAGAAAAAAGAAAAAAAAGTAAAGAAGCCTGAAACCAGGAGGAGGAAGAAGAAGAGTGAGAGTCTAGAGGGATCTTCCAAAGAGAGGTGAGGATTGAGAAAGGGATCTTCAGATTCTGAGAGTTGGTGGCCTATGTTTTGGAAATGGCTGCTTTGTTATCCTCTTGTGAGTCTGATGAAGATTTTTTCAGTAGTGTAATTTGAGATCCATCAATAATGTTGATGATGAGGGCATTTGAATGTGATTTTTTGAGTTCAATCATTAATGAGATCTTTATATCTACAGAGTGGAAGCAACACACACGTGAATGTTGAGGGACATTCCCCCATACTACCCTTAAATGGCTCACCTGAATTTTGTTTCTATGGGTAGCGGCTGGCGGTGTATGCTTGTTTAAGAGGGGACTTACCTTACCATAAAGAAGTAGAGAGAACATCTGTCCATACACTGAGTCCTAATGCCTAAAAAGGCATTAATAAGTAGTCGGAAAAGCCGTATTCCAGGTTGCAGTCTTATTACAGGTTGTGCGAGTGAACGTATTTTGTTGCCCACGATAGAAAGGGCTGCCACCTGATGACTCTGATCATGCTGTTTAGAGACAGGAAATAAGGTTGTTCTTCATAGCAAGACTAACGTTTTGCAAAGATTTCAGCTCCAATTATCGGATTCCCCACTCCATCATCCACAAGATAATTTACACTGTTCACAAATGGAAGAAAGTGCAATATGGTGCAGCTAGTGTTGTTTATCATTTGAAAGAAGAAAAGAAAGCAGCAAAGAGAAAAGGAATGAAAGAAAGGTAGACATTGAATAAAATAAAAAAATGAGAAGAAAATATGCAAGAGAAAGAAAGTGAGGGAAAGAAGAACAAAAGAAAATAAGTAAAGAAAGATGGAAAGAAGGAAATAAAGATGGAATGGTGGAAAGAAGGGAGAAAAGAATATAAGATGGAAAGATAGAAGGACAGATGGACATAGGGAAAGAAAGGAGGATGCAATGATGGAAAGAAGGAAGGAAATGAGGAATTAAGGAACGAAGGATAGATTAAAGGAAAAACGAAATATACGGAATAAAGGAGGGAAGAAAAACAGTTGGAATGAAAAAAGTAAAGAAGAAAAAGAGGAAAGAAATATGCAAGCAATGTTTGAAAAAACAAAGAGCGAGATGGAATAAACGAAAGAAAGTAACAAAGAATAAAAGGAACAAAGGAAGACAGAATGAAGAACAGAAAGGAGAAATTAATAAAGAAAGTAAGATGGAATGAAGTAAAGCAGAATTTAGAGAAATAAAGAGAATGAACGAAAGGGAAAAGAGAAAAAGGAAGATGGTACGAAAGTGAGAAGGAAGAAAAATGATATGCAAGACGGAAAGAAAAAGAAGGATGGAAGAAAATGAAACCAAGGAATGTGAAGGAAAAAATGGAAAGGAAGAACAAACATATTAAAGAGAGAAAGATAGAGGGAAAGAAACGAAGGACAATAAGAAAAGTATAAATGAAATGAAGAGAAGAAAAGAAAAAAAATCATGATAAAGAAATAAGGAAATAAAGATAGAAAAAGGAAAGAGAACAAAGCAAGAACAATAGAAAGGAGGAAACAGTGGTTGAAAGGGATCAACATATCACTACATAAATTAATTAATACATTTCGAAACTGTATCATTGCCCTAAGGTCAAGCCTGTTATTGATGCGTTGCAACAGAATCCATGCAATGCCTGCACAGATCACGTGATTCCATTGTTGATACTTCGTCATGCAGCCATATCGCCACAGCAGGCAGAGGGCAAGGGGAGACCCCTAGACCCAACGCAAGGAATTTTTGGGGGCTATTTTGGGACTATTAAACTATTAAACAGTGCTTACAAGTCTGATATTATTTCTCTTAAGTGCCACTGATCATTGCTCGATGTTTTTAAAATACAATATTTCAGGACAGTTCCCCTTTAATATACTTTTTTTCCCCCTTTGCTTTACTATAGTCGTCAATGGGTAATTTTGGGAAAGCGGAAGTGTTCGAATTCTTCCAAGATGTTGTTATAAATTTGACAAAACAAATGAGTAATTATGACATATGTTACAAAAGAGCTAGAGGGCCCAACACATACACTGCACCACTCATTCCACATTTGACATTACAATAAGGAAATTTAAATATTTGAGACTGATTGTTATGCATGCACAGACTTCACTAAATCTGTCTCAGTCGCTGGAATCCGTCTAATAAAAATGAATGGTGTTACCCAAACGAGCACATAGGAACTACCTGACTGTGGGTGAATCTGTGTGGCAACCTCTAGAACCCATTTGTTATTCCGAGTAAGGACAGGTGGGTTCTCTTGGCAGCATGAGAAAGTTGCTGGTCTGAGCCGTTGCAGGACACCGGTGGACACTGCCGGTGGATGAAGAGTTGATCTGGTCACATCAGCATGGGGCTGTGCCACATGCTAAACCGGCTATGCTCCTGGCTTTGCCAACTCCATTTGCCAATCTGTCATTAGTCATTAGGAACAACGGACACAGCTGAGGAGAAACAATCCTTTATTTCGTCACCATGTACGGCACCCACATCCAGGGATGTCATTTAGGAGTTGCCAGGGGTCGCAAATGAGACCCTTGAGGTCTCTCTTGCTACCCATGTGGTCTCCCTTGCTACCCCTAAAAAAATGGAGGGAAACAGTATATATATATATATATTTTTTTTTTAAATTTATTTATTCATTTATTTTTTTATTTGTGTTTAGCCCATTTAGGCTTTTACAAAGAAAGTGCATGTAGTCGAAAGTCTTGGACTAAGAAGAGAATAAAAAACTGGTGAGGGGCAGTTGTTGTTTCCTTATGTTTACTTGCGTTTTCATTCCTGGATAAGGTCTTTGTTGGTCGAGTTCAATTTGCTCAGAGCATTCTCCAGGATCTTAGTCGCGACAATGGTCCATCTGTTTTTTTCCCCGGAGATAAGTCGGGACCACCAATATTCTTTTCACGAAGATCACTGTCTGAAAAAAGTGGAAGCAAGTAGAGCTTTCGAGCCTCTCGGGTAGCAGGACACAACATCATCAGGTGTTTTATGGTTTCCGCTTGATTGCTACATTCATCTGAGTTCAAGTGTAAGCGTATGTTCAGGATTTCCCTGGTCTGAAGGAGGTTAAACCCAGCTCTCATAAAGGTCCCTCTAAGTGCTTTGCTAGGGAAAATGTTGATATACGTCATGGTTTCTTTTCTTTTTAGTGGAACCAATGGGAGGTGGGTCAGGAGTTTGTTCTTAGCTACGAGCTCTAACGTAGTAATCTAGTCCAATTCCTCCATTTTGTTTTTTATTTTTTGAGGGTTTGTGATCAGATCTTCTTCAGTACAGATGATGGTGGTTAGCAGATTTATTTTTCTTTCCATCCAAAAGTTTAACGTGCTGCAGGTACCTTCAGCGGCCTCTTCGGCGATCATTTGGTAGACTCGTGGGCTTTCAGGAATCCAAGATCTTTCTGTAAAGTTGCATGCCGCTGTGCTCAACCATCGCTGACAGTGAGACTAACCCCAGTTCTCGCCGAATAGCTGCAATTTGCATAGATTTTGGAAGATTCAGGACCGACCGCCAAAAGAAACCTTCCAATTTCGGCCATGTTGTCCAGGGTATGCCGAGGCAAGCCTCCATCCCGTAAACAACCGAAGGGATTACCTTAGATTTATAGAAATTAACAGCCGGCATCAATGAGAACCTCCCGTACTGCCTGTCGATTGCTCTGGTTTGGGCGGCAAGGTTTCTCATTTTGCACCAAAGTACTTGCTCCATCCGTGTGTCAAGTTTGGAGGAGTCGATCGTTATGCCCAAGTATTTAAAATGGGTAACTGACTCGAGCTTCGTTTCTCCTCCATTTAAACCATTTTTATTGTTTTTTTTCATTGCCAGCTCCAGGACTGTGGTCAGCGCCATGTGGCTCTTTGCTTCTGGAGTGGCTGGCTTTCTTGCTCAGGCCACTTTAAAAAAAAACAAAATAAATCAACCGGGGTTCCACAAGTCTAAGTCAAAGAATAGGAATACCAAATAATGTGTATTTCTGGAATTCATTACAATAATTGCTAGACTCATTAAAGGTTTATTTCAGGCACACTTCAGGGGTGAGACACTGATTTAGTCCGTTTCTTAAACACCTCAACTCAGCCTTTCATCTTTCTGAGGTCGATCAATGAGTACCAACACAGGTTGGATGATAGATATTGTATGTATATTTTTTCTATATAAAGCACTTCAGCGTAAGTGCTATATAACATCACATCATTATCATTTGGCGATGGACGCCTGCTTGCATTCACAGTTATTTGGTAATATGGGCCTATAAACGTTGATCTTAATGATACATATGTCGATGCATTCTTGTATGAAATGTATATCACATTATAGTGATATCGTAACCATATTTTTCACAGTGTTCTTAGGAAAATGCTATGTGATGTCACTTCCTTTTTTGTTAAGGGGTGAAAGGTTATTTTCCGTCGTTTCCCGCGATATTACTTCGGGGTGGGGTCAAATAACATCACGTCCTGTGATGTCATCAGAGGTCAAGGGTTGTGTGATGTCACTTCTGATACCCCTGGCATTTTGCTGAAATGACGTCCCTGTCCACATCGTGCAAACAGTAAACCCCTCTCATCCTTCCTCCCTCATGTACCATGTCGGTTTCCTGGTCATATCATCATTTCTACTGAATCTGCTCACAAAGACTAGGCCGCAATGTGACAGGAGCCGTCCGAGCTTGCTTGCACAAAATCCAACCGACTTCTAGCTTGTCTAAAAGAGTTCCAGTTTGCTGAGGAGGCCTTTCAGGATGGCAAAGCATGCCTGGAGCTTCCACAGACTAACAGACTAGAACAGCCAGCATACCACAATACAACTCAAGACAACAAAACATGGCACAGCCATCAAATGGACGCGCAACGCTCTGCCGTGAGCCACTGACGAGCAATCCAGCTTTCTTAATTAAACGAATCCTCATAACCACAACTGTTTAAGTTTAAAAGTAAGTCTTCAGAATAAAAAGTTTGGCTCACTAGCATATGGTCGGCTATTGGCATCTGACAATATGCCCACTGACCACAGTCGAGGTTTTCCACCCACAGGCCGCATAAGTGCAGGTCTGCCCCTGTGGTGCTTGCATGTGGTTATGTTATGGCTTTATCATATACTAACGTGTAGTAGGAGTTGTTTTCCACTCTGTGAAATACATTACCGCATGTTGTCTGAAGCCTGGAGCCTCGACCAAGAATGTAACAACCTATTTCCACCGGCTGCTGAAAGCTTAAGAGCTGCAGATGTGACCTAGGGGTCATGAATTAGACAGGCATCCATAAACTCAAGCGTTTGGCTTTTACCAAAGAACTTTCTGCTGTCTAAAACACTTTCTTCTTTCTGTATGACTCAATGATGTTAGCGTGGAACATCTGGCCTGAGTTACACTTCCCTCAGGGCAGGCGGGGACAGGTGTGAAGGAAACCTGCATAGGGGATTGCATGTCTGTGTGCGTGTGTGTGGGATGGACAGACTGCCAAGGTTTGTAGTATGATTTTGATTGGCACATACAGCAAAGCTTGGAATCCCAAAGGTCAGAGAGCGTGGCGTCCATTTTGTGAGGCAGGGTTGATTCTTGCAACTCTGAAACAGTTTCAATATTTTTTCCATCTGAAATGTGTGTTACTTTTCCAGTCAACTGGAGTTTTCTTGACTTTGTCGTGGTGTGAGGCACTTGTCTGTGAATGAAGGGGGGCTGTAATCCAAAATGGCACGTGACCTGGGCCTCATATTTTGAAGGACAGTCTTCACACTGGAATGAAATCAGCGAATTCGCTTCTCGTCACACTTCACTCACTCACTCTTGCTCAGGGGAAACTAGCTGTCTGGTCGCCATATCAGTCTTTGCAGTCGTCCAGTTTTCTTAGTGAGGTATTGGGCGCTAGGCATATATTTTGACTAATAAGCAAAAGTAGAAGTATTTAAAGAAAAAATTTAAAAATCTGCAAGACTTCAGCACAATTTTCCTCCCCACTTCATAATGATTTTTCTCAAATAAATCAGCATCACTCTTTGCAAGTTCCACCATGGAACTTCTTACATCTATGGGATGCCGGCCGTGCAACCCACCCTGCCACCTGAGTCTGGCACTGCCCGGCAATTTTTGACACATTGGTTGTATTGGTGGACGCCCTGATTCATCCCCATTGATCCTGTTGTCACATTCAATTGTTGCCAAATGCTGCATTTATGCGCTGAATAGTAGCAGAAGTCAAGAACGCTGTGTGGGACCTTGCGTGTGGCTTCACACCACCTAATGAGACAGGTTGCAAGTCTGTGGAGAGGCAAGATTAGAGCCAATTAAGAATGGATGACTTTGGGGTTCAAGCAGGGCGGTTGGCATTCTTGGGCAATCGTGGAAATGACTTTGCAGTGGGTCGAGTTTTTACATAGTCCAGGCCAGGCAGCACTGTAGGCCTTTGACATGAATATTAACTAGGGAGAGAAATGAAAAATATATTTTTGTTAACTTTCACACATTTTCACAAAACTAAAAGCAGCGTTTTGCATTCCCTTTTTGCTCCCAAAGAAAAATGCTGTTCATTTTAGCGCGCGTGACAGCTGCCTCTTGTTTTGTACCCACTCTAGCTACACTGCTAGTGATGTGTACCTCCTGCCCACCATTTCTTGCCTCTTACAAGCCGTGTCTCCTTTCCACTAGCCGATCACCTAAAAATATAATCAATCACTCTCCATTTCTCTTATTCTCTTCTGTTCGATTCATGGAGTATTTTGCACGGTTCAAAGCGCCTTTGCACTTCTGAAAAGTGACTTTGCACTGCCGACACAAACCTTGATTCATGGAACCGTGCACAGTGTATTTTTTCTTTGCAAAGTCATTGCAAAATGTATTGTGTACTGCAATAATTACTTCCACTGACTTTGCAAAGTGTATTTTTGCAGTGCAAAGTCAGTGCATAGTCATTTTTGCAGTACAAACTGACTTTGCACGGACTTTGCACTGCAAAAATACACTTTGCAAAGTCAGTGCGAAGTCATTTTTGCCGTACAAAATACATTTTCCATGAATCACAGTTTGCGTCAGCAGTGCAAAGTCACTTTTCAGCAATACAAAGTGAGTTTGAGCCGTGCAAAACATTTCATGAATCTGGCCCATAGTGTTCCCTCGCAGGTTCAGGGGGTGGCCACAGCAGATACCGGTCAGCCTGCCCGAGCCTTTGCAGGTCCGAGTGAAGAGAGGGCCTGGGCAAGAGATCAGGGACGTTACCATCAGTGTCGGCCACCTGATATTAGTGGATGTCGCAAAACCTGGAAATCAGTGTCAGAATTCATTGCGGCATGCAATGTAACCGTGGATGTGCAACCCATGTGCAAACATGCAGTCTCAATGCATGCTGCAATAAGTAATATGTACTGAAGCAACATGTTTCCATTTCAGCAAGTTACAAAATGAGACCCAGAGTGTGAAAATGAATTCCCTTCTGACTTTCCTTGAGGGTAGCTCTGTAAGAGGGGCTTGTGCAGCACAATCAACTCTTAACGATGTGTCTTGGACGCCTTGTTCTAGCCTTTGAAAGACCTTCAAAGTTCTGTCAAGCCGGGTCAACTGCAGGATGAGAAAACGTACCATTCTGCAAGTTTCCTACACCAGGCAGCTTAAGGACAGCAAAGCAAGTGATTCACCCCACCTAGCTCCACTCTTCTGCCAAGTCTCGCATCTCTGCAGCCAGCCTAAGCATTTTCACATGTCAGAGGATCAAAGACTTCCTCAGCTGCCAGACTTTCTCACCTCGTTTCCGTTTTGAAAGAAATAAATCAGACAGAAGACATGCTTAACTCACTCTTTCAATGGATTTTTTCCGAACCCGCGCCCTATTTGATGTCGTTGGAACCCCCCATTGGTTCTTTAAATGGGTGGAGCTTGGGCCAGTCTCCAACTCTAGCGATGCAGCCAGTAGTTAAATTGCTGTCTGTGAAACGGGAGATTTAACTTCCAGTCACAGCGCGCCCTCTAGTCCACACTGTGTGATTCTGGGCATAAAGTTTAAGTTACCTAATTTGTACAGATATTAAGAGTTAATGTGGCGAAAAAGGCTAAATGTGGTCAGATCTGTGCGCTTTTAATGTTGTCATAATCACATTAAAATGAAGGCCTGTGCTTAAAAACAAGGGCAATTCTCTAATGTTAAAGCCTCGTCAAGGAAGCTCGCAATGCCTCTATTTCAACATGTTTTTATCCTTTCTTTTGAATATGTTGAACCGAGAGGATCAGGTCAGGATTCTTCCAGCTTGTTAACATGGCGCATGCTTGTTTATGTTTTCACATAGATTGGGTCACCATGGATTTCCCTGCTGGTTTTTGAGGTAAACAATGAAGACTTACAACCTCCAAGAGAGGGCTCTAATATAGCTTTATAGACCTGCAGCGAGGGCCGTACCGGGCGTTATGGCCCTTGAAGACCGCGTTAATGAGGTATGAGGGATCATAATGCCCATTATGACTCTCCCTGTAGGTCTATAAAGCTATTAGAACACCCTCATTGTTTAAATAAATGAGACACGTTTAATTGAAGTACAACAAATTTCAAAATGGTAAATAATTGTTGCAGACATTTTTTGTACTTCAATTAAACATGTTTCTTTTTTTATAGGGTGGTGGAAGGTGCTAGGGTGGGAGGAGTATCATGGTAAAGAAGAATCAGGTGTTGGTATGCCTGCCACCTGCTCAAATTAAGTTTCCTTTAGGTGTGCCCCCCCACTACAAAAATGTTACAAATTACTCAACACAAACAGGCGCTGCAAGCTACATCTGCACATACATCACATTAACAGGCAATGTACTTAACCTTTCTGTGCCCTTCGTCTCCATTGGCATTTCCCTGCTCCACTGAACGCCCAGAAGTGCGCGCAGCATTTCATTTCACTCCTACAAACTTTCCACACGTTCCACCTAACGCTGGAGTGCAGCTTATGTCAGACCCATTTTTATTTATGTGCAACGCTATGAAAGAGTTTCCTTTCCTTTCCCAGTTCATTTCACTGGGAATGCCTACTTTCACATGTTGGTTTTCCAAAGTGCATTTCATGACGGAAAGTTAACTCTTTCCTTTCCGGAATACACATGCAGCCCATGCGTATAGCCCGCAGATTGACCAATCACCATCACGGAATACTCGCTAGGGTGTTCTAATGTAGTTTAGGCAACGACCTCCCACGTTTCTGCCTGAGCCAAATGCAAGACCAAAGGTCAACTAGCACAGAGTAGAGCCCATGAAAAGGCCTCAAACACGATTACAGCTTGTTCAGTGGGAAAAGTAGAAAGCCTGCCTGTGATGGAGTTTGTCTATGTCTCCTTGCCCAGTGACCAGTGTGTGCATATCAAAAAGAGAAGCTTGCAATGCAGGCTTTCACAGGCTTCCAAGCTTGCTGATTGGCTAGAAAGCTGGAAAAAGTGCGAACAAAAGAGAAGCATGGAATGAAGGCTTATATTGAGGTGTTTGAAGCTGGAAAAAGTGCGAACAAAAGAGAAGCATGGAATGAAGGCTCATATTGAGGTGTTTTGAACTCGAGGAACTTTTTGGTGATATCTTTAGGTTGTACCTTCGTGACCTAAATATATTCCCCAATTGAGTTCGATTTAAACATATATCCTTGTGTGTGTGTCGAATAGGTATATGCATCTATGGAGACTTAGAGTTCCTCTACTCTGTTGGTACAAAAACAGTTTGTTTGGGTGTACTTACACCTTTTTTCTGCGCCAAACAGTATATTGAGGTGATATGCCCCGAGTTGGTGGGCTGACCCTGTAGGTAATGGGCCGACGCCCAAGTTAAGGGCCCGAGTTACAGGGTCAGCCCGCCACTGCGGTGCATATCACCATTAGCACCCATGTAGATTGCTACATGGGTGCTAATGGTGTTTTTTAAAATAAATACAAAAATAAAATAAACGTACCTTGCTTTAGTGTCCCGGCTTCGGCAGTGCTGCTGTTCTGTAAGTCCGTTTTTAATGTTGATGACTCTGTCATCATCAACATGAAAATGGACCTCACAGATAGCTGTACTCAGCTGCGCCAGGCCAACACAACAAAGGTACATTTTTTGGTTTTTTATCGTTTACAAAAAAAAGACACCATTAGCACCCATGTAGGGAACTTCACGGGTGCTAAGGTGAAGGGGGAGCAGGGAAGAGAAGCGCCCAACACCAGTTAAGATGCTCTGAATGCAGGCTTTCCTTAGTGAATACAGCCAGTGTTCCTAGCATTCTCATTGGTTGCCAGCGCCTCCTAGGGTGCTAATGACAGTTATAGCCCACATTTCACACTTTCTGAATTCAAATACCATGTTTCTCTGTTCCAGCAGTGATTTCCGAATAATAATCCCTTCAAAAGCTGAATTGGTGCTGTAAAATGAACTGTATGGGAATGTGTTATATCATGTGTTTTTGCCTGGTGGTGAAAGGGAAAATAGCTGTAGGGCAGCAGACGTACATATCGTACATATCCGTAGGAGGTCCTATCCCCCTACCTCCCCTGTATTGGAGCCACTACACTGTGCCCTGCCTAACACCAGCTATTACAGCAATACTGCAGTGAGCATATTGAAGACGGTATCCATTAAGACGACCACATCAAATGTACCCTCGAGTTGATGACAGCCTAGAGGAGGAACTCCCTGACGGAATGTGGAAAGAGCTAAGAAAATGGACTGATGACATCAGAAGAAAGAGTGCACAATGTCTTGATATACTAAATGAACACAATGTATTGATCCTAGAGGAGAAATAAGAAGTAAAGAATCAAGTGAACCTAAAAGTGTAAAAGAAGAAGATTACACAGTGAAAAGTGCTGCAGAAATTAGAATTATGAAGAATGTACAGACGTTGAAATGCAAGATAGATCAAGTCATCATATAGTCTAGCTATAAGTAGTAAATAGAATGTAGGAAGAGCTGCCATTGTAGAGAAACTGGACTTGGTTATCTTGAAATAATAAGCCAAAGAATCATGGAGAGAAAATGGAAGGCTGTGCTGCAGTAGAATAGCATGCTATTGGAGCTGCGTTGGGAGGCTGTCTGGCCTGAAGTCAAGAACTGAGATGTCGAGGTCAGCTATCTACGCTGAAGAGGAAAGTGTGTGCGGAGGATGAATCCACTCATGTTAAGGTGCAAGAAAGAACACAGAGGATGCCAAGTCTTAATTCATGAAAACATTTAAAAGCTTGCAGAATGAGCAGAATCGTAGTCTCTCGTCACGTGAGTCGAAGATGGAAATAGAGCTTGAAAGTTCCAGATACAATAGTGAATACCCTCACTCCCGTTGCATTCCCAGGACGAGAATACTCTGCAAGGCAAGTACAAATAGAATTTCATGGCAGTAGGCATGGGCGATGAGAGATGCTGGGTTAATTGGGTGGTAGGGCAGCCTCATGTACTACCTACTTGCACCTGGGTCTTGGCTTACGTGCTGCTTAAACCAAATGTTGCAGAAATTGCACAAGAGTGCCAAACCAATTGTATTAGTCCATATAACGAAAGGCCTTATACCTTAAGAAACCAATGAAACACTGTGTAACTGATTTTTCTTAAAATGACACGTGTGAAGAGGTAGGTGCAGTATTCCACCCAGCTCCCCACGAGACTTCGGCTCGTGAGGAATCCAAGCTTGCGGGGTGCTGTGCTGCATGTGTGAGCATCACAGAACCTGGAGTGTGACTTGAAGATATACAGGCAGTTGATAGCTGTTGGTCGATTGGGGCTCGTATTCCTCCTGCCTGCTCCTACGCTTAATATATATATAACCCTCTATATAACCATCAATGTCTTGCACTGGCCGCACTGACCTCTGTATTTCTGATATCCCTACGTTGACCGATCTGGCTTGTCTCAATGAACTATTTGACCCCTCAACCTTCGACCCTGCTGACTTTGACATTGATCCCAATTGGGATATACGTTCCAAACTGAAAAACAAGTCATGGCTCAATCCTCAATTTGCTGTGGGGGGCTGCATTGAGGCATTCCATGACCTTTGCGTCAGTGACCTTCACAAACTACGGAAGAAACACTTTAACCATAAACAGAATTTGACCGTCTCTCAACGATCGGCCCTAAGCGAACTGCAGAATCTGTCCAGTATTGTGATAAAACCGGCCGACAAAGGCTCTAATATTGTCATCCAGGACAGGGAATGCTATGTAGCTGAAGCCAATCGTCAGCTACGGGATCGGTGCTGCTACTCCAGGCTGCAAAAAAATCCTTTTTGTGAAATACAGTCGGAGCTCACTTCTTTATGCACCAAGTGGGCCGATAAAGGCCTCATTGAGGACGAGGTGGCTAAATTTCTTGTTCCTGCCAGCCATACCATCCCTACAATATACTTCCTGCCTAAGACACATAAGTCTCTGACTCACCCGCCAGGAAGGCCTATTGTCACTCTATGTGGTTCCCTTTTAGAACATATGGCCCAGTTCATTGATGAGACTCTGTTCCCGTTGGTTTTGGTTTTACCTTCATATCTACGGGATACTTCCTAAATCATATTACTGATATACCTTGGGAGGAGGGACTAATGTTGGCAACTCTCGATGTTGTTTCTCTCTATACTTCTAGTGATCACACGATTGGGTTGACAGTTTGCAAATATTTTTTGGACACTCAATCTCTGAACTTTCTAGGGCACAGTGGTATGATTTTGGATATGCTTTTGTTTTGTTTAACCAACAATGTTTTTTTGTTTGACGGCTCATTTTATCATCAGGTCAGAGGTACTGCTATGGGCAGTACCTTTGCTCCGTCATACGCCAATTTGACCATGGGGAGGTGGGAGGCTACTTTTTTGTCTGATTTACTTTCATTTAGTTTTCCTACACAAATTATTGGTTGGTGTTGTTACATTGACGATGTTTTTATAATTTGGAAAGGAAATTAAAGTGAGTGGGGATCTTTTGTGGACAGTATTAACAACAATGCTGTGAATCTGAGATTTACTGAATGTCACAGCTCCAATGAGATTGTATATTTCGATGTCAATGTGAAGCTTGACAACTTAGGCATTCATACATCCCTGTACAAAAAACCCACTAATACAGGCCTCCCTTTGCATGCCACTAGCTGTCATCCGCCATCCTGTAAGAACAGTATCCCTTATGGCGAATTTATTCGCTTTCGGCACAACTGCACTGATATTCTGGAATTTGACCAGTGCTGCAGTTTGGCCGCCGCTGTTTTTTTACAACAGGGCTATCGCAAAAAGATTATAGAAATGGACTTTGTTAAAGCACGTGCACTTTCAAGGGAAAAACTACTGCATGGTCCTACCAGCAAGAAAAATAAGGACCATGATGATCCCTGCCTTATTGTCACATTCAATAATGCATCATGTGATGTTCGGAAGATTATCATGAGACACTGGCGTATTCTTATGCTTGATAAAGATCTTGGGCCAATATTGCCTAAGTGCCCTATATTGACCTACAAACAAGCACCTTCGGTAAAGGACAGACTGGTTTTAAGCTATCTCTCTCCTGTTCAAAAACACTTTACCATGACCAACTGGCTACCAGGTTTACCAAAAGGCTTCACGAAGTGCCAAAAATGTAAGGCCTGTGACACCCTCTTTGTAGTGTATGTCCTTGCATGTCCCTGTCGAAAATGGTACGTAGGGTCCACCACATGTACATTGAAGCTCAGAATTTTGCAGCATCTTAGAGCTATTAAGAACTTTGACCCTACGTACCTGATGGCTAAACATTTCAGGCAGAAGCATGACAGTAATGTTCACCTTCTTACGTTTTTCGCTGTGGCCCATGTCCCCACTCACTTGAGAGGAGGTGACCGAACCTTGAAGCTGAGACAACTGGAAACCAGGCTCATTTTAGATTTTGATACCAAATACCCCAATGGTCACAACGTGGATGAGGAGCTGTATACTTTTATGGAAATCTGATAATTCTTTTTCTCTTGCCTCATCTTTTCTTCTTCCTGTATGTTTGATCTTTGATTCTGGCTACCCCTAGTATTTTATTTAATAATGCTCTATCAGGTACCAATAAGATAAACTGCCCTGGCCTGGTAATGCCCTATGTATTTTAATGTTACCATCTGTGTTATTCAATCAGAGGTATTTTCTTTCCGGTTTCACAGCTGTCTTGCCTTTCTGATGTATTAGGGGAACATAACTTTATGACTATGAGATGATATGTTCATTTTAAATTCATCTTTTCTAAATTTTTTCTATAGATATTGCCTTCTTCTCTCCATTCATTGCCTTCTCTCCTTACCTGTCATTCTATAAGACCCAGCACTGTCTGGATTTCCTGTTTTCATATATTTTCTCTTGAACATGCGGGCACTCTAACAAAGAAACTAATATGTTTTTAGACCTTTGGATGTATAGTGCTTTTATTTGCACCCTAGCCTGTAGCCACATGTATTTTAATTTGGAATTTTATGATAGGAAGACATCTGAATATACATGCACTTGCACTTTATCATCACTGATCTCTTTGATTGACTATTGCTGCTATGTCGATATGTTTACACAAAAATGCACTTGCACTTTATGCTGCAGCTATGGGTTGCCTTACTTATGAGATCGTCCACTATTGCATTTTGACTTTATGGCTCTTCTTTTGAAACATGCTTTAAATTGATGGTTGCATTTTCTGACAATGATGCATTTACCTCTAACAGCCAGCAGACGCTCTATATTTCTAGTGCCGCTCTATATATGAATCTTTTTGATTGCACACTGCTGCTATGTTGATTTGTTTACATGGAAATGCACTTGCATTTTATGCTGACGCCTTGGGCTGCGCTTTCTTTGAAAATGATCCATTCATTTTTTAAATAGATATCTCTATGTCAGGATCTGCATACGTAATCCTTAAATTTTAATCATGGGATTATTTTAATGAAAAAAATATACATATATATTTTTATTTTTTTATTTTTTATTTTTATTTATTATGTTTACCTTTCATTTGGTGACATTTTAACCATGTTTCGTGAATTGTCTTATTGTGCAATCGATTATACTGCTATACTTAATTCACTCCAGTATTGGCATATATGCGCTTTTACTCCAGTCCAATATGGCTCCCTGGTTTCACGGCATAGCGGCTGATATGTGGAAATAGGCAAAAATGGAAAAGGAACAACACTGCTAAAAGTATTGTGATTTTTTCCTCCGGTCCCCTAACGTGACCAAGCGCTCAGGGAAGCGCGAAACGCATCGTTCAGGACCCTTCCTTGGCATCCTGCTTTGTTTGCTGCGTGTGCTTTTCGCCTTATTTTTGCCTTCATTAAACTCGTTTCTCCACTTGGATTGAAGTTTGTTATTTTTCTTGGGATTGCCAGTACCTCATGTTTGGAGTGCGTTTTTTTCCTCTGCTGTGTTCCATGATATATATTTATATACATATATATATATATATATTTATTAATGAATCCTTTCCCAACTATATACTGCCTCGCGTGTTTCCATGTGCCTCACCCACTACAGGTGGTGACGAGGATTGAAACGGAGCTCCACCGCCCGCGTCAGGCCTGCTCACCCTGTAGGCATTGTAGCAGCCCCTGCAGCCCGTGGGATCTGCTGCTGCCGCTCTGCTTTCTGCTGCTGTCCCGCTCTCTTCTTCCGTTGTGGGGCGATCAGGTACTTGTCAATGTTTTTTATATATATGACCCGGGCGAGTCTGCCCGGAACATTGCAGATCTATAGGAGCCTTCTCTGTGACTGGATTTCAGCCTCCTATTACCACGCATGTGCGATACGCACTGCAAGCTTCAGGAAATTTAAAGTGATACACACATTGTAATTTCCACGCTATAATTATATGGATTTAAAGAGACAGCGCTGTGTGTCCCACAACTAGCCAGACCTGCACATTGAGAGCCTTTGTGGGCACAGTGACACGTTGTTTTCAAGCATTTCAAGCTCCTATCAATGTTAATGTCCATTGGAGAGTATTATTGAAATATACCATAATTGCTATTGGAAGTTCCATACAAATAAAGAAGCATTTCTTTTAACATGTGCCCCCACCCATGTTTTTCCTGCCAGAAGTCAGTGAACCAGTGACACCCTGGAAGAGGTGGATTAAGTCTTTTGAGTACTATGCGGGTGTTGTCTGTGGCCAGAATTTCATTATAGAAAAGAGAAAATCATTACTATTACATTGTCTGGGCCCAGCTGGACAGGAAAAGTTTTAAGCCTTACCAGAACTCCCTACCAATGAAGATGTTGACTTAAATTAATACAAACGCACTGTCAAGAAGATAAGCAAACACTACGAAAAGAAGCTGAGCACTATTTTAGAATGTTACAAATTTGGAAAGAAAGTGCAAGAAGAGGGAGAGAGCGTTGAACAATACATAACTGAATTAAGGAAGTTAGCTAAAACATGCAACTTCAATGCACAATAGGATCAAAGACTGAGAGATCAGCTCATGTTGGAGTGCAGAAGTAGTAAAGTAAGGGAGAGACTATGGTCTGAAGATGATCAACCTTTGGATACTGTTCTACGTGTGGCCAAAAATGTTGAGCACCGAGAGAAATGTGATAAAGAACTAGAAAGCAGAGTCCAAACAGTTGAGATTAAGCACGAAACACCAAAACAATGAGTGTGCATAATAATAATGAGTCAATAGCTCAAGTGGCTGATGTAGAAGGTAAGTGGGGTGCACCCAGAAGAAAACGCAGACCATTGTGGAGCCGGAAGACGGAAAAAATAAAACGTCTTTCAAGGATCAAACTACAAGCTCAAGGAAGAGAAGTCCACTCAGGCAAATAAACAGCCCAAGAAGGAAAAACACAGGCAGGTGTTTCAGATGTGATAGTGTGGATCATTGGGCTGATGACCCAGATGTTACGCTCACCTGATATCGCCAGGGGCATCTGGAAGGCTCTGAGATCTGGAACCCTGGATGCGTAGTTGCCCAGTGCTGAATAATGAATCTGCAATTGCAGAAGGGAGGATTTGTGATAACTGTCTCTTATGGGTGAATCTCCCACCTGCCTCTGACCGATTCCCTTCCCACTGGGATCTTTTCGCACCTTAGTTATTTGTAGGGTGAGCTATCCGTCCTGCGTTTCTTGTGCAGGGACGCTTGACGTTTGTTGGCGAGCTGCCCGAGTTGCTTCACTGGTGCAGTACGCCTTCCTTGGGCCCAGGCCTGCTGTGATCCCGAATCTGCTGGTAGGCAGGTAGGTTTGTTAATTGTAAGTCTTTGTTCTGTTTATGGTGGGAATTCGTTAATGTCCTTATCTCCTTCTTTTCAGGTGAGAAGGTCTTGATGCTGTCATGCCGGATGGAGAGGCACGTTTTGTAGGTAAGAGAAAGCGCGAAGCTTAGCGCCTTTATTGTCTTTTAAAGCTAACCTGTGTTTTCTTCTTCTTCTACTCACAGGCCGCTGTGGTTCTGCGAGTGGAGGAGAGTGCGATGAAAAACAGGCCCCCAGAATCCGTTACGGTAAGTACAGCGATGTACGGTTGTCTAATATTGAAAGCAAACCTGAATATGTCTCTTTTCCTTTGCAGATGTTGCTCTAGTGCTCCGATGGAAGCATGGCGTAGCGCGATGGAATTCGGGTAAAACTGATGGAATTCGATGTTTTGGAAGCGCGCGTTCTAATATTGTTTTTCTCTTTCTCGTTATTGCAGGTCGCAATGTTCGAACAACAGCTGTGGTAGCGGTTCGCCAGAAGTCCTTAAGCTAGTACTCACAGATGAGTGATGTTTCTTCTTCTTTGGTTTCCACAGATTGCAGCCCAGTTGAGATGCTGAGTGCTGGATGGTATTTTCTCTGGTAAAACAGAATAATCTTGTTCTTGTTCTTGCAGGATTACAGGAAGATGCTGAAGACCAGGAGCTGGACACGGTGAGCGTCACGCTGCTGGTTGCAGTATAACATGAAGCGTGTTCTGCAGTCAGGGTGTGGTTTATATAGCCCAGGTAAAGTAGTACCAGGGAAAGTAGTTCCAGGCCTGCCACACCCAAAACACTAGGCCACATGGCTTGGTTCTTAGAACTAGACGGTGTGGGTGCTTACATGTTGGATTTAAAGGCCCATGTACATAAATGGGACCTAGTTTGAACAGCCCTTCCTTCCTACATATGAGCCCGGTGCCAAAGGCACCAGGACTGGCTCCAGGAGCCCTTTTGCAGTGGTTTTAAGGCCTTCAGGGTTCTGGTGGGAGCCTGCTTTTGGCACATCTTGTGCCCCCTCACAGTGGTCATGACACCAGATTGCCTTGCTCTGAAGATAATTTTTGGTAAATGCAAAGGTAGAGGACATTATGCCAGATGTTGCAGAATTCAGAACACTTCAACAAATTGGATAGGGGGTAGCAATTGCAGTGATGAAGAAGGAGAAGAATGTGTATTCCTAATATTAGATGATGGGAATGAAGAGGAAATGGAAAGCCCCAAGGCTACGGTGTGTGTAAACAGAATTGACATGCACATGATGATAGATTCCAGCGCTAAATGCACTCTTGTACCACAAAACCTATGGAACAAGAATAAACATGAATATTTGCATGAACCTGATATAAACCCCAGAGCCTATGGAGGGGTGAACATTGATGTTATTGGCTGGTTTTGGGGCACATTAAAGTTCAAGGACAGAAAAGCAAATGGGAAAATATATATCACAAAAGCAGGAAGGACACCCCTATTGAGTTGGACTCGTCAATGCAAACTCAAAGTGAAGTTAGATGCTAGTGCAAATGAGTCTGTGCTATCAGTAGAGAACACACCAACTAAATCTGATGAGACTGACAAAGTGATGGAAGCAGTATTCAGAAATGAAATGGATGTCTTCAGGGATTTGTACATGAAATCAAGATGAAACCTGGTCATGTCCCTGTAGCACAGAAATTGCGCACTATTCCGTTATCTTTGAGGGATGAAGTAAGGAAAGCAATCAAGACCTTGGAAGATCAATTAATCATAGAGAGCATAGATGTAAGTGAGTGGGTTTCACCGTTAGTCGTCCTCAGGAAGAAATCTGGCAAGCTGAGGATATGTGTAGACATGCGTCTTAATAAATGTGTTGTTCCCGACAGACACCCACTTCCAAATATTCAGGAGATTGTCTCCACAATAGGTCCATCAAAATATTTTTCCACTCTGGATCTGACCTCAGCATACCACCAAGTAAAATTACATAAGATTTCCAGGAAAATGACAGTATTCAGCACACCTTATGGATTATATCAATACAAAAGGTTGCCTTTTGGGTTGGTGTCCGCTGCATCTGTTTTCCAAAAGATAATGCATAAACTCTTTGAAGGAGACCAGGGCATCATCTGTTTCAGGATGATATTGTCAGGTCCAATCTTGAGTTTTCCTGCAGGAGTGATGCTGGCCCACCAGACCCCCTAAGTCTGCCCGCCTAACAGTCTCTCAGCAGATAAAACTACCAAGCTGGCAAACCCAAGGGGAAAGGGGAATTGGAGAACAAAACAAAGACGGATCTTCATGGAACTGCACTGATGCCCTCTGGTACTGGATTGCTTGATTGCTCGCCTCAGTGTCTGTGAAATCTAGGAAGAACAATAACATATATGTTGATATTTATGTGATAAATATGAATACCTTTTCTTTTAATATTTTTGCTTTCTTTTTCCTGAAATACCTGTTGCCTATGCTTTAGTGCTGATAGGCGTTCTTTTCTTTTCAGAAGATGTCGAGCAGAAACTTCTGTAGAACTTGAATAACCTTTTTATGTCAGCTGATTTGTAATACTCTTAACTGAATTGCTTTTGACTAAAAACTAAACTTATAGTACTTCAAACAGAAAAGTCAGTGCACACGTCTTTTTAGTTGCGTGCACACAATACGAAGGCTGCTGTATTGAATGGAATCCGCAGATGCTTTTGAAGCTTCACTTCAGAATTCACGAACCGCGCTTCTTTCCAGTGTTAAAACAACCTACCGCGCTGTAATCCAATCTTGCTTAACTTGTTACGAACCGCGCTGACAACCGCCGCTCAATTTCTTGACTGAAAAACCGCGCATCCATCCGACGCTTGCTGAGATGTCAACGAGCCGCGCACAGCTTCCGAAAACGAAAAGACGTGTACGCGACGGCACGTAATGAAAGTAAGGTTCTTTACTCTAACCTTACAATAACGGCGAATGCGAGACCAAGATACGCTTGCGCACGAAACTATTAACTAATTTAAAAACACAAATACAACCCGAGCTTAACTGTATTTGTAAATGGAAAATATATATATATATAATTCCGCGCGAGTGTTAGTAGATAAAACTTACGCATGTAAAAAGTGTATGAACACAAAAAATATATATATTCGCAATATGCAGAGAAAATGGAATCAGTTCTGAAAATGGAAAGTTCAGTTTTTTCAGTTTCACTTAAACAAATGTCTCTCTTAAAAAATAATAGGCAATTGAAAACCTCACTCAATTTCAGAAGTCTTGAAAAAGTGAATCACTTAGCTTGCTTCATCTGTATCTTCACTGCTCTTTGGAAAGTCTTGAATTTAATGTCTTTTCTTCTGAAAAACCTTCGGAAATCTTTTAAGTACTTCTGGAAAAGGCTAACTATAAATATTTTAACATATACTCTAGAGCTAAGTAGACTGCGACCTGCCACTAAGATAGCAAAAATGAAAGGCAGTTTAGAACCTTGAGCAGCATTTCAAACTACCTCATAATCTACTTACACCAATCACTGCTGCAGAAAAGACTCTCCATCTTGCTTTGGGGAAATAAGCGATTCCTGAATGTACATTAAGGAATTTTTGTACAAGTTCTATTTCTTTTTCAAACATAACCCAAACTTCACACTATTAAGTAAAACTACACCCAAAAGGTGTGTTGCTAAATGATGTTTTCTTACTTAAGTTTGAGCAATTGAAAACTATGAAAATTATCTTGGAATGATAACAGTATGTCTTTTGAGGTTGTGAACCTTTGAAACCCTATAAATGTACCATGGAATCCTGACAGATATTTTAGTACATGCTGATAACCAGAAATTGCACAATGAAAGGTTAAAATATGTTTGCATGAAGCTGTATGAGGCGGGAATGACACTGAGAAAGGACAAATGCAACATAAATAGTTCTGAAATCGAATATCTTGGACCCACAATTCGGCGGAAGGTATACGACCAAAAAAGCAGTTAGCTGATTCCATAAAGAATATGCCCAAATCGAAATCTAAAGAGGAAGTGCGTACTTTCGTTGGGATGGCGTAGTACTAATAAAAAATCATGTGTGATTTCGCGCTCCACACTGTTGCGCTATGTGAACTTTTGAAAAAGAAGACCTTTGAATGGAACATGGAATGTGAAGAAGAATTTGATTTAATTAAATCAGCATTGGCCAAAGCACCAGCATTAAAACATTTCAGAAGTGACAGAAAAACTATAATCACTACGGAGGCCAGTAATTTGGGTTTAGGAACAGTTGTTACTCAAGAAGCTGATGGAAAAGAGATTTTGATTGCTTTTGCATCAAGACTATTAAAAGGTGCTGAAAAATTGTATGCTGCCATAGAAAAGGAGACCTTGGCCATTAAATGGGCAGCTGAGAAGTTCAGAATTTTTATTTGGGGTGTTAAGGTAGAATTCCGCACGGACCACAAACCGCTGATTCATGTTATCATGAATAAAGGTTTGGATAAGGTTTCGAATCGAATAAGGAGATGGGTGACACTTCTACAGGAATTCAATTGTACAGTGCGATATGTACCAGGAGTAAAACATTCTGCTGCTGACTGTTTGTCGCGCCTCAGCAGTGTTTCTGAAGCAGATGATGGAAATGAGAATGACCCAGAGGTTGTTTTGAACATAGAGACTGTGTTCATATCACAAAAGGAATGGGAGGAAGCAGAAGAGCAAGATATTTTAATAGTACGTTTGAAACAACTGATCCAGAGTCAGTGCTTGCTGAGAAAGACAACGTTTGAAGAGCTTGGTCTCATGGAGTATTGGAGAATTTCTGACAAACTTAATGTAGAGAATGGCAGAGTCATGAGATGTGACAGGATTATACCGCCAGCAGGATTGTGTCAGGAACTCATCGAATTGGGTCATGAAGGTCACCAAGGGATCGTGAAAACCAAGCAAAGGATACATGGTGACTTTTGGTGGCCGGGATGTGACCTACATATCGAGAGATTCATTCGAAATTGTATCCTTTGTAATGAGAGTGATAGAGCGTGCATGAGTGTGAAATAACCCATGGTGATGACAGAAATTCCAGGGAAACCATGGGATGAACTGGGCATTGATGTTTAGGCCCAATTTATAGTGATGGTAAACAACAGTTTTGTTTACTAGTAATTGATTTACTAACCAGGTGGGTTGAGGTATTAATTAGGCTGTGTATAAATGCAAAAACGGTTATTGATTTTTTATCTGAGATTTGTGGGTGAGAAGGATTTCCAAAAAGTATTATGACTGATAATGGTGCTCAGTTCCGCTCAAAAGAAACGGAAAATTTCTGTGAGGAATTCTATTGAGCACAAAAGAAGCACCATTTATCACCCTCAGACAACTGGGGTAGTTGAGCGTTTAAATAAGGTACTCAAAAATGCCATTCAATGGTCTTGGTCAAATGGGTTAAAATGGGAGGAAGCGGTTAGAAAAAAAAATTGTTGCACCCCGTTTCACCCAGCACTGTACGATGGGGTTATCCCCGTTTGAGTTAAGTAGAGGACGGAAGGCAAACACCAAATTAACACCGTCTTGGATGGAGAGGGAAACCAATGTAAAGAAAGATTTTGGATCTGTATGTGAGAGCATTAGGAACTCTCAGCTTAAAAACAAACTGGCCCATGACAGATCCCTACATGGAAGAAAAAGGGTGACATCTCCAGCAGTGGGGGGATTTGTGAGAATCAAACTTCCCCCTGTTCTAAGAGATGGGCCGTGTAAGTGGTCAAAACCTGTGGGAGTAGTTGAGGTTTTCAGACATTCAGTGAGAATGAAAGACGGAAGGGTTTGGAATATGGAAAGGGTGTGTGTGGTAAAGCCACAAAGTGTCCGAGTTGCACAAGATGAGAAAATTGTAGTTGGAAGTTAGAGTGCAGAAGGTAATGTGAGGAGTGGTGTCTGAGTTGCACAAGACGAGAAAATTGCAGTTGGAAGTGAGAGTGCAGAAAGTAGTGTGAGGAGTGTGAGGAGAGTGGTAAGGGATAAACAAATGTCGAATTTGTCCTTGCCAGAAATTAACCCAGATAATCCACGCATGTCAAGATGGGGAAGAATTAGTCGCAGGCCTCATCACATGAAGGACTTTGTATAGAAGTGCAGTGTCGTGAAGAACTTCAAGGAAGGATTTTCTGTTTTGTTTTAAGGAGGCAAAGGAAGGGAGATGTGCAGTATTCCACCCAGCTCCCCACGAGACTTCGGCTCATGAGGAATCCAAGCTTGTTGGGTGCTGTGCTGCATGTGCGAGCGTCACAGAACCTGGAGTGTGACTTGAAGATATACAGGCAGTTGATAGCCGGTGGTCGGTGGGGCTGGTATTCCTCCTGCCTGCTCCTATGCTTAGTATATATATATATATATTCAGTGAAATAAACTTTGTTAAAGGGACGTTATGGTTCCAAGTAAAACCGAAAAACCCTTGAAATTCGCCAGTTATGGTAAACTAAGCAACCATAACTCGCGCCACCACCGTGCACTGCTAAGACTAACACCCAGGACATGTCATTGATGACATCACTGATGACATCCCGTGTCTGGCTCCCCCTTTTTTCCTTTACTGACATATCTAGGCCACATGGTTTTCTTCAGTAACAGTCAGGAATTAAAAGTGGAAAAGGTAGTATATTTGTAGACTCATCCTTCAAGTATGTTTTTACAATAATTCCCTTAGGATCCAGTCATATCATATGAAACATATACATAGGGGAAGACACAAGCTTGAAAGACAGCAATCCTTTCTGTGCATTAAAATAATCAATAGAGTGATCAGCACTTTCTGATAGTTCTGTTGTTTTTTTATTACTGTACTTTCCCTGTATATGCTCCTATTTTTATATCTTGTATTCACACTACTTTCCTTAGAGTCCAGGCACATCATGTGATATATATATATATATATATATATATATATATATATATATATATATATATATATATATATATATATATATATGGTAAGTAGCAGCTAGCTTTGAAACAGAGCAATCATTTTTTTGCATAAAGGTAATTAGTTAGGTTATGATCACTTTTTGCTACTACTGCTGTTTTTTTCTTACTTCAATTTCCTTGTATATAGTCATATTTGTATGTGATGTTGTCTCTTTGTGTTTTGTCTATAATAATGCAATTATGTAGTAAGTGGGTTTTATTATCTACTTATCACATGTTTCACAGTATGCAAAAGTCTAATAAGAAAACAGTTATCATTTCTCTATTCAACATGGCAAGCTTATGAATATTGCACCTCCATCATGTATGCTGCACACAATGCCTATGTTTCTACATAAGCACCTTAGTATGCTGGTTGGACTAATTAGCCCTTGATATTTATTCCAATGATCATTGACACTTTTTTTAATTAACATTAAAATAAGAAACCCATGTACAGACTTTTCATGAAAGGTAAATGCACATGTGATGTCATCAGTGATGTCATCAATGACATTTGTGATGTCATCTTTGATGTCCTGGGTGTTAGTCTTAGCAGTGCACGGTGGTGGCGCGAGTTATGGTTGCTTAGCTTACCATAACGGGCGAATTTCAAGGGTTTTTCGGTTTTACTTGGAACCATAACGTCCCTTTAACAAAGTTTTTTCACTGAATTTCATAGGTTTTTAGTAGCGCAACTTAACCATAACGTCCCTTTAACAACATTATTTCACTGAATTTCATAGGTTTTTAGTAGCGCAACTTAACCATAACGTCCCTTTAACAAAGTTTTTTCACTAAATTTCATAGGTTTTTAGTAGCGCAATTTAACAATAATAACTGACTTTATGTACATGTAATATGGAACATACTGAACCTCTTCTACTGAACTTGATGTCCGTGAACTCTTTTAATGTCCGCGGACATGTTCGGAGAACAGTAACACTACCTAAAAACTTTGGGGGGGTATGTTTGATTGTTATATCATAACATAGGAACATTTAACAAATTCAAAAAGCAACACACATACACATTGTATGTAGTAATACATAAGAAATGTAACCCATATATGTAACACACTAACCATTCATTTAAATACAATATGTTCTAAAATGGAATATACCAGAAGAAGATAAATTGGCTTCCAACATAATTACCTCACAGACACTACAGAACTAAGAACAACACCAGACCTACACTGTACTTAGAACATATTTTACCTGAAATAGTAAGTGTACTTCATTTTACTCATATATTTATAAACTTTCTGTATTAGATTAAAAAAAATATAATATCTTTTTTTATCACAGAAATGTCTAGTACTCTGGAATGGCTAGAGCAGCATTTCCCACATGAGGAAATGTCACAAGATAGTGAAACTAATGGTAAACACTTTACAATATAAACCATTTAATTATTATTATTTTATATACATTTAACATATATATATTGTTTTTGTACAGAGCATACCAAAATAGAAAATACCTCTGACCTCTGAAGAAGCTGTTATGGAAAACACGCTTGACAGCATAAAAGAAAAAATGGATTTATTGTTCACCAATTTTAATAATTTGAAAACTTTTGTTGAAGATCATTTTAAAACAAAAACTTGATACCATTGCCCCACATGTACTTGTCCCCCCTCACCATATCCCAGTCAATTATCCCCAAACCCTCTCCATAACCCAAAACGTTTTGATGAGACTTCCATCCCTTCTTCAACTGATACCAATCATGTTGAAACCCTTAATTCTCCTGTTTTTGTTTCCGTTTCTGCCTCACCTTCTCTGTCATAAATTATTAATATATGTTAAATAAAGTTACATTTTTATATTGAGTTGTAATTAGTTTCCGTTTTAAAAAAAAACCAATGTAGGCGTCCGCGGACAGCGCGGGTGTTCTTCTGAAATGTTCGTAAATAAACGAAAATGGAGTTGTCCTGAAGAACACTATATCTGTCCGTACTGTTCGCTAGCAAGTTGAAACTGTTCTAAGAACACACGCGGTGTCCGGAAATGTTCGAAAGTAAACGAAAATGGAGGTGACCTGAAGAACACTATACCTGTCCCTACTGTTCGTTAGCAAGTTGAAACTGTTCTAAGAACACAATTGGTGTTCTGAAATGTTCGTAAATAAACGAAAATGGAGGTGTCTGAAGAACACTATACATGTCCGTACTGTTCGTTAGCAAGTTGAAACTGTTCTAAGAACACAATTGGTGTTCTGAAATGTTCGTAAATAAACGAAAATGGAGGTGTCCTGAAGAACACTATACCTTTCCGTACTGTTTGTTAGCAAGTTGAAACTGTTCTAAGAACACACGCGGTGTCCTGAAATGTTCGTAAAGAAACGAAAATGGAGGTGTTCTGAGGACGCTATTTCTGTCCGTATTGTTCGCAAGCAAGTTGACACTTTCTGTCCGTAACTGTTCGTTTGATGTCTGACGCACTTTTAATTACTTCAGTACCCGAACAGTGTCCGTAGAACATCAACGCGCATGCGAAAACCAATGCCTGTGCATTTGGTGTCCTGCGGACAGCTGCTTCCTTCGCGAAAATGTTCGCGAAGCGACCATGTGACCGCGCCCACGCTGATCGTGTGTTCTGAATGCGGACACTGTTCGTGTCCCTGAACAATTTAAAAGTACATTTTAAGTAATCCACAATATTTTCCAATAAAAACTCACCATAGCACAAGTCCCACATATTAATTATAAGTTTATACATACTTTTTGAAACCTTTTGAACCTTTTTTTGTGTTCGGTCTGTCCGCGGACAGCGCGCATGTCCGCGGACCGCACACAAGCACCCCTATAAAAGACCACGCTCTAGAGCTTATTCTCATTGTGTTTCTGGCTATTCTACAGAGCACAGAGATTTTTGCTGCAACCTGCAGATTTCCATCTTCAACCTGATGGCTTCTGTGGCTCCACTGCTGCCACCTGGTGCTGTGTCTGCCTCAGCAGCACCCCCACCCCCTCCACCACCACCACCTCCCCAAGGGCCTGAAGAGGGGAACAGGAGTGAGGATGTAGAGGAGGAAGAAGAGGATGAGGAGAATGAGGTAGAGGAAATCCCTACTACCCGCACTAGGCGTGAGTCTTGGGTGTGGCGGTTGTTTATCATTCATGGGAATGGTCCTAAGGCTCGTGCGAACTGTGTCACCTGCAATGAGTGCAAAATGATGCTCAGTCGCAGGAGGCACGGTTCGTACAGCTTTGGGACCACTACCATGAAGCGACACCTGAGGTCATTTCACTCTGGGGCTATTCGCAAGGTTGTACCTTGCGAAGAACATAGTAGGTTGATTTCCTCTACTTCATCCTCTGTTTCTGATCCTGTCACCACAAGGACCACCTCTGTGGGATAGCGTCTTCCTCAAGCTGCCTCACAGCCCATACAGAATTCTGATGACCCTTTCCTTTCGAGGGTCACAGTTGTATGTATGTACTGTGACACAGTACTCTGCAGGGGGGAGCGACTTTGCAGTGCTTTTGAGACTATCGTCTCAGAGCATGAGAAGACCTGCTCACCACCCAAATAAAACCCACTCTACATCTTCCTCTCTCAGCTCGCCCTTTCTTATCCCTGTGGTTGGTGTCCCCCCTTTCCCCTCCTTTCACCTCCTCTCCAAATGTGTTGTGGATAAAAAAACCCAAAAAATACAAAATTACAAAAATACAAAAAAATAAGAGCCGCCTTTCGCAGTTAAAAAAATAGAAGTGAAAATAAATGAAGCAGGGCCCTTTGTATTTTTTCGAAGTCCGCGAACAGTCCGCGGACTTCTAAAAAATTGGGTTGCTACCCTATCATAACCATTGCAATTTTCTCTGGTAGGAAGTGGTGGCTCTGAAAAGAGCCTTTGGGAAGTGTTTGTATGTCAAAAATTATAAATACTTAACACCTACTTCAAAATGGATGCTGTAATTCTAAAAAAGGTCATAATGCATTTTGTATATTTCTCAAAATAAATCTGGTTGAAAGCATAAGTAAGATGGGCTCCATCTCTGCGAAAAATGTATGTACTACGAAACATAATATTTTCATTGTGAAAAGAGGACATGCCAAAATCTCTTAGAAAGGCACAAACAGCCTTATTAACATTGCACCTTGCTGTTTCCATTTGTGGACCAAATGAAGAAGAACGAAGCCACATTTGTCTCTGTGCAATCCGTGAAATTATTACTTGAGAATTAGGGAACATGTCCATGACCTTCCCAAGTCCTTCTTTCATAGAAAATGCAAAGAAATTCCAGACACATGTCCTAAACTGTTCCCTCCACAAAGAATTACAATTATGTCTGGATGTTTCTCTGTCTCCAAACTAGCACAAAGAGGTAGCAAGTCCAACCACTTCATTCCATGTACTCCATGCCAGTGTACTTCCACATGTGGAAATCCAAGCTCTACAGCTACTCCACAGCTTTCTGCATGCACCTTCAACCAATGTATCCATGAATCTCCCAAAATCCAAACAATCTGTTTTCTGAAACACACAGCCATAGCTATCTGTTGCTCTCTCAGCAAAAAGAGTATCTGAGAAACTCTCTCCTGGCACAACACACCCACTAAACTTTCCTGACCAATCCCTTTCAGTGCTCATTCTCATGTGCATGACTTCTGAACCCAAAAATCCCCGGATGTAACACCCGATGTCCGTGAACTACCGCCATGTCCGCGGATATATCGTAACATGAACAGCCCTTCTACCATTTCCACTTCACTTTCTGTGTAATTCCCTCATTGGATGTAGCTAAGAATTCACATGACCATCGACCAATCACATTCAAGACCTCTACATCTAACTGCATCATCATAGGTCAGCACTGCAAATGTACTGTGAATCTCTCTGAGTACAAGTATCATATCATTGGCAAGCACCATCTACAAGAAATACTGTACAAGTCTCCAAGATTTCTACTTGCAGCTCCATGCATATCCAAATGCATGAACACAAACTACAGGTATGCATATTTTCTGTACAATGCATGAACACATTTTCAAACTGACTTAATATTTTTGTTTTATTTCTTTATTTATTCAATTACTTTAATTTAAGCATGACATTGAGACACTATTACCTGGAAGACCTTAGTTACAGAAATAGTGGTATTCAGTGGTACATTATGAATTTCACAAACATAGTAAAGATATTTTGTTTGTTAAAGTTAGTCATTACAATACAATTTGTTCATTAAGAACATATCATGTGTATTGAACTTGTGCGATGTACCTTATGTAAATAAGATAGTTTTAATGGTTTTGAGGAAGGCACTGAGGATTTGAATTAAAAAAATCAATGTCTAAATTAAAAACAGTGCTATATACAAACAAAATTACTTATTTGTTTCTTTTACAATTGCAATGAAGACCATTCTCCTGAAAAGAAGCAACCGAATTTGAAGAACAAAGAAGAACTAAGAATTAACATGTTCATTTAAAATAAAAAAGTAAGTAGAATATCACAATAATATTTGTATTATTCCTGAAACACACTGTAAAGTTAATTTGTGCTATTTCTGTGCCTAAAAATAGAGATTGTGCACCATTCTGTCCAAAAATCCCCATGTCTTAAACAGCGATTTACAGCCAGAATGGCCCACAAATTCTATAATTTGGATATTATAGAACAAACAACTGTTTTAATTGTATACATTAGATTTACTATTTGTACTTCTCCACACCACTAGCTTACTTTTTTCTGTCATCTGAACCCCAGTTTAGTAGCATATAAATTCAAGAATACCCATCCCTACTAGTTGTAGTTCCCAATGCACAATCACACACCATTACATACATCTTTATCATCTTACACAAACACTCATGCACACAGCACACATACATTGCAGAACACCCCAACCCATACCTTCTTTATTTTTTCAACAGACCCTAAAGAATGCCTACCAAAAGTCAAGTCCATAGAAAGCAACGCAGAAGTAGAGCAAATGAAAATAAAAGTGTCCAACATAAGCATCCATATCTAGCAGAATTTGTAAAAGAAGTTGAAACAAAACAGCTAATACAGTCATTTAGTGAAACAAAAGAAGTTTCAAGTGGAAAATCTTTGCCTCCTCTATCAAAATGTAAAACAAACCAGAAAACAATTAACAAAAAATCAGCTATCACTACAGATAAAACTGCGTCTATAAATCTTGATTAAGTTCAAAGTAAGCATACCAAGAAAAGTATTTTAGCCAAAATGTTCCGTCATAGAGTCCTTCAAAATGTTATAAAACAGGAGAGAAACCAGGTTCAACCCTTAAAACCTATCGTAGGAAATAAATCTTAGAAGCGTTGATAGACAGTGCAATTCTTCTCAAAAGAAAGTTATTTATTTTAGTGTTAAACAAAATGAAACCACTAACCAAACTAATAACTAAATTACAAAAAAGACTTCTCAATAAACGAAATGTCAACAGAAAGAACTTCTTAAGTATATGCGGAGGTGAATGGAATCACACTACGAGCACAGAACCATACTTTAATGAAGAAGCGTACAAACAAAAGCAAACAAATACAATTGCCAAACATAGCAGTGGTCGAGGTTATGAAAAAGTGAATAATACCATAATGGAACAAGAAGTACCCCTTACAAAAATATGCCCTGAAAACTTAGAATTACCCCTCCATTCAACTGAATCAGAACATCTAGTGTACAAATGGCCATGCACGTCAATGTGTAACATTCCCAAACAATTTTTCAAGTCTTTACGCCAATTCCTCAATCAATATGTAAAAAGCAAAGACAAAATCAAAATTAAACTACTGCAAAATATGGATACCTGTCCAGTGCGCAAGTACACAGGACTACAAGGACATTCATTGGCCTGCATTACAGGACCTACTTGTAAAACCACCTTTCATGATATCAAAAGGATATCAACACATCATTCAACTATAAGAAATCTAGTCTATAAACTGCACTATGCTAAAAGTCCTGCTTTAGCACTAGCACATTTAAATAACATTCTTCTACATGGTACAGCAAAAGACCTACTTGAAGAAATTGACTATATCCAGAAAACATATTTTGGAAGTGAAAGCCACTTACAGAATGAAAAAGCTTTAAACCAAATTAGCAACAATTCTACACATGGCAACCTTTTACTAAACACATACAAAAAAGAAATAATAAAATTTAAAAGTACATCAGCTGAAGTACCAAACCATGTGTGCGTATGTTGCCGCAGAACTTTTTATAAAAGTAACACAAAAACTGTAGACCTATCATATAAAATAGAAGACAATGAAGATTCTAAATGGTTTGAATTAGCTCTCTACCTTGTAGCAGAAAACAAATACGAAATAAGTGACCCCTTAATATTTTGCAGTTACTGCACTACAAAATTTGACAACAACCAAACTCCTTCACGTGCTATCACAAATAATTTGGAATTATACCCACTACCAAAACCTCTACAACAACTTAATTTATATGAGAGCATCATAAATCAAACAGTGCACCCATTTCAAACAATAACACGCCTTCAACCAAAAACAGCAAAATTACCTCCCTCTGAATTGGTAAAAGGCATTAGTGGAAAAGTAGTTTATTTACCATTAGATCTAAAAGAAAATGTGCATACTCTAGGAGTGCAACGTCCAATGCAGCAATCTTTAATTATCTTAGTAAATGGAGTACCTACAAAAGACAAAAAAATATGGCAAAAGCTGGTAGATTTACATAAGGTTAGACAAGCCTTGCAATATCTTAAAGAGAATGATGAATATTACAAAGAAATTAATATTGAAGAAAACTTGAAGGATACAACTGAAATAATTCAAGAAACACAAGAAACTGGTCATTTTGAGCTCCTAGATCCTGCTACAATATCAAATACTTTAGACCATTATACAATTCATCCTTTGCACTCTAATGACACCATAGAAGATACACTGGAAACGTACCAAATGCATCAAACAAAAGGATCACCAATCAGCATATGGGAAAAAAGTATAGAAGTACGTGCTTTTCCTCTACTCTTTCCTACTGGCAAAGGAGGAAGGTACGATGATAGACCTATTCAAATATCAGCATCAGAATACCGCTCATTACGGATGTATTCTGAAGACCCAGATTTAGACAAAATGTGGAATACATATTCCACCTACTCTTTGAAAGTGAACTAGCAACTTTATGTTACAGAGTTGCACACATATTAAAATCAGGATCACACTTTCAAAATACGACACCTACACAATTATTACAAAAAGTCCAACAAAAGGATGAGGTTTTACAATCAAATATTACAAATCTATTAGCAAATATGCGTGGTACTAAAGAGTACTGGTTTCGAGGTCATGGAGATGTATGTTGTATGATCAGAAACCTTGGCCTACCCACTTGGTTTGTTACATTAAGTTGTGCAGAATATGCATGGGAAGACTTACATGATTTCCTACGCATATCAAACAAAAACAAAACAAACATAGATATACTAACACCTGGAGAACTTTGTTCTTTGGATCCTGTTAATGTTTCAAGATATTTTCACCATTGCTTCATTGCTATGCTACATTTTATTTGTAATAAAACTGTTCCTCCCCTTGGAGAAGTGCAACACTTCTTTTGGAGAAAAGAATACCAAGCCAGAGGAGCACCACATATCCACATGCTTTTATGGATTAAAGATGCTCCTAAATTTGGTCAAGACAGTGATGCCACTGTTTTACAGTTTATTGAAACATATGTCACTTGTGAAATTCCAATAGAAGCCGCAAATAGTGATCTTCATGTAAAAATTTTACAATTTCAAGGACACAAATGTGGAAAATATTGTCGTCGCAAATAAAAAAACAAAGGGAAATACTTCACCAAATGCTGATTTGGTTTCCCTAGACCAGTTACAAATACAGGTCAAGTGAACAACCTCATGTCTTCAGTTAGACATAGTGTTAAAGGTAAGTCACCTAAAAATACATATTACATAAAAAGAAAAGAAGAAGAAACATATATCAATGATTATAATGCAATCATTGCCCACTTATGGAATGCAAACATAGATGTGCAGTAAATTGCAGACAATTCTACTGCAGTTGCACGATATGTCACAGCATACTTAACCAAAGCAGAAAAGACAGAGCTGCAAGACCTCTGGAATGACCTGTCATCAGATAAAACAGTGTCTCAGAAATTATACAGCTTGGGCATAAAAATGCTCTCCCATAGAGAATGTGGATCATATGAAGCAGCTGATCATTTAACTGGTACTGCATTGTATGGTAAATCTGAAAATATAGTATGGCTAAGTCTTGGTCCAGCTAAATCTAGAAAAAGAGTTCTAAAATCATACGAATATATAGAAACAATAGCCAAACGTGATCCCAACAGCCAAGACATTTTAAAAAACAATTTATTGGACACATACTACCCAAACAGAAGTAATACTTTGGAAACCATGTGTCTATACCACATAGCCCAAAACTACACATACAAAAATAATATAAAACCTGATGAAAAAAAGGTAAATACAGAGTGACAAACTGTGAAGGCAGCTTAGATAAACTCACTAAACCAAATTTAATTAATCATATCAAATTGTCATTAAAGACTCCTCTACTTAAAGAAGTATATTACATGTCCCTGCTACAGCTCTTTAAACCATGGAGAAAAGAAGAAGAAATACTAGATAACAATGACTTCTATGAAGATGCTTGCAAAGCAAATGAAAGCACTATAACTGATGTAAACTTTACACAATACAAAACAATGTTGCACAATGAACAGCAACACGAAGAAGAACTCCAGGCCCAACTAGATAAGGATACTCCTGACAGTAGTCAACCTTCTGTAACAGGAAGCCAAGAACCACTGGGAGAACCACTAATAATAAATGAGGCAGAATTAGCTATGATATAAGTAGAAAACACCATGTGTCATTATGAAGATAAAGAAGACTTAACTATACTTCAATCAAAACTAAACAATGAACAACGTAGCATTTTTCAAGAAGTAACAAAACAAATTGCACATGGTGTACAACATGAAAATAAATAATGTTCCTGCTATAATTATATACCTATACTACTGTACGTCAGTGGTGAAGCTGGTTCTGGCAAAACATTCCTAATCAAAATCATCAGTAAGTTCCTTCAACAATTGACAAACAACAAACTGTCAGCTGTTGTCACTGCCCCCACAAGTTTAGCTGCCTACAACATAGGTGGTGTCACTTTACACCGATTACTACTATTGCCAGTAGAACACCAGTACAAATTATACTATTACAAACTTTCTGCAAAAGCTGCAATGGAACTACGCAGAGTAGTGAAACAAATGAAAATGCTACTAATAGATGAAGTGAGCATGGTCTCCAACCTAATGTTGGCTTTGATTCACCTCAGATTACAAAAAGGACTCAAAACAAACTATGAAGAGCTCTTTGCAGGAAAACACATTATTGTTTTCGGAGATCTTCTTCAATTGACACCAGTAAAAGGGGAGCCTATTTTTAAAACATTAGGACACAAACTCTGCCGTAAAACTGTTGGCAGCATTGGAAATGTCAACCTTTGGCAACATTTCCAATACAGAGAATTAACAGAAAACATGCAGCAATCTGCAGATCTCACTTATGCCAACATCTTAAAAAGTATCAGAGTTGGTATACTTTCTAAAGAAGCAGAAGCAATATTAAAAACCCGGCAAATTAATGCACTTTATGGCAATAATGCATGTGCTACAGATGTTATGTAACAATTAGCCCACAAAAATGTCAATTGTATGACCTTAATGCCAACTCTTGCAAGCTGTTTCAAATTCAATGAAATAATGTTAAGTAAAGAAATGCAACCAATAATGGAAATTAGCTCCACACACAAACTAGATGTACATGGTATGACACTACCCATGTGTGACCAAGCCACAACAAGACTAAATAGTTTAGAAAAATCAATCTCAAACACAGCAGGCTTGGAAAAGATATTAAAATTATCCTTAAATTGCAGAGTAATGCTTAAAAGTAACCTTGACATGGACCAAGGACTAGTTAATGGAGCACTGGGTACAGTTGTTGGCTTTCAAACATACCCACGTGACAACAAAATTCAGTTTGTCAATATACTCTTTGACAAACTTTCAGAAGTAAAAAGGATAGGACGCTCAACAGCTCGATTCCTTCTCTTCAAAGACATGTATGTACGCAGAGAACAATTTTCTCTAACTCTTGCATTCGCAGTCACGATTCATAAATCACAAGGTCTTACCCTAGACAAAGCAATGATAGATATTGGTAACACAGTCTTTAAAGAAGGCATGAGCTATGTAGCACTATCACGCTTACGTACACTTGACGGCCTATTTCTAATCAACTTTGATGCAAGTAAATTAAACGCTGATATTCCTTGCATTTTAGAATACAATAGACTTCGCTCACTATACACCCCCCATCTAAACACCTATTCTGTTCCACAAAAAGTAAAACGTTATAAAAGAAAAATAAATCAAACAGAAATGCAACAGGATGTCACTGCAAATCCTCCAAAGAGAGTAAAAGAAAGTAATACTTCATCAAGTACCACAAGCAAAAAAGAATCAATTAGGGAAAGTAAACCAGGTACTTCTTCAAAGAAGGAAGACAAACTCCAAAAAAAGCAGTCAGATACAGAACTACCCGGTCCATTTAAACTCTCAAATATAGTTGGTGTAAGTTGCTACGCAAAGGTAGCAATGAATATTCTATTTCAATTACCACCAATTGTTGACAACATTTACTTACACAGTACAGATCCATTGTGTATGCAAATGTTAGTACTTCACACAAATGCAGCAAACAATCCTGACAACACGTATAGTGTTTATGGAATAAGACAACAATTGGACTACTGTGCTGGAATGGTGAAATTCACTATAAACTCCACAAGAATGTCTAATGTACTTACTACAAGTACTGGAAAACAAAAACATACCTAT